>NC_071091.1:52326923-52671923 GCF_027358695.1 Spea bombifrons
AATTGAAGAAGCACTCCAGTATCCCAGGCAGTGTTCTCACCACCACACCCCAGAATGCTAGAACTGATGGCATATCATGTTTTAGGAGCTGGGTTTAGCCGAAGACATCTGCTCTGCAGGTACCTGGAGGGTTGGCTAAGTGGCAAATGCATACTTATGAGCAGAGCCGATTCAAGGCTCTGGTGGGCCCTGGGCAAACAATATAATAGTGGGCCCCCCTCCTGTCCTTCTGCCTTCCCACCAAATGCAAAAATAACTGAGAAAGATAAACTTGAAACACTTTGTGAATAGAACAAATTTATTATACTGTTTGGTGGTATACAGATGTCCAAGTGCATCCAAAGAAAAACCTGGAATACCTCTAAGTGCTAACTTAGTGCTCCCTCCTATTACGGCGCCAAAATGAACACTTTCAATATGTAAATTTGCTGCACAAAGGTTAAAGACAGTATTATCAGGTTCCAAATACAAAACAACTTTAAGATTTTTTTTTCTTGCTTTCTGTTTTGCAAACTCATTAATGATGTCTTCAAAATCAATTTGCCTAAAAATGTCACTCTCAATGGACATTATTGTTAAGGTGTTAAGGCGTTGTTCTTGCATTGAGGAACGTAACACTGACTTTATACGTTTTAGCTTGGAAAAGGACCGCTCTCCTTCAGCCACGGAGACATGTAATGTCGGGTAGAGACGAAAGGCTATATTGACATTTGGGTAGACTGAGATGATGTTTCTTTCTCGAGAATTTGCTACAGAATGCACAATTTGGATAATATTTATCCTCTATGCTGCTGCTGGAAAGGCAGCAATGTAGTAAACTCTGTAATGCAACAATGTCATCTGTAAATGTGCTTTCCAAATCAACATTATAAGCTAGTTGTAGAGAAGATGCACGTTTTCTTAATTGTTCAACTGATATGAAAGCCAAGTCATCCAAAAATCCAAACTTGCTGTTTATTGAAGAATATCGCTCTCCTCTTTCATGCACACAATTGACAAGTGTGTCAATAATTACATTAAAAGTTTCAACTTGAAACTTTCTGCTTCCTTCAAGAAGAACATCTTCAGTCCTGGCCTCATCAAAAAATGCTTTGCGCTCACTATCAGGCAGGATAGTCTTAGCTGCTTTTTCCATGTCTTGAAACTCATTTCTGAAACTCTGAACATATTTCACAAGTGACTTAAGCAAAATGTATTTAAAAAAAAAACTTTATACATTTATTCCCCCTCCCTGTGGCTTACCTTGGGCAGCAGGGAAGGGGATCCTTATGCAATAGAGGTCCAACGTGCTCTTGGCTGGGTTCTTATTTTGCACGTTTCAGCTCTAGTGTAATCCCCGTTTTCCTTGCCCTGAGCCTGACCATTTTCCCTGTAACTGTTTAGTAACAAGGACCTATGGAAGTGCCCCCTGACATTTGACCCTTGATATTTTGGACTCCTCTAGTCCCACCAGAGCACTTTTTTGTGGATCTGTTGTATAGTAGGTAGGGAACAGGCAGGACTGGTTTCCTACAGTCAGCTCACTTTGGAACCACGGGTTTCTATTACTGTCCTTGGACTGGGGTTCAGCAGCCGCAGCTATCGAGCCTCTGCCTGGCTGCATCGCGGGCGATTCCCAGGAAACTTTGAACTGCTACCTAAGACCTTTTATAATATCGCTAATACAAATACTCCAGTAGCGTACCTAGCGTGCCGCTCGTCAGCAGTGGCGACTCTAGAAACACTATATAGGGGGGGGGCACACAAGATACCACAGTCAAACTGGGGGGGCATTCATAATTTCCAAAAGTAATGTGCTATGGAATTATACTTTTGTTATTGGGCTAAAATAATACTTGATCATTCAACATGGGAAGCCTGAAGCCACAACTGAGTGTGACTAATCCTTGAAATAAATATTATAACACAATAAATAACTTTTCCACTAAATGATTTCAGGGCCTTGAACGTTTGTCCCCTGAAGTCACTACAACTTCAGGAGGGCATTTTATCTCTGGATAAATATAAATTAAATAATTCCTACTGTAAGTTAAGTGCCAGGAAACAGATGACCAAACACACACACCAACACAGGCTCTGTCACACCGACACCCAGACACACACACACCAGGACAGGCTCTGCCACACCGACAACCAAACACACACACCCTAGGACAGGCTCTGCCACACTGACAACTGAACACACACACCAGGACAGGCTCTGCCACACCAACACCCAAACACACACCAGGACAGGCTCTGCCACACCAACACCCAAACACACACCAGGACAGGCTCTGCCACATCAACACCTATACACACACCCGAGGACAGGCTCTGCTACACTGATAACCAAAAACACACTGTCTGGGTTGAGGAGAGGGACCCAGTATGCAGGATCCGAAACGTAGTCGCTCAGGTAACGGTATCTGAGGTTTCAAAGCAGTAGCGCCCTCTGCAATAGGAGGTGCAGTAGGAGGTGCAGTGGTAGCAGGTGTGGCTGGAACTTGTTCAGCAGGTGCATTCTGTTGCAGCTGCAGATGGTGCACCTGTTGTCTTAAATGGTGTTCCTCAGTCTGGATCTCCTGTAAAGTTTGTGAAAATGTGGCCAATTGCTGAGCAAGGCCAGCGAGAGTCTCAGACAATCCTGCGGGTTTCATAGTGGCTCAATTATTATGTCGGGGTTGAGGAGAGGGACCCAGTATGCAGGATCCGAAACGTAGTCGTTATGAAATAGCCAAGGGTCAGGACTGGAGACGGCAGCGAAGTCGTGGTACGAAAGCTAAAGGTCGGGACTGGAGACGACAGCAAAGTCGTGGTACAAAAGCCAAAGGTCGGGACTGGAGACGGCAGCAAAGTAGTGGTACGAAAGCCAAAGGTCAAAACTGGATAGCATAGAAAGCACAGCAAATGAATAGCTCTAGCTGGCACAATAATTGAGCACTGAGTAAAACTCAGTGCTGCTTTTTAAAACCACCACTAGGTGTCGCCCCACCCCTGTGCATGACCTCGTTGACGCGCGTTCCCCGCCTTCTCCATTCAGGAGTGAATAAAGGAAGGTGGGGGCGCGCGCGCACGCTCTTAGATTCAGCCGCAGGAGCAGCCGACGGAGCAGGAACGGGGATGGCGGTTAGAGCGGCGGCGTGGGAGCTGGTACCCGCGATTGGCGGGTACTCAGGTGAGTTGCTTCTTTGGGGTTCTCTCCATGAACCCTGACACACACAAACAGCAGGACACAATCTACATCACAGACGTCTACATCAGGATGGATTTTTCACACTGCATTGTCGTTTATACCCCCTTAGTGTTTTTGCCCCTTGTGTATTGATGCCCCTGCTGCCGATATATATTAATATTAGCCCCAGTTGCCGATAGCAGGTATAGATCAACACAATAACACAAACCAAGCTTTGCATGTATAGATCAACTGAAATTCACTTGTGATCTCAGCACTGAAGGTATATATCAAATAAACAGAATCAGACATACAAATCCTGTATTTGCAGGTATACAATAGTATATGAAACGTAGCATTGCAGGTATAGATCAAATAAATACATGGAAACAGCATTGCAGGTATTAATCAACTGAATAAGACATACAAACACTGTATTTGCAGGTATACATAAATAATGTATGGAAAGATATAGATATGGATCTACAGAATAACGCAAAAACCCAGCTTTGCATGTATAGATAAACTGGAATTCACATAAAAACACGTCATTAAAAGGTATATTTAAAACCCCCTAAATTACAGGCATAGATCACAGGTTGCACACCCCAAAGCCAGCCCTGGCATCCACACTGCCCACACAGCAATCACACTCCTATCATAGCCAGGCAACCAGTAAATGCTGGTACCTAGGCATGATGGGACTGTGATTGCTGTTAGCAATCACACTCCTATCATGCCAAGTCAGCCAGTACAGGGTGGCTGTAAGTGATGTGCAGACCCCATACTGCTGGCAGCATCAATACACAAGGGGGGCAGCTAGCTAGGTTTCAGCATGTACTGGCTGACTTGGCATGATAGGAGTGTGATTGCAATCACAGTCCCATCATGCCTAGGTTCCAGCACTTACACATCCATGCTATCACACACACACACTCATTCATTCATATACTCATTCATTCACAGATTAATTCCCTCAATCACGCATACTCATTCAAACACCCTCCCCACCCCCTTACCTGCACTGCAGCTCCTCGATGCCGCTCACAGACTTCAGCAGAGGGCGCGGCCTCCCTCTGCGTTCTCTGGTACTGCACAGAGGAAGCAGGACTGGAGCAGAGTCATGTGATGTCACGTGAAGTCTGCTAGGTTCCGCTTCCTCTATGCAGTACAGAAGACCCTCCCACAGGTAAATAGCAGGGCTCGAGGTGCGGCCCGCGTAAGATCGGTTGCCCTGGCTGCCGATCTTACACGGGCCGCACCCTCTCTCTCCTCCGCATAAAAAAAAAAAGACGGGATTTAAAGTCGCATTGCGACTTTATTCCAAATTCGGCAGGGGGGCAACAGGGGGAGCAAGGATTAACCTAGGGGGGGCAATTGCCCCCCTGTAGCGACGCCACTGTTCGTCAGGGGGGTGCCAAGGGCTAGGGTGGCCACATGTCCCGGATCCCAGGCAGCCTCGTCACTTTTTTTTTTTTACACAGAGGAGAGCAACCACGCGGCGCCCCCCACAGTCTCCTTCGCGAGGCCTCTAACTCCTTCGCGGTGCCGGCATGTCATGCTGAGCACCGAAATATGACGTCATATTTCGGCACTCAGCAGTGAAGCAGCGGCAGAGCAGGAAGACGGAGGCGTCGTTCTCCCACCGCAAGACTTCTGGATGGTAAGTCCAAAACCTTTAATTACAAAGGGGGAGAGGGTAGATAGTGAGGAGGGAGGGGGGAGAGGGGGGTAGATAGGGAGGGGTAGATAGGGAGGGGGGTAGGGGGTAGATAGTGAGGAGGGAGGGGGGGTAGAGGGGGAGGGGGTAGATAGAGAGGGGGTGGGGGGTAGATAGGGAGGGGGTAGATAGTGAGGAGGGAGGGGGTAGATAGGGAGGGGGTGGGGGTAGATAGGGAGGGGGTAGATAAGGTGGGGGGTAGATAGGGAGGTAGGGGGTGGATAGTGAGGAGGGAGGGGGTAGATAGGGAGAGAGGTTGAGAGATAGGGAGGAGGGAGGGGGTAGATAGGGAGGGGGAGAGGTTGATAGATAGGGAGGAGGGAGGGGGTAGATAGGGAGGGGGAGAGGTTGGTAGATAGGGAGGGGGAGAGGTTGGTAGATAGAGAGGGGGGTAGATAGTGAGGAGGGAGAGGGGGTAGATAGTGAGGAGGGAGGGGGTAGATAGTGAGGGGGGAGAGAGGTAGATAATGGGGGGTTAGATAGTCGGAGGGAGAGAGGTAGATAGTGGGGAGAGGGGGGTAGATAGTGAGGAGGCCAAATGTGGCCATTTAGGCCCCCAAAAAACAGACAAATGAGGGGTATCATGCATGAGGGGTATCACTGTGCTCAGGAGATGTTGCTGAACACATATTGGGGTGTGGGGAAAAATACACACTAAAAAAATACTACTGCAAACTTTGAAAAAATGCTGGTGGTAAAATGTGTGCATGCAAAGAGTTAAAATACCCGCATTTCAAATACCCTGGGGTGTCTGGTTTTCAAAAATATATGTTTTTATAGGACAGACTGAAATGGCCCGGCTCAAAGATGTACCAAATAGGGCATGGGCAGTGGATCACCAAATGCCAAAGTTCAACATTGAAAAATGTGCATGCCCCAAATGTGGCCCTTTTGCCCCCAAACAGCCAGGCAAACCCAGTCACATGGGGTATCACTATATTCAGATGTTGCTCTGACAGTGGCATATACTAGGACCTGTTAATTCATACCTGAAGTAAAATGTGTGTGCAAAAAAATTACTATCACAAAGACTGGTGGCAGAATTAGTGCATGGAAAGAGTTAAAATACTAGCATTTGAATTACCCTGGGGTGTCTAGTTGTTTGATGGGGTAAATTGCATTGGCCGGCTTCAAAGATACCTGAAATGGCACATGGGGGGAAGAATTACCAGATTTAGAAAAAATGGTTTTGAAATAGCAAAACGCTACCTGTACTTATTGCCCCAGAACGTGCAGAAAAAAAGCAAAAAAACATAAAAACATTGGGTATTTCTAAACTCAGGACAAATAGAAACTATTTAGCAGGTTTTTTCATTACCTTTTATAGATGAGTAAAAGATTTTTCAAGTAAAGTTTATTCTTTCTAAATTTTTCACCATATTTTATATTTTTTTATAGTAAATAATATGACACAATCAAAACAATTACATCTAAAGAAAGCCCTTCTTGTCCTGAAGCTGAATCATCTGTTTTTCTGGGGAAAGTTAACCCACATGGAGGTGAAGTGGAATCAGAGGATGATTACGGCTTCTGGACTTTGTCGTTATTATAAAAGCAGAAATTTGTGTACTATACATCTTAGTGAACCCCTGCTGAGTTTGAGGTCGAGGAGAGATCTGGAGCAAACGCTTCTTCATGAGATGATCCACGCCCTTCTGATGATCACAGAGAAGGATGCTTCCCATGGACCAGAGTTCCACAGCCACATGGAACGGATAAATAATCTGACTGGAGCCAAGATTTCTATCTACCATGACTTTTACGAGGAAATGGCTCAGTGCAGAAGGTCCAGGCAGCGCTGTGACAAGAACTCAGTCCAGCAAAATAAGAAGAGGAATTCTCATGAAGAAAGCAGTGGCCATGGAGGGCCAACCAAGAGGCCTCTTGTCCCTTATTTCTTGATGACAGGTTAATTTCTTCAGCAGACATATACCTTTGTATTTGCAACCTGGAAGATGCCTTCCTTAATCCTCCACAAAAATGCAGAGGCATAAATCAAATATACTTTGCTACTTTTTATCCAGCAGGATACAGAGTAAACTTTTACCCTAACATAGGAGACAGACATTTGAAACGCATTAAGTCTGACTTAAAAGAAGGGTCCCTACGTAACAAGCTTTGGTCTTCTCAATTCATCCCTTTGATTAGTAACCGAGGACTATCTTGACTTCCGTACACCTTTCAGCAGCGAAACGCGTCACGTTTCCGTTTTTTGATATTTAAATCCAGACGCGTGACTGCTAAATTAATGTATGTTATTTTGCATGTTGTTTTATATGTATTTTAACATTATATTTTCACTATACATATATGTAATTTGAGATTGTATGTTCAATGTGTTCTGGAGTCATTTGACCATATTAAAACTTTTTTTGTTTTTCGTCCTTGCCAGTTGCATACATACATATATATATATTTTAGTCCTTATCGTAGCGCTCTCACCTGTATCCTATTTTTAATTTCTTTAGCAGGCTTGTGTGCCATTATGGCAAACAGGTCCCCAACAAGGTTCAGTCGAGGTTTGCTGTTCTAAAGAATTTAGTTGTTAATACCATGGCAGTGTTGCACAATCAATAAAAACAATTTAGGAAGGCAACATAAGCTATAGTTGGATGACACCTAAATTTAACTACTTGAATAAAAGATGTAGTATTGCAGGAGGGCTAACATTTCAACTCCCAGACTTTACGCATCATAAAACTATTCAACCTCAAGGAGCTTCTACTGGAAGAAGGGTTTGGCTCGATACAGTGCATAGTTAAATGAGTGAGATTTCTCTCTCCCACGTAAGTTTTGTATTATGTAGGGCCAGCTTAGCCATTCTTATTGTAGAAACATATCCATGTTGGCTCTTCACAATGCATAGTATAGTCTGGGAGTGAAAACGCGAAGATCCTGTTAGCTCTTAGAACTTCCATGGAGCTGTATGGGAAGAGAAACTGGTCTTTAGTCTCCTTAAATATAATTTGTGGGGATGCCACTGAGCGAGGCGTTCAAATCCCAGGCTGAATTGTGCATACAAGAGTCTGCTAATGCACTGGTATTGTCAATTGTGGGTTGATTTATATTTAAGAGTCTACCGAATTTTGGTTCTGAGAGTAATTTTTGCCTTTAATCTGCCCTTTTTAGTAAGTTTGAAACACACACAAATGTTCATATTCATTTTTTTTATTTTGACTTATCTGTACATGTGATATTTAGGGAAGAATGCTGAATTCAAACTAAGTATTTCTTAGGGAAGAAATGTACTGCAATATGTTTGTGAAAATTTTTAAAAAATATATATATATATTGGCACTTTTTATCAGACAATAAATAGCTGTGTAAGAAGTGTCAAAATATCCTTTGGGTTATCAATCTTCAAATATTATGCACTTTTTATATTTTTTGCTGGGTGGTTTAGTCTTGCAATAAAAGCTAAGTATTATTGAAGACCGTAAGTGCTGGCTTTATTACCATATGATTATTGTTATTTTAACAGCTAAGCACCAGGCACCATCTTTAAACTAGGGAAACTAGTATTTGTCATGATATTTATGTTTTGGTAGGAGTGCAGGTCTATTTATTGTTATATATATATATATATATGGTGGATAAAAGTTTAAAAATGTGTGTTGATTTTCATAATGTTTCAATTTTTTTATGCTAAAACAGTTTTTTTTATACAAGTTGTTTGTATGGTATCACAATGATAAGCAGATGAAATAAAGAAAGCATATGAGGATTGAGCATTATTACAGCGTTCTCCGGGGTCAGTAGTGAGCCTGGCTGCAGTCATGAAGTCCAGAAGTCCTTTTGCTTCGTGTGTAGTGGTATGTAAAGATGTTGGTGTGTAAGCATTTTAGTTATCTTTAGCTATTTCTATCAGGATATAGCACAAGGAGACAAAATAAGATTTCCTTCCACGGTGATGCCAATGTATCTCCCACAAATAAGCTGTAATTGTTGTGAAACATAGAATGATAAATAATAAAAAAAAAAAAACTATGTAAAATAGTGCCATGGGAGATGCAGAATTATCTAACCAGCTGTACACCATTGCACCTCTTTCTCCACAAACCCATCTGCATTATTCTGACTTCTTGGAATACTTTCGTTAAAGGGCCGAGCCATCCGGCACTCCACAGGGACAGCCTCTTTCCTATTCCTCCAATCAGGGGGTCCGTCCTTTTGAGGCAAAGCTCTGGGAGGCCTTGTTAACATTGCTGATACTGGGGAGAAGTGGATGAAGAAAGAAGACAGACGAACAAGAGGAGGAAAGAGAAGAAGAGAAACGGATACAGAGGCCGTCAGCGAAGAAGGGAGGGGGACATTGATAGAGAGAGTGATTGTGAAAGATAATGAGTAAGAGTGAGTGAGATGAGAAAAAGCAATGAAATGCAAACAAACATTTGGCGCTCTGCTTTGTTTTCGTATGTTTAATTGGGGTTTCTCCTTGTTTTCAGAGCCCCCAGACAGCCTACCAATCTCCCTGAAGCCCAATTTCCAAACTTGGGACCTCTGCTTTAATGTGATTTAATTTATATTGTAATGAGGGGTGTATGTCTGAGGGTGACCTGTCTCATATCCTATCAATAAAGAAGAGGGATTTTAAAAATTTCAGATTTTCATATATGTCCCTTTCAATTATACAAGGTTTGTATAACAAGCATTATAGAAAGCTTCTTGCGTGATACTCACATCTTGCCAATAGCACTCTATACTTGACCTGCCCCTCCACTGGCAGATCGGATGTTGCCATGGACAGGATATGCAAGCCTGCATGAATTTAAAAACATAAAGCTGTATGGATCCTAATGTCCTTAACGCAGGGTCCCTTAGTCATCCCAAGTCTGGCCCTGTGTCCATTGCTAATCATCTGAAATAATGACATGTGGCTTTGTCTTGCACTTTAATAAAAAGGCGTATGTTTTAAAGTCTATAGTGCTAACAACCAAGTTCAACGCAAAACAATTTGTTGATGTAACCAGTTGAATTTAAAGGTATTAAATGATTTTGCACCATTCACTAATAAGTCACAGAAGTCTTTTCCTTACATCTTTTTGGGGTGGCATTCTTTCTAAAGAAATTGTGAAACTTCCACAGCCCATTGTAATAATCAAACGTTAGCGCCACCTAGTGGCCTCATAGCAAGGCAACCAGCAGGTCCACAAGGTTCTTCAGAATGTTGTATGGTATGATCATAAAGTGTTCATTTTTCTTTTTAGCCTTTAATGAAAATACTTATCAGCAAACATTTCCAATAACTATTTTCATTTGATTCAACTGTTTGTTTTGTTCACTGAAGTAACCATTAGTAACCTCCTTGTAGTAATAATAATAATAATATCAACCATTTGTGCTGGAGGAGAATGCCATGTATACATTTCCAATAGATATTTTAATTTTATTCTGCTGTTTATTAAATTAACCATTAGGTTTTCTTCTTGTTCTAATAATATTTTTTTTTATTCAGGAAAACCTTACTCTCGCACATGTTTCTAGCCTCTTAATACATTAACCTAAACTATTTGTGTTGGAGGGATATACCATGTATGCTCTACCTTTTAATTAAGTAATTATTTCTCATATAGCACCTAAGCCTCAGCCATGTCTTATAGCTTGAAATATATTTCTCCTGTATTTTGTTTAACCACTTTAGGAATCTAAATGACATATCAACCCTCTCCTATGAAAACATGTACCTGCTGGGATGCTATCATATTTAAAGAATTCCAACGCTTGGAATAATTTAGCCAGTGCTACCTAGACAGCTTTTTTTAGCAGTAATTATCATTTTCTAAAGCACAAAATCTCTTTATTTTTATCAGCAACACCAGACATAGTAATCATAAAAGTTACACAAAATAGTAAATAAAAATCCACCCTGGTGTCTGCACACAGGAAATAGATATACTTCCTTTGGATACACAGTTTTCAAATTTTCCAATATACAGTATCTTACAATAGTTGGGTACATAAGAAACAAACAAATAGAAAAGAAAAAGCAGTATTGTGGTATTGTTAATTTCACACATATGGAAGTTTGATATAGATGGACTCTTGCGTTTAGGTAGCGACAACCTGTTGCCTTCACATAAGGTGCCCCCTTGTGGTGCAGTGTTGTTACTGCATTCAATCCCCAGATATGAAGAGAGTTTGGCACTCATCCAGTTAAGAAGGGAACCTCATCCAGTTAAAAGATAAGGATGGCACACAAACAAGAGAAATAAAATCAATAAATATTTTAATTCTTCAAATAAAGTATAAAATATCCGGTTACATAAAAGATTCTGTCCATAAGCATCCGTTTTAATGGCTCAGAACTACTCCCAGCAATGTCCTCTGACGTTAGCAGTAATAGGATTGTTGCTTCCTCTTTTGCAAAGCCTGCAGGACTAGTTGGGAAATCACAATTTCCCTCTAGTCTGCTCAACATCAGTCACTTCAGACCTAGCTTTACTGCTCCCTAATCACTTCGACCTTCCCCAGAGGTTGAACCCTTGAGTATTCTGCTCCTGACAGGATACATGTCATTTCTATCCACATTAACCAATCATTTAAGATAATACATACACAGTCTGCACAAATCACTTTTATTTTCAAAGTACATATCATCGGCAAGTGATCAAACCACATGGCTAACACTTTTGCTCTGCCTGTCATATTGTCAACACCTTTGTCAATCATAGCTCAACTTACAACCAGGGCCGGCCTTAGGGGTGTGCGACCTGTGCGACCGCACAGGGCGCCATGGTTGCAGGGGCGCCTGACCGGGACTTAGATTAAAGCATCGGGTTTTTTTTTTGGTTTTTTTTTAAACTTTATTTAACATCATTGATGTTAAATAAAGTTTAAAAAAAAAAAACGATGCTTTAATCTAAGTCCCGGTCAGGGGCGCCGAGCGGTTGCTCGTGAAGTTCTCGGCAACCGCTCGGCACCCCTTACTCTCCGTGACTCCGTCGCGGTGCCAGCATCTCATGTTGAGCGCCGGACTATACCGGCGCTCAACATGAAATGCCGGCAGAGCGAGAAGACGGATGCCTCCCGCTCTTACCGCAGAACTCCGGCAACAAGGTAAGTGGGGGGGGTAGTTTGAAGGGGCAGAGGGGAGGGGTAGTTTGAAGGGGTAGAGGGGAGGGGTAGTTTGAGGGGGGGGTAGTTTAAAGGGGCAGAGAGGGCGGGTAGTTTGAAGGGCAGAGAGGGGGGTAGTGAGGGGGGGCGCCAGAGGAGTAGTCCGCACAGGGCGCCACAACGCCTAAGGCCGGCTCTGCTTACAACATGTGGGCATACAAAGTTGTAGTAGTATATTAATGTACGCCGAAACCGTGAATAATTGTTTGCAGTTATTTTAGTAGTAAATATCCCATAAGCAAGTATTTACAATATACGCCTCTGAAATAAATCACAATGTACCGATTTAACCCTTAGTCTTTTCTTAACTTAAGAGGAGGATAGGAAATCCTTACGTTAAATGTTTTCTATTTACAGATGCAGATCGTTGTATGAAATTCTACAAGAAGTCAATTAGAAAATGAAAATACTTTGGAGGAATAACGCAGATTCCTTGGAAGGGAATCCTAATTTGTGGTAGGTCAGAATAAACCTTATATTGTATTCATACAGTAATATATTCTCCAAGGGATTGGATCTGCTCAGAAGAGGCAATCTGAAAAATCCAGATGAATTTTTTTAGTCAACGTGCATTAAGTTTCTGATACGGTTTCCTGAGTAATAAGTATACAACAACATTTTTTGTTCTATGACTAAAGCACCTTTACAAATGATCCTCACGGTTACAAATGATCTATGACCAACACCAGCAGAGAAGGCATGGTGTAGTAATGCATGTATAAGGCATGGGTGGGAAATTGTACATGGGCAGAGGGAGAATGGTAGATGTTCAGGGGTTTATATATGGTGACAGGGAAGATGGGTAATGGACATGGGGACTTGATCATGGTGCTATTAATTTGTAAACTGCACTGTTTCTGGGTTTGGCACCAGGAAACTGACGGTAATGTTTGCTTACACCAACCTGGGGTGTTGCAACAGTACTGTACATCAGTACACATTACTAAGGAGTTCCCACTCCAGGATGGCAGATGTTACGCGCTGGTAGAGATAACTAATGTGGACTTGAATGCAGTTAGGAAGAGAGTAGATAGTGGGGAGGTAGACAGGAGAATATACAAGGGATAGAAAAGGGAGGAAAATGGGCATAAGGCCCAGGAAGACAGCAAAGAAAATTGTTGGCATGATGGGTGGAAATAGATGGCAGACAGATACACATGGGAAGAAAATGGACATGGGTGAAAAGGGTGAAGTTAATTGACATTGAGGGAGAGGAAAATAGGCAAACTGGGGAATAACCAGAGGGATATGAACATGGAGAACCATAAAAGGGGGCTACGGAAGAAGAGGGTGGTGTTGGTAGACGAAGGGTGATGAAAATGGGGAAGAAGCAGGATTTTACTTTGTATCGGGCTCAGATATTTTTTTTAATAAAAATGTTAATATATCATATGCTTAGAAATCAATAATCTTATTTCTAAATCACATTATTATACTTTATACATATGTACTGTGACATGCGGCAGCGTTTCTTTTGACCTTAGCATCTGTTCACCGGAATAATACATGCATCAAACTGATAGTCTTTCACAATGCCAATGGTTTCATTTTTATAGGTCTTATCAATATCTCAGAAACAAACTTCATAATGTTGTTAATACACTTCAATAAATATCCCAGAGCAGACTGTAAATTCCTTTACATCACTGATATTGGTGAAACCTCCTATTGCTCTGTGCACGCAAGTACAAAAGAACAATATATATATATATATATATATATATATATATATATATATATATATATATATGTCAAAATGTTTGTTCTAGAAGCACAGATACTGACCGTAGGAGTTTCCCATATGTGTTAGATCATTTCAGGATTCATTAATGTTGACTGTTTCCCATTTGATCACTGCAGCTTCAAAATGGCATTGAACAAAGGCTTAGCAAAATGCTAAAAAGCAAATAATCACACATAACTATCACTTTCCCAATCACCGTTTCTTAGCTTCTTTCATGCAAAGTAGATCCACACTTGTTTTGATAGCACCTAATATATACAAATAAAACAAAGAATAGAAAAAGCTGCACTGTAGAAAAAAGCTACTGTTCTAGGAGATTTATGTACACTATGTACAGTCCATAAATGTAATTCTTCTGACGTTCATATGGTGGCTATGTTATTACCCAGCTTTGTTGTCATAGAATTAATTCCTCAGACCAAAATAGATATTGCTTTCATACTTCAAACACATCAAATTCTGGCTTCCCCTCCTCTTGAATGGGTAGAACGGTTGTATTCTGAGAGAACCCAAAGTTATGCTGTCCTTTATCTAAAGTGTCATGGCTGTCAATGCTTGTGCAGTGGTCTGGAGAGGTGTTCCATGACTCAGAACTTGTGTTTAGGTTGGGTAGGAAGTCGGCATACCTCCCTATGTGGGGCTGGGTATTTACTACAAAACTGTCACATTCGCCTTGGCTTTCCTCCTGCACTGGATTTCGTATGTTTTCTTCTTTGCTTTCAGCCACAGTGGCTGCGTCCTGAGAACTTGGACTAACCACCAATAAAACAACATCAGCTTTAATGTTCATTACGGAGCCATTCGAAATAACAGTTGTGTTATTATTTCCTGTCACCTTGCCTGGAAAAGAAAATAGTGAATTAGATTGCATTTGTTGTATTATTGTTATTACACAATGCTTACTCCCTTCTGAGCTACTGGCATGCTAGCTTGCTGAATAGACTAACGTTGCACCAAATTAAAAAGCACAGTGCACCTCTTTCTCCATCTTTCTACTTTTTCCCTCAACTGTCTCAATCTTAACACCCCCTTTTACATCCTTCCATCTTAGCTTCTCCTATGTCCTTTAGCATGTAAAGTTTTTCCAATGTAGCATAATAAAAAATGAATTAGGAGACTCTCATACCAGATGGTGGTGGTGGTGTTTCTGAAGAGTGGCTCCCTCCTGGAGTGCTCCTAGTGCCTTGAGGACACTGTGTTTCAGTAGCAGATGTACCTGCATCATCCCCAAAGTTTCTGTCTGAGGTACTATGTGCAGGACACGAAGAATAGGTTCCAGGCATACTTTGACAGAAACAATAAAAACAACTACTTTCCTGGGGTTCGGTGGTAGCTTCAAGACCATCTCTGGAGAGTCCATTAGCATGTATGAGGCCATTTAGGTCTTGGGTAAAATAAGGATTAAAGATCAATTCTTCATGTGGTATACTTTGAAGTCTGTCTAACAGCAACCTCTGACAGCTTGTCTCTGAGCAGCAATGGCTGGTATCACTTTCTAACGAGGTGTCCTCTGTGTCTGCCATTGAGTCACTTGCAGTATTCATACTTCCCTCTTCAGAATCCATCAAATTATGTTTTTCCGTGTACTCATCTTCTGTAGGAACACTTTTGCCATGGAGATGCCCACATACTTTTATGCTGTCTGGACTAATGGGTATACATATTCTCTGCTCAACAGGATTGTGAATCCTATCATTTGCAGCTTTTCTGTCAGTACTGTTAATATTGGTCTTGGTTTCAATGCAGGGGGATATTTGCTGAAAAAAATATGAGTTTAGAGTGTTGGCAATTTGGTTGTAAACTCAAACAGTAATAATTTTAAAAATAATATTTGTGTCTGATACCTTGAACAAGCTGTGGCTTCAACTCCCTCACTTCACTTTTCATTATGAAAGGCCAACACTGGCAAGCTTCTCCAGCTACAAGGGCTGAGCAGGCCCTGTATAATGTGTTATTTAATAGGTGAGGCGACTTTGTGGACATCTCACTGATACATTATACAGGTCCATCCAAGCTCTTCCTGCATCAGAAGCTCACTGGGGTTAGCCCTCCATAATGCACAGTAAAGTTGAAACCAGAACGCCCATGCAAGCTCTGATAATTCTGACTTAAGTGAAAAAAACCCCAATGCATTGTTTATCCTGGCACTAAAATAGATAAAACCGCTACCAGAGGCTTAATGGAACAAAGCACTTCAAACCTTCTGGTTTTGCTCATTTAAAATTATATTACGCACACTATGAACTACTACAGAATTTGTTAGTACTTTATAAATACAAGGTAACAGTAACGATAATAATAAAAATAGTTACTTTTTTCAGCTGTAATATCACTACAGAATGCTGAAATGGAATAACAAGTATTAGGGAAACAAATGCATTCCCTGTGCTTTACGTCTTCAACCCTATCAAATCTACTCAGTGTATAACTCAGTGTTCATTTTGGATCTATACTTTCTAACTGTAAAACATGAAAAGTGGATTGCATGGTATATGCAAAAAGTTGCATTACAAAAAAGACTTATCATCAGACTTGACACTACTTATTTGCTCTGTTCATTTACTGTTTAAAATGTCTCCAGGCTGGCACAACCTCCATAGTATGCAGTACATGGTGCTGTGCTCCTTTTAATAGGTAGGGTGCAAGGATATGATGTCATATCCCAGGTGTGGCACGAACTGCTTGGGAAGGTGCCCCTAGGTAGTGCTCAAGGTAAATACGTCACCAGATAACTTACCTCTGCTCCTTGAATCCTGGTGCAGACCTCATTCATCCACTTTGATAAATCTGCTGTAGGAAGAAAACCAAACAAAATTACTAAACTGCTGAATGTTCATATTTTTAAGATATAAATAAGTTAGTAATGCAATACCCAACTTAAATCAAAGCAACGTAGTAAGCAGAGAATCTTAGGGGTGTATGTTGGTTTTACAAGCTATTACATGATATATATTTTCTTCTCTTGTATGTTTCCTATTAAGTGAATATTTTTATCTTTAGAAAGGAAAGGAAAACCAATACAAACTCCTATTAAGGGAAGTTAAGGAGCTATAAAGCGAGCAAATGGATGACAAGTGTCATAACTTTTTGTTCCCAGATATCTGCACACACCACATTATACAACTATGAATAACCAATAATCAGGTAATTATTATTTGAACTGAATTAGCTAAAATTGTTACACAGGCACAGTCTGTAGCATGTGTTAATTCAGACTGAGTGAATCACTCAAAAAAAAAATCCGTCAAGCCTAATGTGAACATTATGTATACAGTGGCAAAAAAAGTGAACCCTTTGGAATTGCCAGCCTATGTATACATTTGTCTTAAACTATTTTATGAGCTTAATCGAAGTTACTGAACCAACGCAATCTGCTTTACCTAATAATACAAACATTACTGTATTGTTCTTGTCCATATTGAGCACATCACTCAAACAATCACAGCGTGGGTTTGAAAAAGAATGGGAAAACCTGGGCTACCCACTTCAACAAAAGCTAATTGAAGTCAGGAGTTGGCAAACCTGGAGTCCAATCAATGGATTGGTGTTGGAGGTGTGTTTTAGAGCTACTTTGACATAAAAACCACTAAAACATTTTGAGTATGCTATTCTTAAGAAAGCATCTGCTGATGTGAACCATGCCTCAGAAAAAAGAAGTCTCAGAAGAAGAATTGTTGATTTACATAATGCTGGAAAGAGTTTACACAGGTAGACATATTGTATATTTGAGCAAATACTGTAGCTTTTGTAGATGAATATGAAGATTTTTCAAATAAAAGTGAGAAAAAATGATTCCGTTAAGAAGAATGGTCTAAAATTCCTACTTCAAGTTGTGGAGGTCTGATCTGCAGCTACCTGAAGGTTACTGCTGCCAAAGGAGGTTGGACCAGTTATTACACCCAAGGGTTCACTTACTTTTCCACCAGCACTGTGAATGTTTAATGGATGTCTTGCATAAAGACATGAAAACATAAAACATGGATTTTATCTATGATCATAGACCAGCGCAGTCCTAAAAGTATTAATAATGATCAATTCCTTATTTTGATCACTTATGCAACCTGGAAGTTTGCTTGCATTTATATACTAGCCATGTGAAACTTCTGATGATTAATCCACCAATGCAATTTTAAATCAGCTTATTTCTTGAAAATACTTTATTAAATTTATTGTTCTCTAATAAAAGTTACATTTTATTCTCAGATCTAGTTTGTGCCCTCAGCACTCAATACCTTTTGATGACTTCATCTTCTTACAGCACACAAAGACAGCAGATGCAGTCACTAGCACCGAAACCACTATTAGTGAAATACAAATTATAACCTGGAAATCTAAAAGACAAAACAAAAATAGTTACAAAAACCCCCCAAAACAGAAGCATAAAATGACCAGGTATTTACCAATAATGTCAGGTAAAAAAAAGCCAATAACTATTAATGTATTTTACAAAAGAAAAAAAACTTGACTAAAAATTCTGAAACACTGTAGAGTTGCATTTTATATAA
The DNA here is from genome assembly GCF_027358695.1 of Spea bombifrons. NCBI lineage: Eukaryota > Metazoa > Chordata > Amphibia > Anura > Pelobatidae > Spea > Spea bombifrons. The sequence goes on from NC_071091.1 coordinate 52,345,160, forward strand.
CACCTCCTTCACGCAGAGATGTACCGTATTTGCTCGATTATAAGACGACCCTGATTATAAGACGACCCCCCAAAATCTGAATATTAACTTAGGAAAAAAAGAAAAAGCCTGAATATAAGACGACCCCAAAGGAAAAAAGTTTTACCAGTAAATGTTAATTCATGTAAACTATTTTTTTTAATAAAAGCTATGATTGAGAAAAATATTTTTTTTGTTTTTATTTCTTGTATTTTCCAACCTCTCCCCCAGTTACGCACATCTGCCCCCAGGCTTGCCACTCCAATATGGCACTGTGGCCCATGATATGCCTTTTAACCCTCTATATGCCACTGTGCCCCATGGTATGCCTTTTGACCCCCTATGTGCCACTCTGCCTCCAGAAATGCCTTATACCCCTATATCCCATTCTGGCATTTAGGGGGTTAAAATGCATATTATGGGGCAGAGTGGCATATAGGGAGGTATAAGGCATTTCAGGAGGCAGAGTGGCATTAAGGGAGTTAAAAGGCATTGCATAGAGCACTCTGCCTCCAGAAATGCCTTATACCCCTATATGCCACTCTGCCATTTAGGGGGTTAAAAGGCATATTATGGGGCAGAGTTACATATAGGGAGGTATAAGGCATTTCAGGAGGCAGAGTGCTCTATTAAATGCCCCCTTAACGCCACTCCAGAAATGCCCTATGCCCCCATTTAACACACACACACCCTATACCCCCATTTAACTAACTAACACACACACACACACACACACACACACACACACACACACACACACACACACTCTCTCTCCCCCCCTCTCTCACCCCCCTTCCCCCGCTCTCCCCTCTCTCTTACCGGTGCTTCCAGCCGGGGCAGCAGGTTGACGTCGCCTTCTGCTGCAGCCGGAAGGAGGTGTGGCTAGCAGCGGGGGTTTGTATGCGTCCGTCGCGTATACTTTCCCCGGCTGTCAGAGATCAGAGTTCCCCGCACCGGTGCGGCATCGGTGCGGGGAACTCTGATCTCTGACAGTCGGGGAAGGTCTATGCGACGGACGCAGACAACCCCCGCTGCTAGCCACACCTCCTTCCGGCTGCAGCGGACGTTGTCTACGCGGATCGCGTAGACGTCAACCCGCTGGCCCGGCAACACAGCAGGAAGCACCGGTAAGTGTGTGTATGATGGGGAGGGGGGGGAGACAGGAGGATCCAGGTCCCCTGCAGCGGTGCGGGGGATCTGGATCTTAGTCTCCTAATCAGACCTCTATTTGAGGTCTGATTAGAAGACGACCCCGATTAGAAGACGAGGGGTATTTTTCAGAGCATTTGCTCTGAAAAAACCTCGTCTTATAATCGAGCAAATACGGTATTTATAAAAATAGTTTAAACTAGATACAGTGATGCTTTAGATGTAGGCAGGTCACATCATGGTGGATTATCTATTAGGCATACTAGGTACTTGGCTAGGGCACCCCAAGCTCTGGGAGGCCCCTAATGCTTTCATGATAATGGATAATTGATCATTTCAGCCCCACCGTTCAAGATACTGTACCTAGGAAGCCAGTGCTCAGTGCAGTCATATAGAGCCGTACTAGAGCATCAGCTCCTGCCATGTGAAATGAGAAAAGCCACTTATCGGTAAGTGACGAAATTTACTTTGTATGTGCAGTTGGATAAGCACACATAGCTAGGGCCCCTTGAGAGTCTCAATCCAACACTCAAGAAGAATTGTATGTTTTATTAATCTATCTCTAGCTAGAGATCCACGTGTGTTTTTAGAAAACATCTATCTGATGCACATTCAACTAAATTGAACTTGCTAAACTTCTAATTTAACTTGGAACAATTAAGAAAAGGCATTCACTTCTATTGAGACCACCCTTACTAAAGTTACTAATGGCCTCACTGCTAAATAAAAGGGACACTGCTTTATGCCAATACTACTGGACCTTTCTGCTGCTTTTGACACTGTAAACCACCCTCTTTCAAACTCTTCATGATCTTGGTCTCTGTGACTCTCTCTCCTGCTTCATATCCTACCTTTTTGATCATACCTTCCATGTCATCCTCCCCAGTAACTTCCCTTTCCCCTCTCAGTCGGGGTACACCAAGGCTCAGTTCTAGGACTCCTTCTGCTGTGCCTATACACTACCTCATTTTGCAAACAAATATCAACCTTTGGCTTTTAATACCACTTGTATGTTGATTGCATCCAGATCTACCTATTCTTTCCCTGTCTCTCGTCCATCCTTCCTCCCTCTTAGATTGTGTAACTAACCGCCTGTCACGCCTACCATTGACCAGAGCACTCACTGCAGAAGTTCTTCTCCCAGTAGAGGCATACCAGAGCATACCCCTAGTAACGCTCCCCAGGTTTTCGATGATGCCAACAGTGAGGAGGCGAACAAAAATTGCAAGTGGATAAGCCGAGAGCCAAAAACCAGAGCGTAGGGTCAGACGGGCCAGAGGTCATACACAGGACGGGTACTCAGATGAGCAATAGGTCAAATACCAGAGCGGATAGTCACACGGTCTGGGTCATACACTGGATGAAGCAAAGAAAGCCAAATCGTAGGACAAAGGAAGGTCGGTAACACGAAATATCACTTCAAAATAGGCAACGCTTAGAAGACCACACCAGGGTACTGAGACAGGGACTTCTGGACTTTTAAATCTGGCGTCGGCAGACGCAACGTGCCAATGCTGACGTCACACGTGTCCCCTTCCCAGCCGAAACACAAGAACACGCCAGCTGCTGCTATAAACTAGCGGCAGTGGCGCATGTGCAGCAGGGGGAGTGTTCCGACGTGACCGGCGCTACCACTTTCCCCCGACATGAGGTAAGGGTAGTGGGGCACCAGGAGTGGGTGACACCGCCTTGCCTCTGTCTCTAACTGGATGTCTGCACAATTCCCAAAACTCAATCTCTCCAAAACTGAACTACTTCCCTCCTTCCAACGCTAATATGCACTCAACCATTTCCCTCAATGTCAATGGTGCAATCATCTCCACAACCTCTCATGCTTGCTGCCTTGTTGTCACCCTTGACTCTGACCTCTCATTCCCCCCATTCATCCAGTCTGTCTCAAAAATCTGCCGTCTCCATCTTAAAAAAATAGCTCACATTTGTCCCTTCCTGACACACATGCCACTACGGCTCTTTTTCATGACCTCGTTATCTCCCGCCTTGAGTATTGTAACCTTGTCTTAGCTGGTCTCCCTCATAACTGTCTTGCCCCTCAACAATGCACCATGAACGCGGCTACTAGACTTTTCTTCCTCACTCATAGATTTAACAGCACCTCTCCCCTCTGTCAGTCTCTTCACTGGCTGTCTGTGCGCTTCGGGATATATTTTTAAAATCCTGACTCCCATCCTGTTCCCATACTTACATCTCATTACTCAATCTCCAAATACAATCAAACCTGGTCTCGCTCTGCTCCTCTGATGATCACCATCTGTCCTCTGTTCTGATTTCTAATTCTCATGCACACTTGCAAGATTTCTTAAGGGCTGCCCCTATCCTCTGGAATGCCTACTCCCAGGCTATTTGTCTTTGCCCCTGCATTCGATTCCTTCAAAAAATCCATCAACATCCACTTCTTTAGGGATGCTTAGAAACTTATGAGTTGATGCCCTTCCTCCCAACTTCCTTAGCCCACTTATCCTAGTCCTGCTCCTGCCTTCGGACAGTATACTAATGTGCATGGTCCATCCATAACAGCTTCACTTTTACCTCTTGTGTAAAACACCTTAACTCCCGCTGGATTGTAAGATCGTTTAAGCAGGGCTCATCTTATCCCTCGTTTATGTAAGTCAAATTGTTATATACTACTTGTTATGTCCTGTTTACCTATTGGACAACACTGCGAAATATGATGGCGCCATATAAAACAATAAATAATAACAATTATACATTTTGATGATAGACTTGCCTCATAAAGGGAAAGCCTGGTCAACGCAGGCTTAAAGGGTGAAATAATGAAACTTGTTACTTGTCTCTCCAGTGCTATAAAAGACATATTAAACCCATATTTTGTAGCAACATGTGACACCTACTTTGAAATACATCGAAGGAACGGTTACACACAGCATCTGATTGGTTACTGCCAGGCACTATCTCTTCAAGTCCAAGGCCAGTACAGCTGCAAGAGAAAGATGCAACAATATTATAGAATATTTCTGTGTTGGAAGCAACATGCTTATACCCAAATGCTCAAACATGCCACAACACCTTTTAATATATTATTCACACATAATCCTCACATAAAGCACCAAACCTGCATCTTCTGGGTTTCCAGTCAACTAAAAATAAAATTCTACATAAAATACAAATGACTTACTTTGTCCATGGTTCACATTTTTCTTTGGATGAAGAAGAGTTGGAGAAATACCCAACAGGACATGCTATGCATACAGTGTCTTGGTTTTTTTGAACTTGAGGGAGAAAAAGAGAAATGTATATGTTGCGATGAAGATGGAAGCAACACCTGGGATTAGTATAAAACTATTCTAAATTTGTATACTTTCAGAATACAAAATAACATCAGTTTACCAAAAATCTGTATTAATTGCACTAACATCACGATACGTTTGGTACGTGGTTGACATAAAGCATAGCCTACATTTAGTTGACTAATTGTTAATTCAACAAATAAAGTAACTAAAGGTTATGAGCTCGAGCAAGGCCCTCCTTAACTAAAGTTGTTATGTACTATTCTGTAGGTGAACTTGTTATGTACTATTCGTTATATTCTGTTTAGTTCTTGCACAGCACTGTGGAATATGATGGTGCTTTATAAACCAATACATAAATAATAGTAAAGGTTGAGAGAACACCAACCCCCAGTTCAGGGAAGTTATCAGTAGCATCAGTTAGACGGGTTTATTCACTACTTCCAACTCCCATTTACACTTGACTTGCACTGAACTTGAAAGTAAAGAACAGCTTAAAATGAAAAAACAAATAAATATCAGTAACTAAAATTCAGTCACAAATACATATGTAAGTGTGATTAATGTTTTAGATACCTTGTTCACCTATTATTTATAGCACATTAAGTGAAGCATAACTCACCGATTTACATAGCACCATCGTATTCCACAGTGCTGTTCATGGTGTCAATTTAAAAACAAGGCAAAGTAAAGTAATACATTCCTATAACTTAATCGTAATTCACTGTTTCCAGTTTCTAGACATGCTTACCTGCTTGGAGGCCATGTAGTCAGTCATCCACATGCTAACCAAAGCAAGACTTGTTTATCCTCAAGGTTCTGAACAAGTCTCAATGCTTTACTTGTTTCAGAGCTGCACAATGTATTTGTTCCTGTTAACTTTTTGCTTTCCTAAAACTTAGCCACCTACCCGGACTGGACTGCTGTACTGACTTTACTTCTTGTCTGACCTTCTTCCAAACCAACTTTGGATTTTACTGCTTGTGGCCCTACACCAGTGTTCTGCGTACTACACTTGGGTTCCACTGGTGGTGAACCTTCACTACCCTTACAGTAGATTTCCTCTGAATTGGTTTTTACTTTTTTCAATTAGAAAAACATGTACACATTCTCACCTGGAAACCTTACTCCAAAGCCAGGAGGACACTCTGTATTTTCCATACAAATATCATAACCAGTGTGTAAGTGGTATCCTTCCTTACATACACATTCCCGGGGTGACGTCCGGTTTCCATGATAAAGCACCTCTAATCCTTTCCCTATCAAAGAAATACATTTTCAGTGTTGTCCCAACATGCAAACAAATCAGCACTGAGTGTGCACGAGTCATGCATTAGGAACACTTTAAGGGCCAGTGTATTGTCCCCAGCAGGAGATATGTTCAATTTAGAAGGGTAGGCAACTGCATAGTGGGGGGTTCTGCAGAAACTCACCATGCATTTGCAAGGGAGAGAAATGATAATAAAGAGACACTCAGCAATCATTTCTTCCAAAGTGGCCATTACGGCTAGAGTGTCCCTATATGATAATATTTATACCCTCTACATTAAAAACAGGTATCTGCATACATTTTTTGTGGAATCCTTTACATTAAATGGACTGGTGACACAAAGGGACATCAGGCTACTCAAAAGCCTTTTCTATTGCAATGTTGAACAATGAGGTTATCTTTAGCTATTTGAATTCAGCCAAAATGTTCTACCTCTTTTGGTCACTAGAGCTAAAGTTGAATTTTCTTTGATGGATGTTCTCAAAACAGGTTTTTTATATCAGGCAAACTACGAGTGTACTTGGATCCATTTGGATACATATAACAATAATATATTAACTAAATGAATCTAGTAAGTCAATACAGAAATATTTAATTTAAGTTAATTTAATCTTTGCTGGAAGATCGTACATTTATAAAAAAAAAACTTAAAAAAAAAAAGTAAAACAAGATACACTCAAAGCAAAGCGTTCACATGGAAATTTTTAGATCTGCATTCTAATTCTCTTAAGTAATGTCACATTCGAACGTCGGTCACAGAGGAGCCAAACTGCAAGTAATTTCTGGGCTCCTTGGAGAGTTATAATATGTGAGAATGTCTATTTAAAGAGTGGTTTAAGGCCAAAAAGTAAATGGAACCAGGATTATCTTTCCATGTGGGCTACTGTAGTAGTCATGGGAGAACTTGGCCTGGTTTTGTTTTGTAATCTAATTTTTTTTGTTAGGGGAACTCATCTATACTGCAAGACATATTGGAGGTTATGTATAAAAATGATTTAGGTACATCACTTGAAAAACAGATTTCACTACCATAGCCTAACCAATGAAGTTGACCTGCCTGTATCTAGAGAGGTATCAGAAGAATTTTAACTATTTCAGAGTAGAAGCACATGCTGGGTCAGTCATTAAAATATTCATCAGCCAAACACTTACCATCATCGCAACGTACATGTAGCTGGCATCTTATATCATCATTCCAGTGAGAAGTGTATTCATTCAGGCCACAGATTCTACAATCCGTGTCTGTGTTGGAAGTGCATCTGGACATCATGTGTTCTCCTATTTATATAAATAAAACAGCATGTTTAAAACATATTATATATCTCGTTTTTATCTATTGGCAGACAAAACTGCTAGATGTTTAAATAGGTGAATCTTTATGGTTTCAAAGCATATTTATGGGAAATCCTTTTTAGTTCCTAGAATTTTTTTTGCATATCTTATCCTTAAAGGGACAGTTTAATGTCACAGGAGTCTATTCAATAATAGAGTTGTCAGCTGACCTCGGCAGTGCCAAGTTCCTGCCAAACGCCATCAAACATGGCAACTACAGATGTAAAAATGAACTTGTGGGTGCCGAGAAGCAGTGGAAGAATTACACTAAAGACCCAACTTGGGGAGTTGTTCAGTTAACAAGAATAAACTCAGTATTCTCCTCTTGAACAGGGTCCTTTCATTACACATTGAAAAAGAAGACAAACCAGGTTGAATCACCATTTACTGGCATAATAAAAGAAGGAATAATGGCAATTGTGACAAATTCTCTAATGACATGAAATCTCTCAATAACAAAATGACTCGCAAGCAATGATTTACATACAAATATTAATATGGAGTGAACCAAACTATATTGATTGTGAACAAACATGCATGCCTAAAACAGCTAGAGAGTCAAAAACTGACTTCCTTGGATTAAATGATTTCTAGTTACTTAGAAGGTTTCAGTTGGCATGAAATCAGATATGTTTAGTTACTGTACTGAAGTGTTTCCAAAGGTTTTGTGTAGAGCTAAATGTGTATTGCATAATATTAGCAAGTGGTCTTTCATTGTCAAGACTATCCTCGTGGGTATTAAAATCCCTTTGTGTAATTGAGTGTGTATCTGTTTTAATTTTTATTTAAAATTTTTACATTGTATACCTTGTTAAAAGGAATCTCCAGTGTCCCATACAGCCCCATCGATGAAGAATGCATATCAAAGTACTTTGAAAGTAGTCTGCACCCTCTGTTGGCGGTGTTTTCGCACCAGTTTTGATTGCCTGGAGCAGCCAATGACTGGCAGGAAAGTGTCCCCATTAAAATCAATGTAAGCACTTTCCATGCATATGTTCAGCAGACCTTGCTAGTCCTTCTGGAACTCTTGTGTAAACCAGTAGTGCAGCAGGCCAGCAGTGAGTATAGTGCTTGTGTGCACTGGTAAACAGGAGATGTGTTCTACCAAAAGCACCTCCTGCAATCCAAAAGGCTGGGATTGGGAAAAAGAGGGCAAATGCATGGGGAAGAGACGGGGGTCCTAATGAATCCCTCTATGCATTTACATTAGGGGAAAAGTGATAATTTGAAGGGGATACTTAGCTATCATATGCATTAAAGAACAAAGTTTAAAAAACGCCTATGAAAGAGACGAGCAACATGAGTCAGCTCTACCCTTACTCTAGCAAAAAGACAGAGAGAAAAAAGGGAGAGGGAGAAACACATGATGTCATTAAAATTATCATAATTATAACTGGCTTGTTCGATTAAAGTGCCCAGTGACCACCTTTCATGCTGTGAAGGCTAGAGCTTGTATAGAATGTAGAATACACGACAGACATCTGGAGAACAACATCATGTCCCAGAACTCAGATTTTCCCAGTCACATAGGAAGTTACAGTTGGCATAAAACCCATTACGCTCAGTGTTTACTTTATTCAAGCATTTCCTGAAAAAGGTTTTGGAGGAATTTTGTAAGCAGAGCACTTAGTGTGCAATACCAATCTTTATTATGTATTTCCATACACAAGAAATTTTCACAAAACCATGATCTACAAGGAGGGCTATAACAAGGCTACAGGTTGTTAAAGAGTTAGGAGCTGGGGGAAAAGATATTATAGGTTAATTATCCAAGAATCATTTGCTGGGCAAGGGCCAATCCTAGACTAAATGGCATCCCAGGCAAGAATATACTTTGGTGCTCCCACTTTTTTCATATTTTAGATAGAATATAGACCATATTTTTGCCTTGCTGTAGCTTTTAGGGTTGTAGGACCCAATAAGGCAATTTTGGTCCTAGTCATGTGTTCTAAGGTCGGCCAATTCGGACCTGACTCCCAAGAAAAAATATAAGCCACTGCCTGGCACTCCCTAAATTCAGCTGCGTGGGATGACTGTTGCTAATACCAAACCTGAGTTGGGCGCTCCGTATTTGGAGCCTGAGTTAAAAATAGGATGCTCCTACCCATGCAAGCAGTTAAATAGTGAATTATCTATAAGAATATTTTTTATTATTTGGCAAGCTCACATTTTGTAGTTTTTATAGTTAGATTTAGATGACAGCCTTATAAACAGCTTACACTTTAGGGAAACCCATAAACAGCTTACATTACTTGATGAAATGGTAGAAATGTAAAAAAATGTTCTCCATTCCAAAAAGCAACTCGTAAAAACTTCATTAGCCCTTGGGGACTAAAACTCCCATCACCCTTTCATCATTCTGGCTAGCGCTCCTCAGAATGTTTTTTTTATTACGAAAATACACATACTTTTGTATTAAAGAAGTGTGTTTGTGTCCTTCATTTTTTTATTGGGTGGTTACCATTGGAGTGGCACCTGTGATGTTGGTTAATGGTTCCTATTTTTTTTTTTTTACCTAACACCATAGACTGATCACTGCCTATAAGCAGTGATTATATTTTGGTTTCATTTTGTTCTCAAGATAAGATGCTAATCAGCCAAAAGATAAGAACAATGACTAATTTGTACTTTCTCAGCTTTTTGATCGGAAAGCTATTAAAGATAAGGCCTTTAATATTTACCAACACACATGCATGAAGCAATGAGTGAAATAACAGTTTTTTTCTGTTACCTGCTCTGTTTGTAGATGACTGCTTCCTCTATTATAGACTGGGGCATGTACCTGTAATACACACCACCATATACACTAATATCACATTATCATACACATACAACACTCACACACACGCACTGGCTAACAGTATAAATATATATAATACACACTCACTATACACACATACACACTCCATCTGGCACTACAATACAACAGACATGGCACAATACATCTTTTTTTTCCAAAAATACAAAAAAGTTAAATATATGCGTGGCACAATTATTGGCACCCCTATGAATTCATACAAGGAAAAGATCTGAACTATATTCCCATTGATATTTTATTTTATTACATCTGGATGACTAGGAACAGAAAATTGTTCAACCATGATTTCCAAATCATAGGCCAAATTCCCATAGTCATTCATCACAATTGATAAGAGCAAAGAATATAGCTGTGATGACCGACAAGAAGTTGTCGAGCTTCACAAAATGCGAAGTGGCTATGAGAAAATAGTAAAAGCATTGAAAAAGCCAATTTCCACCATCAGGGTAATAATTGAGAATGCCCAGTCAACTGGAAATGTTATGAATCAAACTGGAATAGGATGTGTATTAGGGCTGCAACAACGAATCGATAATAATCGATTATGAAAATCGTTTTCAACTATTTTCATTATCGATTAGTTGAATCGATTTTTATCGATTTATAAAACGAGTTTTTTTCAGAGCAAATGCTCTGAAAAACTCCCCTCCTTCTATAATCCGACCTCAAATGGAGATCAAATTATAACACTAGAATCCAGATCCCCCGCAGCGCTGCAGGAGACCTGGATTATCCTCTGTCAGCCGGTGGGGGTCTGTGCAAAATGCGCAGACATCCTTCGCTTCTCCCTGAGTCCCCTTCACTTCCGCTTCTCCCCTCCACTTCCGCTGGGGCTTTTATTACTGAACGCCAGCGTCACGTGACTTTCCGGACCGGTGCACCATCATGGAAGCCCCAATTGAAGTGAAGGGGAGAAGCAGCTGTCTACGCGCATTGCACAGACCCCCACCGGCTGCCAGACAGGGTTTAGGTCCCCTGTAGTGCTGCAGGGGATTTGGATTTTAGTGCACGATGTGCGCAACCTCCGCTACTTCCCTACTTTATCGTTTGTAAAAGATAGGGTGATGCCCCGACAATACACTAGGTGGCATCTGGATAATACACAAGTATAGGTGGATCCCGGATAATTACACAAGTAATGTGACAAGCAATAAATCTGCTTGAAATAATTTATCTCACCAGTTTAACTACATAGTTCAGCCCTTGCAGCAGGAGTAATTTACTTTATTAGCATAATGGTAAAGAGAAATGTTCTTATCAGACCTGCAACTCATGGTTACATGTATTAATCTCACAGATAAGTAAAGTACGAAATCTCCAACAAAGTAAAACACTGATGAGTATCACTGGCTGAAAGACAGTCTATAATTTGTGGCTTCTACAGTGAAGAAACCAGTTTATTTCTGGTGAGACTTCCAGTTACTCAACTGTTCAGTCCCAGACATATTGGAAAATGTCTAGCTGGAAATATGTTTTCTTACGGTGAATACCTATTACAGTGAGGGAACTGAAAATTTCCATTTACCATTCACACTCTTCTTAGAAATGCATGTTTGCAGATTTAACCTCTGGGGGGTCAACCATATATGCGATAAATGGTTGGCAAACTTGACCTGGATGGACAACCATGTATCCCATGTTCTGTGTGACCTGTTATTCTCTATGAAAGGTGTTCAACTATGAAGCCACAGCTTTTAAAAATATTTTTGTACAATACTTTGTGGGTGCTACTCTTTCACAGCTTGTAAAGCATGTTATGTTTGTGCTTAAACATATTTCAAGCTCCTTAACCCCTTAAGGACCGGGCTCATTTTTCGTTTTCTACCCTGTGGGACCGAGGCTGTTTTGACACTTTTGTGGTGCTTGTGTTCAGGTGTAATTTTCTCCTCACCCATTTAGTGTACCCACATAAGTTATATATTGTTTTTTTCAGGACAAGATGGGCTTTCTTCAGATACCATTATTTTGATCGTATCATCTTATTTACTATAAAAAAAAATAAAAAAAACATGGTGAAAAATTGAAAAAAAAGACATTTTATGACTTTTATTTGAAAAATCTTTTACTCACCTAAAAAAGCAAGTAAAAAAACTAGCTAAATAGATTCTACTACTTGTCCTGAGTTTAGAGATACCCAATGTTTTTATGTTTTTTTGCTGTTTTTTGTACGTTATAGGGCAATAAGTACAAGCAGCGTTTTATGATTTCCAAATCTTTTTTAACAAATCTGGTCAGTCTGCCTACATCTCCTCTTTGGAACATCTTTGAAGCCGGTTAACTCAATTTAACCCATTCAAACCATATATTTTTGAAAACTAGACACCCCAGGGTATTCCAAATGCTGTTATTTTAACCCTTTCCATGCACCAATTATACAACTACACTTTGTCAAACTTTGTAATAGTAATTTTTTTTATTTTTTTTTCCACACAAATTGTACTTTAGTTATAGATATACAGGTTCTGGTATATGTCACTGTCAAACAACACCCCAATATGTGTTCAGCAACATCTCCTGAGTACAGCGATACCCCACATGCATGGGTTTGTCAGATTGTTTGGCTGGTAAAAGGCTACTTTTGGGGCATGCGTAATTCAGGTGGTCATTTGGTCATTCTGCCTCCATCTCCTCTTTGGAATATCTTTGAAGCCGGTTAACTCAATTTAACCCATTCAAACCATATATTTTGGAAAACTAGACACCCCAGGGTATTCCGAATGCTGTTATTTTAACCCTTTCCATGCACCAATTATAGAACTACACTTTGTCAAACTTTGTAATAGTAATTTTTTCACACAAATTGTACTTTAGTTATAGATATACAGGTTCTGGTATATGTCACTGTCAAACAACCCCCCAATATGTGTTCAGGAACATCTCCTGAGTGCAGTGATACCCCACATGCATGGGTTTGTCGGGTTGTTTCAGATTTAAAATGCCACATTTGGGAAGTGCGCTTTTTTTCTCCATTTTGGTCAGTCTGTACCTATGCCCTATCTGTGAGCTAGGCCACTCCAATTTACCCCATCAGCCATTTTTTTATATATTAGACACCCCTTGGGTATTTGAAGTGCTTTTATTTTAACTCTTTGAGATTTTTGAGAAATTTTAGCACTTGCTCAAAATAATAAACTTTATTTTTTTATTTTTTAATACTTTTTTTATATTTTTTTTACACATTTTGCTGGTACTGGATGGTTCATCTAGTGACATCACTGCATAATTATTTTTAAATGTTAGCACATTTTTTTTTTTTTTTTCCATTTTTTTTTTGAATATTTTACTAATCACATAGTGATTAGAAAGCTGGGCTCCATTGACTTGCATGGTTGAATGCAGTGCCTGTATTCAACCAGCAAGTGGAGCCAGTTCTCTAGAGGGTCTGGAGACCATCTAGCAAAATTTTTCTTGTTTGTTTTTTTTACAGAGCGGCGGCCATCTTACTTGATGGCGAAGATCACCGGCAGCGGCGGCTGTGACCGCTCTCCGGAGCGGTCACAGCCCACCTAAAGGTAAGTGTTTGGTGTCGCTGGATGCCTCCTGATCGAGGCATTCCAGCGACACCATTTAAGTTTAGGAGGCGATCGTTGATCTTTTAAAACGGGCGTCCGCCGCCATACAATGTATGGCGGCTGTTGACGCCCCGGGGAGGGGCCAGACATGGCCCCCGATGCCGATCTCGGCCTTGCTGAATGCCTCGACATCGAGGCATTGCAGCAAGGCCGTTTAAGCGAAGAAAGTGATCCTTGATCACTTTCTAAGCTTATTTAACTTTTTGACGGTTCAGGACCGTCAAAGGTCATTTAGTGACCTTCTTGTCATGACGGTCCTGAACCGGCAAAGGTCGCGAAGGGGTTAATGTTTCAATCGTTTGGTCAGTCCTATGGAAAGGCTTTGTTAGTACCACAACCCTAGACTACATGGAGTTTATTCTCTGAATTGCTTTGACGAGAACATGTTTTTGTCAGATTAAGAGCCAATTATCACCAATGCCTTGCCTTTTTCATTTAGTCCCTTTACCTCCAATGTGATTGTGAAAGAAAACACATTTCTAAAGCTACTTGCTCTGCCAATGTGACATGGCAACATTGAAGCTCCAAACTCCTTGGGTTTAATTCAGCAACCCATCTAAAATCTAGAGTTTTGCAGAAAATGAAAGTCATAAATAAATGGTAAAAAAAAAATACAATAGCTAACTCATCAAAATGATAGATATTTTAACAATGTATGCTGTTTACAAAACCTTAATCACTACAAGAGCAAAGAAAACTGGTAATTAATAGTTGCATGTTGTTGCCACAGCAGAAGCTCCTTAAACCAAATGTGGTAGAGCTATTGTTTGCAGTTGTTTCTCTTTTCAGTGGAATTAATATATTTGTTTATGCTTTTACAGCTAATTATGTGTATCATCCAATATTAAGGTCACAAAAAAATGTAATTACACTTATGTGGTAATATGTATGTCTATGTTACTCCAAATTTAGTGGCATTTAACTAATTAAAGTATAACGTCCACAGTTTTTTATATAGCAATGTCTATTATGTAGGCTTTTTAACTTGAAGGGGAAGAGCAGGAAAACTTAGTTTTCTTAGTTCCTTTTTTCCCCCCTGTGGTTAACATGTTCTACATACAGTGCTCACCATAGTTACTTGTGAATTCTAGAATGTATAGGTAGAAATATATCGATTTTTTGTGCTAACACTGTGTACACCCAATTGTATCAACTAGGAGTAAGTTTTAGACAGGTCATTGAATCAATCCCTTTGTTTTCAGAAAATGATATAATCTAATAAAAAGGCCAAAACAAGTAATTACCTGGTTGACATTTACTGCAGCAGCGTCCTTTATGTTCATACTGAGTTTCTGGGTCACATGTGTAGTTATGATCGTGTAGAATGCCCTGCAAATGAACAGATCAAACCCATTACAACCACCTTTCCATAATAAATTGACAGTAACACAGTATATTAATTTAAAAGGATTTGTACATTTCAAAACATCATAAGATTATACATTTTTATCTAGATCCCTAGCTTCTAACTGAGGTAGGCAAAGTTTTAAATAGCAATCAGGTTATGGATGAAATGTCTCATCATTTTTTAGAGTCCACTTTGCCTCTGTTCCTTTTAGTATTTCACTTCTCTTTCTTTTATTATTATTATTTTGTTGGTAAGATTCAGTTAATTTAATTGAACTAAACCTTAATGTATTGGGTGCATAGATACTTTGGTTTACAATGGAAGAGACAACATCTCTATTATCTCTGTACCCAATGCATTTTTTTAAGTTCCAAGTGAAAATATGAATACAATCATAGTTTTCTAAAACTCAAGTTACAGAAAGTCATCTACTAAATTGATCATTTGTGCATATGAAACGACAACTTAAGTGGTAACAGGTCATGGTGTAGTCTCTCGGAAGAGTGGACACTGCATCTGCAGTCCATCTGAACTCGTGGGAACTGAGTTTATCCATATTCTGCTAAAAACCAGGTCCACAATGATGTCAGTGTTCCACTTAGGGGAGTATTCACTTTTGTTGCCAAGGTTTAGACATTAATGGCTGTGTGTTGAGTTATTTTACACTGTTATACAGGCTGTACACTCACTACGTTACATTGTAGCAGAGTGTCATTTCTTCAGTGTTGTCACATGAAAAGATATAATAAATTATTTACAAAAATGTGAGGGGTGTGCTCACTTTTGTGAGATACTGTATGTATATATATATATATATATGTATGTATGTATATATATATATATATATACAGTAAGAAAATGGGCCATTATTGTGCCAATGTGGGAGGCCATGTAATAGCGGGGAAGAAAATTTATTAGCTTGTCCAACTGTGCTGTGTCAATTAAATAACTACTGTAATGGGTGGTGGGGATCAGAACTTAGAATCTTAATTCCAAGAATACGATAGCTAAAATCGATCTGTATTGTGAGACTGTGAACCCCAAGGAGTTGATTGGCATGTCATCTGAGTACAGCTGCTATGCAGATCATACATATGGGTCCCTGGGATGGAGCAATTGGAAATGCCATGCCGGGTTTTCCAGGAGGCAAGAAATCTGCAGGATCCGGTCCGGGATTCCTATGAGGCCGGCATCAGGCAAAGGTGCTGGGCATTAAAAACCCCTGGAGCTTGATACTCAGTGAGACTGTTGGGGGAAGAGGAAGTTCCCTGCGCTCCCAGGGCAAGGAGAGGCCCTGAATAAGAAGACCATCCCTGAGCCAAGTGAGGCATCACCTGCCTGGACATTTTGTGTGCTGTCCAGGTTTTCCAGAGCCTGGCGTAGCTGGGTCTGGCTGGGATGTTGAGGTAGTGGGTGATTAGGCTGGTCAGTCTGGACCAGCATAGTTTAGTTAGAGGGAGCTAGGTTTTCTTTATGATTTGGTTTTTGGGGTTTGAGCAGTTCAAAATAAAGCGCTGTTTTGTTACAAGCTGGTGTTCCTGACTCTGATTGCCCTAGAGGACTGTGCTTAGGACCCCTAAATGTGACATGTATGTCCCTCATGCTACAGGTTTTGTCACAGTATGTGAAGTTGAGCATTCCAATAAATTAATGACATTGCTTAAATGTAAAAAATGCAAATATTGTAATGATAACCACTACTTAATCCATCTAAAATAACTTACATACCACCCAACAGTACTGTTTTGATGGGACAGTCTCAATTGTCAGGACATCATAATAGTCTTTATGATTAACGCTTCAGAACAAATAGCAAAATAATGTGGCTTATTGTAAATGAAATGTAATTTTTATTCAATATATATATTTAGATCCTAAAACAAAGCGTAAAAAGATAACACAGAAAGAAGTAAACCACAGTGCAGAAAAACACCAGTCACAGCACCTCAAACTTTCCAAAATAAAGAAGCAGAGGCTCAGCACTCAAATTGTAAGTTGAGTTTATTTCACACAGGCAACGTTTCGACACACAGGTCTTTCTCAAGTCTTAGAAACGTAAGTGCACACGCTAAAATATTTATGCAAAACAAGTAATTAAGAGGTCGGACACACCCGATCCTACATAACAATTTAAAGTGACACTCGATCATCCCCTTGTTTAGGTCTAGACACCTGTTCAATAACACAAAATTTAAGGTCCGTCAATTTATGTGTCTAGGTGTCTAGACCTAAACGAGGGGGTGATCGAGTTAATATTCTTAAACAACGTGAAGCATGGTGGATTGATGAATTGGATACATTATTTCCAAATGGACTCAATAGGAAATTAGATTTAATGCCATTTTTGCGAGCTTACAGCCATACCATCCTGAATACACCCGATCTTCTCTGACCTCGGGAGCTAAGCAAGGTCGGGCCTGGTCAGTAGCTGGATGGGAGACTACTTGGGAATACCAGGTGTTGTAGGCCTTTAATTATTTTGGAAAAAGATATTTTTACATAATGACATTCGTATGTATATTTATTAATTTAAGCATTATCCTTTATCTATTTTAGATTCTGTTTATTTCACTTTATATATAGACTGGTCAGTTTGCACTGTCACTTTAAATTGTTATGTACGGTCGGGTGTGTCCGACCTCTTAATTACTTGTTTTGCATAAATATTTGAGTGTGTGCACTTATGTTTCTAAGGCTTGAGAAAGACCTGTGTGTCGAAACATTGCCTGTGTGAAATAAACTCACCATTTGAGTGCTGAGCCTCTGATTTTATTTTGGATTTATTGAAGGACTTGGTGGTACCTTGGCTCGTGCACCATCTCACTACTGAGTTCTGTATTCCAACCTTTGTTTCTGTGTAGCACCTCAAACTAGTGACCATGGATGTACAGAAAATACTATTTCTACACTGATTACTTAATATCCAGTTAAGATGCCTGCTATCAAAAAAGAAAAAGACAAACCAGTGAATAATACAATAAGGAGCCAACAGGCATGTAAACCCTACTAGGGCATTAACCATGGTTCCAAAAAGCAATTCCTTAAATTTGAAAGTAAACAGCAAATGGTATAATTGGGTAACTATATATATAAATATATATATATATATATATATATATATATATATATATATATATATATACCGTATTGGCCCGAATATAGACCGCACCTTTTTTGTGGCCTATATTCGGGGTCTAGCACAGGGATGTGCGTTTCGTGTTGGCCGAAGCCCGGGACATTCATTTATCCCTGCTGCGGGGGTAATCAGCAGGGTTAGGATCCAGATCCCCCGCAGCGCTGCAGGGGACCTGGATCCTCCTCTCCGGCAGCCGTGGACGTCTTTGCGATGCGCTTAGAGAACCTCTGCTGCCGGCACTTCTGCTGGGGCTTCTATAGTGGAGAAATTTACAAAAATTAAACTGAATCATTCCCCAGAAGTAGTACTACTCCACCTAAATTGGCCTCATCTAAATAGAGCACAGAAATATTTAATAATAAATTATTTGGCTTTCAAGATCGTGATTGCAAGAGGTTGGAAATCTACAAGTACTCCACGATGGTCTGCCATCAAAAACCAGATAATGTTTCAATTAAAAATGGAAAAAGCTCTCAGTAGATCATTAGGACCCCTTTCTACTAGATATATTATGTGGGAAATATGGCTCAGAGAATTTCAGAATCATATGGTATCCTGAGCGTTATGAGACTAAATATAGATACATAAAGTTGGCAATAAGGGCCCTCTCCTCCCCTGCGACTCCTTCAGACTCAATGTCTATTGTTTTTGTCGTAATTTGTTGTTTTTACGTTTTGTTTTGTACCAAGCTGCCTTTGAATGTACAATTAATACAGTACCATCATATTATCAAGGCAGCATATTTGTAGCTATATTATCTAATAAATTTAAACATTCTCAACATACACTCGAGGAGAAAGATTGATTTTGGTATTCTTGTACTAAAAGCATCTTTAAATGTATTCAGTAATTTTTCTAGTTCTTTTAACTAGGAAGAAGCTCAGTGTCCCAAAACTCTATTTTTGTCTATTTTTGTAAAATGTCTAACATCTTCATTGTGATTTGTTTGTCTGTGGAGTACATATGTTCTGCACATGTCCTTTCTGGCATCCACAGTAATTGTAGTTACCAGCAGCATTCTCAGGCAATGCTTTTGCTTTGTGGTAAATGTACTAACCAATGATAAAAAAAAGCCTTCAGGCCACTGGGAAATATATCTTCAGGATCCTTATTCTTATCCAGGATTTATGTATTAAATCAAGATTCTACGATATGTGCTGTTTCTCAAATAGTGCCAAATACCGTACTTTTAGTGCTGTATGCTGACACTTATACTAGGCAATTACCACAGGTTTAGTAAATAACATTCATAATCAAACCAAGTGTCCAGTTTTGACTGGGATGACTTTTATGCACTGTCCTATGGACCCCCCCGTCTTTGTGTGTATATACCGGTATGTATATATATATATATATATTGAATCCTCCATTGACTTGAATGGTCCCATTTTTGAGTATGGACTTTTTTTAATCCTCTGGAATTTTTTTTAGTTTTTGATTTGGGGCGATAGGTGATCAACACTTAAGTAAGAAAAATTATTTCCCAAACAGGTTGCACCCTTTGGCTGTCAATGGGATTGGTCAGTGATTTTACTGCCGACCTACCTGGAAGGACCTTGTCTTCTCTAGCTGGGAAATTTAGCGGTAAGGTTGAAGGTAGAGATTTTGCATTTGTTTTATAATTCCAACTAATAGTTTAACGAATCGGCAAGATTCTTGCTTGTTTTCAACATACATCAACTCAGTTGAGTGTATTGTATAGAAATCGGGAGTGATTGTTTTGTATGTACAAACACGATTTGGCTTTAGTGAATTTGTCAGTTGGACTTTATTTTCTGGTATGAAATCACAAATGAATGAATTTAAGCCTTTTCAATCATTTATATTGGCTTGTTAGGTGCAAGCCCTACCCATTCCACCCACACAATGTGCAGCAGGTTTAAGAACCATAATAATCAAATATAACACTACAAGATTAGATAAGCCTCTTTGATCACTAGTAAGTGAAGTCATTGAACTTTTGGAAAAAAAAATACAACATAAAAGTAAACAGAATTGCTGGGAAATCACCTGCCTACAACATTCACAGTACATTCCAAGAGTACAACACGAAATGAGAGTAAAAGTGAAAAATGTAAAAAAACAAGCTCCCTTTCTGGTTTATATGTATACCATGAGTACCTACTATGAGTACATACTATGAGTCCACTTCCTCATTGCTGGTGGTGAGAGAGCCCGCTCTCTGATGATAAAACTACTGCTTTGGTTTGTATTCGCCACTTTTGGTGTGCTCACCCACCTATACTTATGTTATAACTTCACTATAATACTTTATGCATAGACTACTGGAAATGGGTAAAAGAGGCCTGGGCGTAGATTGAAGTTTTATTTTATTTTTTGGGGAAAAGTAGTGCTTTTGTAACTTCTACTTAACCCTAACCCTAAGTAAATATAAGCTCATCTAGCTCATTATCAGTAAGAATTAGAGAAGCAGAGAATAGAGAGAAGAAAGGCAATGCCTTCAAGCATTATCTGATGGTATTAATGCAAATGATTGGCTGTAAAACCGATCACATGCACAGAAGAGAGGGGTATCTGCTGTATGATGTCATGCGGCGGTGCCCCTGCAATTTCGGCAACGTGGGAGCAATTTTAACCAATAACATACCAGATTTGTGATGGGTCCTGTAGGACAATCTTTTCATGACGTATCTGGTACACCATTGCTTTTGAAGATGTCAATGCATAATGAAAGCTGAGTGATTCCTTTTAGATTTTCATAGTGTCACTTTTGCAAATCCATGGGGGCATTCTAAATAATGATTTGAAGAGTGTGTATGTTAAGTGTAAAGTATAATCACTGTTATAGGTAATGAAAAGCAGGTACCCTGTATAATCAGGTGATGAGCAGGTGCAGCCAGAGTATTTATTATTATTATCTTTTATTTACGTAGCGACTACAATTTACGCAGCGATTCTTACAATATATATATATATTCAAGGGGTATGACAAGACTAGAACTGACAGACTAAAACAAACCAATACATTAGGTAGAGAGGGCCCTGCCCTCTATCTTGAGGGAATGAGGTGAGGAGAAACATAAGGTACAGAGAAAGAGGTAAGAGGTAGTGTGGGGGTTGTATAGGTGACAGGGAAGTTCTATCAACTAAGATGGTATGCTTCTCTGAAGAAGTGGGTTTAGTGGTTTTTCGTAAATGTTGGGAAGGAGGGTGAAAGCTGAAGGTTCGGTGGAAGTAGGTTCCAGAGGTATGGGGCAGCACGAGTGAAGTCTTGTAGATGGGAAAAGGAAGGGGTTATGAGTGAGGAGGAATGCCTTGGCCCATGGGAAGAACGTAAAGATAGAGTAGTGGAGTATTTTTTATGAGGGCAGAAATGTATGGAGGAGCAGTGTTATGGAGGGACTTATATGTTAGTACATGGATTTTAAATTTAATTCTTAGGATGTTTCTAAGGAGCAAGAGGCTGCATCTGGCAGGGGACCGAATGTGAGTGATGATAGAAAAATGTACACAGAAGGCCCGGCTTGGCCATCTGGCACACTAGGCAAATTCCAGGTGGGCCGCTGCCCAACAGCACAAACTTTAGGTGCTGCAGCGTGTGGCCAGATATGCCATGCATGCAGAAGAAAATATTGTGTGGCTGTGCCTATCCAGTCCGGCCTTGGTACGCATTATCTAGGGAAAGATATCTATATAACATACATATTCAGAACAAATGAAGCTATTTGTAGACACCTAGTTGACAACAAACTGTACATAATATCACATTTAAAAAAAACATTTTTGCCCTAAAATTGTACACGAAAATGAATAGTGAAAACGATGGAAATGAAATAATTTTTCTTAACAGCTCCCACCCCTTTAGTAACATATTGTACATATCTGAAGCTCGCATCGGTGACAGTACATAATAGACCTCGCTTAAGCACACATAGGAAGGCGAAACACACGCGAAACACACGCTGGGGTTAAATAGGGAGGAACAAGAAAGGTGTCTAGTTCTTTCTGAGTAAATACTAAAAACTAAAGTACAAATTATGCACCAACAGAAAAGCAAAAAAAAATGAATGTAAACAAATAGGCCATACATGGGCAAAAGGCATAGGAGTCAGCCAAGCACACAAGACAGCCAAGCAAACCAAAATCAAAAGATGCCATAAACCCGAGAAAAGTACATATATACCCGAGAAAAGTACATATAATACATAAAATATGGCTTCTATATTTCGTGTCAGTGGTAATTATTTTAGTGAGCCAACTAGCCTGGCCTAATGGAATAAAGTTCATTAGACATCTTTAACACCAAAGGATAAATCTTAAAAACATTATGGCTTTTCCTTTCAAAAACTCTAATGTACACCAGTGTTCTTTGTACTGTTTGTCCCATCTGAGTTATATTACAAAACAGAAAATCTATAATGTCAGGGTATTGCCATATACAGTGACATGGGGGTTGAAGTTACTTAAAATGCACAAAATTTGACATTCTCTGACAGTAAAGAATGTATTAATCATAGTCAGAACAGAGATGCTATCAATCTCAGCACTCAACAGGCCAAACATCCACACCTAAACCTTGAAATTTGTAAATTATTGTGTCAGGGAGTCTACATACACACAACTGCAGAAACACACACTGTATAACATAATATTTAGACATGGTATCTATACCCTATTCATATTTTACTTGCTTTTTAAGCTTTGAATAACGCACCATTGATTTAAGGAGAAATAAGTGCTTTTTGTTTACTTAACTATAAGACTCCAAAGTTTATTCAACACAACTCAACACAAGGTTGACTATTTTTCATCTCTAATTCTTATAAATGACTTTCAATATGCAAAGAGCAATGAAAAAAGAAACACAAGAATAAAAGTATAGGTCTATGAGGACATTACGGGTCAGGTCTTAAAAGAGATTCTAGTGCAAAGTTTAGAAACTGGACTTATCACCATACCAACCAATGGAGTGCTTCTGCAGTCTGTGCCATTCTGCTGGTTGCTATGGTGATAAGACTATCTTTTTCCATCACTGAACCCAAATCACCTTTTACTAATAACCCTTAATGAGTCTTGAATGTTAAGTCAAGGATTTATTATCTCTGAGAGTAAGTAACATGGACCACCTATTTTCAAGGCCCAAGTAAATATCAAGTGATTCACCATAAAAATATTGGACAATAAAAAAGGTATTATCACAAGATACTTATGCCATCTGTTATTTGATATTGACACCACTGGACTAATACGGCTACAACCTCTACTCTACTATATATATATATATATATATATATATATACAACTTGTAGGCTGCAATGAGGGAGGTCCTCTGATATTTCTTAAAGTATTGGGGGAAAAGAGATTTAATAGTAGACTTGTGCATTTGGATTGGTACAAATTCTAATTAAAAACGAGATTTGGCAATTTTGATATTAAAATAAATCAGGACTGACCCCCAAAGAAAAAAATGAAAATGAGGCAAATTTTCATTGGCATTTTATTCATTTTTGATTCTCTCACACTAATGGACTAAAAACGAAAAGAAAAAGTCTACAAAATAAGGTATTTTTTATGACAATTGATAAGAAAATTTGACATAGTTGCATTAGATGACTTACTTTGCATTTCTCAATGTATTTCTAAGGCACTTGGAAACATTGGTTGTGCTCTGAGCAAAATAAAATTTGAATTTATAACAATAATCTGTGGCAATGTAATCCTGTTACAGTAAATAAAGGGTGGGTACCGTAATGTCTCTGGTATAGTACACACATTTATAAAATACGCATGTGTCCTAAGACATTTTACAGTAATTCCAATAGAGAAAGGCAGTATACAATGCCTATATGTTGAGAGGAGTCCACGCTGAGATTCTAGCATTAACACAACCAAACATTATTGTTTATATGTTTGTGTATTTTAGCAAATAATATATATAGCAAAAATATTCACATATAATTAATTTAATGATACTTTATGGGAAATGTATTTTATTTAATGCAGAAGAAATGTCTGGTTGATTTTTCTATTGACACAAATGAAGTCAATGATCAAAGATAAATATCCAAAGATACTTATGGTCCTCAAACTGTGGATTTGTATCTCTATGGGGAACGTTTTTGCCAACAGAACACAGTTTAAGTACATATCTAGCACAGATAAGAAAGAAACATTCAACCTACAGGACAGGGAAGAATCTGAAGATAATGTGCGAAAGAGAACTATTTGCCTTTTCATTTTTAGATTTACAGTTAATTTTTCTACAAGCAAGGTAACTAAAGAGGGTTTTTTTAATTACCGTATTATTATTATTATCATCATCATCATTATCTGCCCAGAGACTAAAATTTACAATTAATAAAAATGTATTTTTCTATGTTTTGATTTAAATAATTTCCTTTTCCAAAACATATGATTTAAAACAACCTGATTAGGGTTTATTTTGATCATCATGCAAAAAAAGGTATATGAAAAAAATATGAAAATACAATGTCTATATTTTTAAAAGAAAAATTATCTGCACCTTCATTAATCGTACTGTCCAGAATGCCAAGCAAAAAACCTTAGCAGATCTGTCATTTTATTGTTTCCTTTGTAAGTTTAATTAAATAACATGGACACTTTCAAAACAACTTTTATTGTTGTAACCTATCTACCTAGCATCAAATATAAAAGAGGCAACATTTTGTATTATTAATGCAAATGGTAGCTGAGTGTTGCATTTTAATTGCCAATTCTGTCTATGTATTTGTTCTCTTTCCCTGTGCTTGAGTTATTTACATTGCAGGATAAGAATTTTTTTTTTTATTTTTTTTTTTTATAGAAACACTGTGCAGGCGAGGGACTGGCATGCTGAGAGAATGTTTTGGATACATGGTAGTTCAACTGATTTATCATTTGATATTCTTGGATTTACCTCGACTTTTTATGCTGCCAGTAAACATCCTCAGCAACTAAAATCTTTATTTTATTATAAATATATATATATATATATATATATATATATATATATATATATATATATAAATATATATATATATTTATATATATATATATATATATATACACACACACACACACACACACACACACACACCGGTGTGTGTGTGTACATTGTGTTGCTGTCCCTTTCCCTATACTTCACACTATTCAAAAGTATACTTCACACCATTGTACATAATAAAACAGATTTGGCTTATAGTCTAGTGTTATCTGAATATCAAATCTTAAAGAGACCTTTCACGTTGACAGTTCCATTCATTTCACTGGTTACGTACTCCACCCTCAGTAAGGCTGAATATAGGTCATAGTGGCAGGGAAACGGGAACATGTGTCGTCCAAGCAGGAAAAAACATCTGCCCTGGTTACTTGGATTGCTTCCCACTTCTAACATGTTTTGTACTGTTTGCGTAGTATTCTCGCCCACTCACTTCTTTAAAGGTATATTCATGTTTAAAAATTAAACTATTGTTTTGGAATCATTTCTGAATTCTCTTTTTTTCTTGCGCCCTACAAAGGCATTGACATTTTTGAGTTCTCTCTGTTGTTGTTCTTAAAAGGAGGACATGTTACCTTGGAGCTTATGTTCCTGAGTTCCCACACCAAATACAACCTTACAATACCATACAAGTTTGTCAGAAATTAAAGGGAGCCTAAAGGAGGCAGCAAATTCAGTTCTTCTAATGTTGCTTGCCTATCTGAACCTTTCCAAGCATACTATTTTACAGGGCCAACTTTAAGCAGGAGTGAGTAGAGTTCCTACCAGAGACCTCCATACTGAAGAAGGTCCCACAGTTCCTCTCTTGGAGTTTCGGTGACGCACATAAACTGACATAAAGAGTCTCAGACCTGCAGAGACTACAATTCCAAAAACTATTCATATTAACAGATAACTGAATCGTGATCCCCTACCACTGTTAATGTTAAAGAGTAAGTCACAGGGTAAAATGTCAGTGGACGCCTATAGATACAGGAACAATATTGGATTTTTTTCCAGGGAATGTGCACCCTTTAACTAAAACGTTTTTTTTTTTCAAATGAGATTTAATAAAAAAATCAAATACAAAGATTTTTTTGAGTGAGAAACAAGAGTTAAAAGTTAATCCTCTTTTCCTCCTTTGTTCATAAACATTTATAGAAGAACACAAGGGCCCAAGGACCTGTTAACACATGATCCCATGGTTCTAGGAATAATGTCAACTACATCAACATTATATAAAGCACTTGAGGTGGTCCGAAACGTCGGCCGTGCTGATTTAAATAAATTGGTGTTAAACGCACTTTACTACAAAGACCCGGGAGTGCCCATTTTTCTTTGGTTACATATATCTGGCTATTTTTGGAGCACCCGGGCAAATAAAAGCCTGTGTATACTAACAGTATTTTTGAGTGTGCAGACGCTCCCTTTGGTTTGTGTGTATATATATATATATATATATATATATATATATTTACTCACAAAGTCCATTGCACACCATTCCAAATATTCCAAGCCTGGTGCTAGTAACCAGCAGTTTCCATACAAAGCACTCTCAAAGCATAGTCGGCACTCTAGGTCTTTAAGTTAACAACTTCTCTTTATTCAAACAAAGTCAAGTCGACGTTTCAGTCATGGCTGACTTTCATCATGTCCTGGAAAATCTAGGTGGTTGACTCACTAAGCCCAAAATTATAAAAGACGCAAATTTCAAAAGGATTTGCAGCTGAACTTGTGGCTTCTCAGCCGCAGCTGACTTTTCAGAGAACGCTTTATTAGTTGTCTGAACTTGGACTTTGCAATGGGATCTGTTCACTAAATGGGGAGTTGGCAGGATTGTGGTAGTAACTCTTTGTCACTATGTATTACGGGGGTCCAACACTGGCAACTTTCTCCAACAAGATGGGCTGAGCAGGCCCTGTATAATGTATAATTTAATGTGTAAGAAGACTGAAGAAATCTTGTTGGTGTAACTATGAATTATCCAGGGCTAGCCAAGCTCATTCCACATGAGACAATTCCGTAGCGCTGGGTTCATGAATCCCCCATATCCAAGTCGCTCACAGTATCCCATGACTAAAACCCATTATGATATTTTTTCAGCTTGCAACCTGGCATTTATCTCCCTGCGGATAGCTCAGGCCAACCCAGGGCACCATATGTAGACTTGACAGAGCCCCAGTGCCCCTAGCTTTTAGATTTATGTATGCCCTAAAGTCACCCCCAAAATAAAATACAATAGTCATGTCAGCTACAATTAACAAAACAAAAGTTTCCTCATTTCTGTCTAAAATTCATTTGAAGAATATAAGCTCATCATTCATTGCCTATTGTGTAGTAGTAGGCAGCTGGCTGGGAGTATTGTGTAGTAGGTGGGAGGCTGAGAGTATTGTTTACAAGGCGGCTGGCTGGGAGTATTGTGTAGTAGTAGGCGGCTGGCTGGGAGTATTGTGTAGTAGTAGGCAGCTGGCTGGGAGTATTGTGTAGAAAGAGGCGGCTGGGAGTATTGTGTAGTAGGTGGCTGGCTGGGAGTATTGTGTAGTAGTTGGTGGCTGGCTGGGAGTATTGTGTAGGAGGCGGCTGGCTGGGAGTATTGTGTAGGAGGCGGCTGGCTGGGAGTATTGTGTAGTAGGTGGCTGGCTGGGAGTATTGTGTAGTAGTTGGTGGCTGGCTGGGAGTATTGTGTAGGAGGCGGCTGGCTGGGAGTATTGTGTACTAGGCAGCTGGATGGGAGTATTGTGTAGTAGTAGGCGGCTGGCTGGGAGTATTGTGTAGAAGGAGGCGGCTGGCTGGGAGTATTGTGTAGAAGGAGGCGGCTGGCTGGGAGTATTGTGTAGTAGTAGGCGGCTGGCTGGGAGTATTGTGTAGTAGGTGGCTGGCTGGGAGTATTGTGTAGTAGTTGGTGGCTGGCTGGGAGTATTGTGTAGGAGGCGGCTGGCTGGGAGTATTGCCTGCACAGTGATAGCGAGCAGGGAGTTTCCATGCTTAAGCTATTCTAGTAAATCATATGCCTTCAACTGGTAAATTATTCGGAAAAGGGGGAATCTCCACTCTGCTTCCCATAATAAAGACAAGTCCGGACACACTTCGTAGATCAGTGCCCGTCTCTCTCTAACCATTTTCTCATAAATGCTCTTACATTGCTTTTTCAATTAACCCTTCCGACTACAACTCTAATCAGCCTCAGGCAAGAGAAACCAGCTGAGGGCAAAATCAAACACTACTGTTATCATTCTCAGTAACAGCAACAGACAAAATAAGCTGCAGTGGACTGTGACTCCTATGATCCTCAGTCAGCCGGCAACCGTATTCTGAACGTAAACACTGTGATCAGTAGAGAAGCGGGCGATACAAATCTCTGTATCTAGTGACTAGAGTAGCGCTTACCTGGCCGGCGCACAGCACCGCTGCTCTGAGAAGAAGCGCCCCAATAATCCAGAGCCCCGCGAAGGGGACTATTTTCCCCATTGTGGGGCCCCCTCTGGTCCCTCCGCCAGGGGCTGTTCACACTGCTCC
Organism: Spea bombifrons; assembly: GCF_027358695.1. Classification (NCBI taxonomy): domain Eukaryota; kingdom Metazoa; phylum Chordata; class Amphibia; order Anura; family Pelobatidae; genus Spea; species Spea bombifrons. The sequence goes on from NC_071091.1 coordinate 52,373,522, forward strand.
CCCACAGCCGTATCACCGTACCCTCCGCGCTATATCAGCGGCTCTTCATCCTCGCCACTAGCCCTGGCTGTGTTCCTGCTGGTGTGCCCGGTGATTGTGTGTTCCTGCTGGTGTGCCCGGTGATTGTGTGTTCCTGCTGGTGTGCCCGGTGATTGTGGGTTCCTGCTGGTGTGCCCGGTGATTGTGGGTTCCTGCTGGTGTTCCCGGTTATTGTGTTGTTTGCAGCGCTTTTTTCTGCCCCGTCCGGGGTGGACTCTCCAGCTGTACTCAGTACGAGAGCCCTCGGCCGGCACTGCAGCCCGTCACCGCAGCGCAGCTCCAGCTGACAGAAGGAGGGTTCTGCTAGGTTTCGATTTTACGGAATCTTTTACTATTTAGCACGTGAAAACTTCCACTGTGTAATTATCTCGGCGTGACAGTGTCCCAACTTCACACAAGCGTGGATCTACTTCCCGGTCCATTGCCACCCACTCAGCCAGCACTCTAGATCGTCTGCTCAGGGGATGGCAGCAGTGCTATTTAATGAAAACATTTATTATTATAAAATGAAAGCCCTACTTGACAGGAAAACCAAAATGTATATTATTTGTATGGTTACACTGCGCGGTTCAACTCTTATTCACCTTTTTCCTGTTCCTTTTTTTCTGAGTTGTGGCAAGAAACCTGCAGTCTTTGATGTCCACCCTTGGCCGTGAAAGGGTTAAATGTTCACGTTGACGCACTAAATAGTTACAACCAAAATCCAGCATATCATCACATTGTACCCCTTAATTACCAGATGACGGGTTCCAAGTATATTAAATGATGACTGAAATGGACAGTAGAATTAAAAAAAAACCATCGATTTGTGTGCCCAGAAGAAACGGTTGGTCGATTAAAATGGCAGGACTGATCGCGAAACACAGGAGTGCGCAGTATTGCGGCCTTTGTCACCAATTACCCCTTTTATTAGAGAGGGCTCAGGGATGGCTGCTATACTGCGGGGTGTTGTAAATGTGCATCTGGGGGTACAGTTGACATTACCCCCTGCATTTGTGATATAATTATGTCACTGCTGATATCTTTCTTTTGTCATCACTATGTCATTGGTGATGCCATGTCTGATGCAAAAGCACATAGCGGGGCAAACTTATTTTTAAAGAACTTGTATTTTCCGGAGACAAGGTTTGGCATTGAATAAATGCTAGTTTGTGTACCCATCATTGAAATGGTGTTGCCAAAAATGTTTATTTTTTCCCTTCATTCTCACTCCCAATCTTTTCTCCCTCACTCTCATTCATTCCTCTTCCTCCTTTTCATCTCTCTTCATCTCTTGCTTATCTCCCTTCTCTCATTTACTCTTCCTCCTCAACTAACCTATAATCCCATTACTTACTCTCACATCATCTTTCCTCTCCTACCTCCGTATAACTTACGTACCTTCTCCTCTCCTATACGCTTCTCACCTACCATCTCCTCAGTTCTGACTCACCTTTCCTCATCCACCTAGGGTTAGTGGCACTTGTTTGCAGTATTTCTTTGGCACCCCCCTGGTAACCCATACACTCACTCTCTAACACTATCCATTAAGACACACACACACTCCACAACCATACAGTTGACCTGCTCACACACACACACTAATACCGTACACTAGAACACATAGTCTCTCCCTCCCATCCTGCTTAGCTCTTTTAGAGCCTATCTTCACTGCAACTCTGAGGTTTGAAGCCACATTAAATAATAATGTAGAGAAAGGGTATACCTGTCACTTGAAGATGTGATGAAACCAAGCAAAGTCAACCTGAAAGGATAGCATGCCTAAATTTTATTTTGGCACTTACTGCATGAACTGAATTATTAAACTACTTTACCTTATATTCCAATGATACATTCATTGTAACTAAAGCATATGGACCAGGGAGGATGTAATTATATGTGACACCACAAGGTCAACAAGATCTTCAACAACATGTTTGCACAAGCCTCCAGACCAGCAAGGAGGAAATGGACTTTCACACTTTAGCTTCACGTTTTTTATGTAACATGTATTCTTATGGTAGGTTCTCTTAAAATGTATTTCCTGCATAACGCATTGAACATTGTTTTTAAAATGTTTTATAGGAGACAAGTGGAGTTTGAATGATACCTTTATTCAGTGGTGGGATTCAATTTTTTTAGTAACCCCTTCCGAGATTTCGTACTAAAAAATAAAAACCTCACACACAGACTCAGGCAGTCTCTCTCTCACACACACACAGACTCAGGCAGTCTCTCACACACAGACTCAGGCAGTCTCTAGTACACTAACATAGGCAATCTCTCTCACATACACACAGACTCAGGCAGTCTCTCACACACACACACAGACTCAGGCAGTCTCTCGTACACTTACACAGGCAGTCTCTCTCACATACACACAGACTCAGGCAGTCTCACCAGGGCCGGCCGTAGACTTAACGCCGCTTGGGGCGAAGTTTAAAAATGCGGCGGCATTTTAAACTTCGCCGACGCCATAATCTACGATCCCCCCCCCCGGTACTTACCTTTAAACAGTTCTGCGGCGAGTCTCCCTGCTCTGCCACGGTGCCGGCTTGTAATGCTGAGCGCCGGAAATTGACGTCACTTCCGGCGCTCTGCATTACAAGCAGGCACCGGGACCGAACAGGGAGACTCGCCGCAGAGGAGAGAGAGAGAGGGGGGCCGAGCGGGTAAGCGAAAACCACTCGGTGCCCCTCTCTCCTCCGCTTCAAAAAAAAAAAAAAAAAAAAAAAAGCGCTTGGGGCGGCAAAGTGCCGCCCCTTCTAAAGTGCCGCCTGGGCAATTGCCCCAGTCTGCCCCATTATAGGGCCGGCCCTGAGTCTCACACACACACAGACTCAGGCAGTCACACACACACAGACTCGGGCAGTCTCTCACACACGCACAGACTCGGGCAGTCTCACACACAGAGACTCAGGCAGTCTCTCTCACACATGCACACAGAGACTCAGGCAGTCTCGCACACAGAGATTCAGACAGTCTCTCTCGCACACAAAGACTCAGACAGTCACACATAAATAAGTAAAATCTACTGTAAAAATGCACTTTGAACAATTTCAAGCTGTTTAGCAAATATATATAAATGAAAAGCAGTTAATTAAAGTGTTCAATAGAAGTCTGGAAAAGTATGCACTGGCGCTAGATAATTGATTGTGAATTGTAACTTGTTTATGTGACAAATGCTATTAATAAAACAAAGAGCCACTAAACATTTTTGTAAATCTACTTCTTGAAAACAAGGTGAAAACTGCAAGAAACTATTTGACTCAAATTGGTATATGCCATTTTCACCTTTTTTTCAAAAAGTATTTTTTTTTTACAAATCTATGATGCCTCCTTTGATGTTTTATCAATTGCATTTGTCACATTAAAAAAATCTCAAGCATCTAAAAAGCACCAGTGCATACTTTTAATTACCATTAATCCCATTAATTAACTCTGTCCCCAGTTTCCCATAGGCAACTTTGTCACTAAATAGCTTCCCATAGTCCCATGTTTAGTGACAAAGATGCCTATAGGAAACTGGGGACAGAATGTGCCTTTGCCCCCAATTTCCCATAGACATCTTTGTCACTAAACATGGGACTATGGAAAGGTATTTAGTGACACAGATGCCTATAGGAAATTCGGGACAGAGTTTGCCTTTGCCCCAGTCTCCCATTGCCATCTTTGTTCCATCCCCCCACTGCCAAGCATGCCCCCAGTTACTTCAATTTACCTGACCGAAGACCCACGATGTGCACTCTGTTGGATTCCCGCTGTCAAACATTCGCTGCTGCTGCTGGCGGCTCCACCCATCCTCCTCACTGAACGGGGCTGGCACTGCCCACAAAGGTCATTGAGCAGCGCTGGTGCTGCCCACGAAAGTTATTGAGTGGCGCCGGCTGACTCACTTCTATTTCAAATCGACAGGGGTGGCATTTTAAGAAGCCATCCCCTGTTGATCCGAAATAGAATTGAGTCAGATGGCCAGCGCAACTCAGTGACCTTCGTGGGCGGTGACAGCCCCGTTTAGTGAGGAGGGTAGGTGGAGCCGCCGGCGGCAGCGGGGTTGTCTGCATTGCACAGATGTCCGCTGCTGCCGGAAAGGAGGATCCAAGTCCCCTGCAGCGCCACGGGGATCTGGATCCTAAACACAATTATAGGCTGCACAACCACTTTAAGTGTGGGGGGAATTGCGGCCTATAATAGGGTAATTAAGAAACGGTTCGCGCGAACCGATCATTTTTTAAGAATCCCACCACTGCCTTTATTGGCTGAGTAAATATAGATTGCAAGCTTTCAAGACCTCTCGGGTCACTTCATCAGGCATGTTATACAACAAAGAGAAAGACTTCTCTTTAAGTATCAGTCAAATAACATGGTTAAGAATGGGAAGCAGATAACATCAACATGTCTAAGGCAAGGTTCTTTGATCAGTCAATAGTGTTAAAATCAGAGGTGGATTGGAGTCATAAAAGGAGGTGTCAGGAGGTATTCACAACTCTAATGGGGTCAGGTTGTGTGCCTGTCTGGTTGGTTTATCTACAAAGTGATAATGGGATACAAATTCCCTATCCCGGTTGAGGCCAGCATTTAAAGAGTTAAATGTGAGTATTAATTTAACCTCCCATATTTTTCTCTCCCTCTGAGTTTTGAACAGTCCCATTAATACAGCCAGTCTGATGTTTCTGATACTGTGTCCATTTTGGCAAAAATGTTCTGCCACTGGTGTCTCTGCTCTCTTGTTGTTGATGTGGAATCTGTGTGAATTAAACCTTTTATGCCATGGCTGGCCTGTTTCACCCACATAGAGGGCTGTTGGACACTTTGCACACATAAGTGTTTTATGGCAGCTTATATACGTGGAACTTGGACCGTCACATGTTAAAACCGATATCCTTAACGTCCAAATAAAATAAGCCGATCACACCTCTGGAAATCCCCAGTGCCATTCATGAATGAACTTATTAGATGTCTGCCTTTTTAAATGGCTCATGAATTATCATTATGATTTGCCAGGATACATAAACAAAATGCTTATAGGTTTTATGTCAGAAGCATGTATTGCTTTTTTAACAAAATAAAAATACACATTTAAATTAAAAGGAAATGAGACTGAAAGAACATTACACAACTGTCAGGCCCCTACTTGTTAGGCAGGGCCACCATCACAGAGCTACTAACAGGACCATGTATAGGGCCCAGGCAAACACAAGTGTCTGGCTCAACAGAGCTTTCATGCACCCCTCATTGTCTTTTGATAGCCCCTTCCTGGAGATTGGTGCATGAAGAGGCCCCAACATTACTGATGGCAGTCCTGCCTCCTGACCCCAGTTCACAGACCCTGCTTTCTGTCAGTGTCATGCATATGTGCATGTGACGCAACAAGAATTTTGCACCAATTGTGAACTATTTTTGTGTATTCATACACCACTCGTTCAATGAGCTGCTATGTTATATTGTTTGTCTATGCCTTTGGGTTTAGTTCTCAGGTTCCAGCACACATGGGAATCAACCTTTGGGGGAAAAGGGGTTTGCCATAGCTGCAGAGACGGGCTTTAGTGAGAAGGTAGGTGTTATTTGCTTTGTTATCCCTGCTACCAACTACACAATAACCCTACCGATCTCATGGAAATTAGTGGAACATGACCATTCTTATACCCATTGTTTAACTGGCTCCGGAGGTATGTGCTTATTGTAGGCATTGCTTAAAACTCCTGGGGTATAGAATTTGGAAGAGTGATTGGCACTGCACATATACAAGAAAAATAAATGACAGAACTACTAGGGTTTATTTGCTTAACATATTAGAGAATCCAATTAATGCGTTGCTTTAGTGGAAGAGCAAATTTAAAGCCCCTTTGAAAAAGTCCAGATCTAAAAAAAACCCCATGGGGCACCTGCATACCTGGGAACTGACCCGGAGATTGCCGGGTGAGCGCTGCTCCTCCGGTTCTCCAGGCCAATACCCAAATTCTCCGGGTTGCGGGAGCGGGGCCCTGACACGCCCTGCTCCCTGCCCATTTTTCCTTTACATGGGGGTGTTTCCCCCCCCGACGTCAGCGGGAACGCTCACCGACATCAGTGGGACCGCCCCCAATGTCAGCAGGAACTCACCTGATGTCAGCGGGACCGCCTGCCGACGTCAGTGTGCAGTCCTAGCGGCGTCCCGCAAAGGAAGGCTCCGGGGTAGCAGGAGCCGAGAAGTTACCAGGTATGGGCACCAGGCCTGGCATATTCACCAACAAAATGTCAATTCTTAGATACTTGATTGCATTTACACAAACAATTATCCATCAACTCATTCTCCTTTGGCATAAAATCTATTTTATTATTTCAGATGTTAGATTCCATATAAACATGACACCACAGCAGCTGTTAATCTGTGTCATATTTCAGCAGTACACTGTACAAACTCCTTGGGGATCATGTCTTAACAGTGGACCAAGGAGGTTCAAGAAATCATTTATTAACTCATTGTCATTATTGACATGGGAAGCTTCGGATTACACCGATGTATACACTTTAATTTACGAGCTTGTTTTCCTTAATATAAAGAACGCCTAAAAGTTGTGAAATATACAGGAGACAAGGAACACCTGGAGTATGAAATGGTTTCTTGAGATAGTATGCTGGACTAAGAAAACAACAGATCAGGTGTTCAACATTGTCAATATTCTGATTTATTCCCAGGCTACCAGGTGTCCTGAACAGTGGCTCAGTTTCGCACGGTCCTCTTTAACTAATGAAGTGGTTAGTTGAGTATGCGTTGGCTACATGCACTTCTCATGTAACAGACTTAATAGCTATCCAGATCAAAACTTTGCATGTAAGGTCCCAAAGAGACAATGAAAGTAAAACAAAAGCCAATGCTGACCTATCTCTTCTACTTTCTTTTGCTGAAGATATGCTCTGGGCTACATGAAACTCAAGGCTTATTCAGGATTCAAAGTACTTATATAACGTTAATAAACAAATGGATACCCCCATGTCAGGTGCCCAAGAAAGAGTACTTTTGTTGAGGGTGAAGGTGTGATTGGAAGCATTGCAATGGGCAGAACCATGAATTTAACTTACTACCTGGCAACACATTGAAGCAGAACACTTGGATATGACATCATATCTAAGCGCACAGGTTTAGTCCCTCATTAGGAGGCGTGGTGAGGGCTGTGGTCTGTGTTACAAAAGCACAGACGTCAATGTTACAGCTGGTTGGGCTGGTCAGGAGGGATCTTGTAATCTCCCCAATCATCCCATGCTCCCTACTTGCCACAAAAGCGCAATGGAGCAGCACAGTGGGACAACATCCGGACCGTTGGGTGTTATGTAAACCTGCAAAAGTGCAGCAATTTACTAACAACAATAGCTCAAATAAATACCAATTGATACATACCTATAGCCTTCAAAGTGTTGGCAATGTATCCAAATTACTAAGTATGAAAATCTTTCACGTGAACTAACACAAAGATCAGGCACATTGGGAAACCCCCTAATACTGGCTTGAGGTGATTCTCATAGGGAAATCCTATTTTAAAATGTAACATTTGTCAAGAATTACATTTCATGCGATTCCCCCATTCCAATAGGGTGCGGTCAGGATTTGTAGTGCTCCATATTACATTTGTATTTAGATTATGAATAAGGGTATATATGAGACTATGATAACAGCACAAAAGGTTTGCCATATACCATGGGAAGGTATCCATACATAAATGTACATGATATCAGAATTTGAAACGTTATTATTTATTGATTTATAAAATACTATCATATTCAACAGCACCGTGCAATGGGTAAACAGGGCATAACATAACAAGTAGGGCCCTGCTCACACGAGCTTACAATCTAGAATGAATTGAAAACACACAAACTGACACAAGGCTTGGCAATGCTATGTAGAAGATAGAAGACAGACACATTAGCCAATTGTCTTAGTTTTTAGGGTGCCAGGAAGGAATATGTTCATCTAAAATCTTTTTAACATCATACAAAACTACGAGCCAGATGTAAAAATCTAAGAGCTATGGTTACCTAGTAGTTACAGCATAAAATGCTCGAGACAGAGTGCGTATGAGAATGAATATGTATGTATACTTGTGCAGGTGTTTGTGTGTGTGCACAAGCCGATTTGGGGCAAAGATGGCACAGGCAGGGTGTTTGGTGGCAAAGATGGCACAGAGAAACTGAGGCCGCTAACAAGCTGTCTGGGGCAATGATGGCACAGGCAAGCTGTCTGGGGGCAAAGATGGCACTGATAATCTGGGGACAAATGTGGCACCGTGGGACATGTTGCTTGTGGAAACTCTCTAGGTTTTCTTGCATCTCTAGGTGATGGCTGTAAATCTCTGTCATTCACTGCAGCAGTGTTTAGGCATGCGCACTCCGCATCATATTCCCCTCCCACCCCTATAAAAATGTAATATCCTTGACCCTCATGCCGATAACCCGGCCCCTACAAAGCCACTCCCCCATAGAGGGAGGGCTCAGAGTAGCCAGAGCCTCAAAGTTCCCAGTTATGCCCATAAGTCGCCCCGATGCTTTAGTGCTATCGACCGCATACGAGCAATAGTCACAGTGCCTGGGTAATTGTATGCTGGATGAGAATCCTCAGTGGGGTCACGTAATGTAACATCACAAGTCAGCACTAAAAAAAAAAACTGTCCCCATGTTTGGTGACTTTGTATGTAATTTATGATATATGATATAAAAGTATTTAAGAAAGGATTAAATAAAACTTTGGCAAATTGTTGGAATAGTGTTTTATCTATCCAGGGTGATAAACAACACTCAGGCATCTTGTGTAGACTGCCTGCTATGTTCATTTACATACTCAATGTATTTGACATGCTTACCTATAATTGAAGTACAAATCGAGTAAGGGATGGACACACATTTATTGAAAATTCATAAGCAACCAGCTTGACGGATGATGGACAGAAGGACACCCTTGGTGACAATCAAGCTGTGGAAGGGTCCTCAAATACCCACTACCCTGACCATAACATTATTTTATGCAGACCTACAGAGATCTCAACAAGAGACAAAATATTGGTCTAATAACACAACCAATATTCATTCTGATTTGCTAATAATCAATAATTGTACATAATTGTCCTAAACAGAACATTTGATACATTATTTCCAGGGCTCTAAGTCTACTCCTCCACCAGCTATGTGCCTTTAGTAGCCTGGGCAAGGTAGCCTAGGACCAACCCTGTTAACTCCCCGTTTGGTAAGCAAGTATACAGAACCAGTTTTCTGAGCTACACTAAAATTTATGGAAACATAGGCGGTTTACTTACAGAGCTGCATTCAGACTGTCAAAACGACAAGATAATCAAGATAAGTAACTGTTAAATAACTGGCTGGAAATTCCCTATCAGGATTAAGCGACCCACTGTTTACCGAAAGAAAGCTATAGCCTTTTGTTTATTTTGCGAGCTCTTGCACAAAAAGGATTTGAGATGAAAACCAGAGTAAGGTATATTTGCCAATGTTTGGTTAGCAACATAACTATTTCTCTACCGACTTTTCAATGGCGTTTTGATCAACACGCAAAAAGGGGCAATGCTGTATTCATATACTGCCCAATGTTTCAAAATGTCGAAATCAGGGAGGGGGGATAAATTTAGGGATTGCGGCAGGAGGTGGCGAGGAGTGGGGCCAGTTCCAGAAGCAGCCCTAGCTACTTTGCAAGGTGGGAACTACAAGATAGGTTGGTACTGCAACAACACACAGCTCCCTTGGTCACTTAAAGGCAGATCAATTGGTTCAGATGATGCCCACTTTCTGAAAACAATGAGACAGTGGGGCAGCTATCTGCAACTGTCCCATAAACACCAGAACTGTTGGTAGGTATGTATTCATGTTGTACCACAGCCTACAGGATATGGCTTTATATAGGCAAACTCCACCTCAAAAGGGCTCGTGGCACAAGGTACAACATACTAGGGAGGCGGCGCTGTCTTGTGTAAATAGGCCAGTTTAAATGGTCCATTAAGTAGTGACGTGCAATGGACCTTGTTAGCTAAGAAGCTAGCCTAGGCCAGTATACTCTATTGCATCTCATTAACAATGAGAGTTAAGGAAAGAGAAACTGTGAAAGACCCCAACAGGGTGACTAAGGGGAAATGGTCAAATGGGCCATAACATTCATTGTTTTTTTCTGTTCTTTGTCACATTGAGTTTTTCTTACCATTGAGTTTTTATTTCTTGTTAAATCAATTTTTACATTCAAAATTAAAACAGCTGACTGGTTGATGTTTAAATGATGGCAGCTGAGCTGTGTCCATTGATCGTTGTTCTATTAGACAGAATTTATTCAAACACAAAAACATTTAAAATTGTAGACAATTTGTTAGACATGAGAAAATATGCAAACATTGGTATTGTTCAACCGAGACTGCAGTGGAAGCAAACAATATGGGCTATTTTCAGTGCAAAGAAGGTCAATTAAAGTTTCTAGAGAAGTGGCAGGGGATTGTAAAAACAGAACACTACCACAAATAAAATAAAAGCAGAGTCTGGGACAGGACGGTAGGGAAGCAGATAAAAGCAAAGTGTGGCAGGTTACACGGATATACAGATGTGCCAAGCCCCAAGAAGAAGAGAAAATGGCATTGTCAGCGAAAAAAAGGTATGCGAGGGTAGGTAGCTTAGAGGAAGCAGAGAAAATGCAGCACTTATCTGTATTTCTGTTTAGAATGGAGAACCCAAAGTATAAAAATGCGAGAAAAGCGAATAACATAAACTAGCAATTTTAACTAGGAATAACGCAAAAAAAAAAAACAACAACAGGTGGGATTTAGAGATGTGCTGTATGCCTTATTAAATTGTAAACATGAGATAAATATCATTACAACAATTCACCATGGAATATTTTGTTGAAGCAATTTCACATTGTACAGCGGTTTTTATTTGGAAATCTTAGATTAGTTATAGAATGACTATTTCCCCTTTTTGAAAAAACTAAAGCATGCGGACTCACCTCTGGTTTTGTATTGCAGATATGAAACTATTGGTTTTTACTAGGCAAGCTTTCACAATCCTGGGAACACAAGTGTGATGATCAGAACTACAATAAGGGCTTCCTCATTACTTATTAGCACTAGTTAAATGTAATTGACCTACTTGGCTATCTATATTTCCCAGCTCAAGTTATACACATTTTCATACCCACAACATTTCAGGTGTACAAATCTGAAACACCTGTATTGAGGGGTATGATAAACAGCAGGGGGGGGTGCAGGACAGCAACCCCCCTCATTATCAGAATAGCCACCTTGCCACATTATAGTCTTGAGGAAGCCATGTGGGTGCTTCAATGGTTGTCAGTGCTATATCACGGACCACCACTGATCTATCACATGGACTGGTCAGGGGAGATCAGAGGATCTCCAACCAACCCATGCGTCCCCTGCCGGCAAAAGCAGGACAGTGACTGAAAATTGGGAGTGTTGAGAGAGGTATGTGTTATTCATTGAGTATGTTCTCTGTCTGTACCTCCACATGCCTTTTTCATTCTGTTTCCTGACCAATCTATCTTTCCATAAGGCATAGGAGTGGTATCTATAAATTAAGTTATTTTATTAAAAACATTATTTTAATGAAGGAAAACCAATATCTGTGGCAGAAGGTGGCACAACTACCCTTATCTAATTCCTTATCTTATCTTTTCAAAGGCCACCAGATGCAACATATACAAACTATCTCAGGGATCAATGTAATAGTCTGCATGACACTATGGTAAACAAGCCATAGAGATGTGATGGGATAATGTGATCTGTTGATCTTACAACCTTTGAATAAATTGGTTTGAATACCGCCTCTCTGCCAAACTTCCCTTTTCGTCTAGTTTCTATTGAAGCATGAAATCCATCCATTGTTTTTAGTTACATGTTTTTCCAGCTAATTTATTTAAGGAACAGTCTGATTAAACAGTGGCAGATCATATCCACCAACTGGCATGATGATATTTGGAGTAGTGTATACAGGGGTCTTTAGTTTGAAGATCACACATCATTGGGCCAACATAGAAAGTGTTCTTAAGGGGTCTCTTACTAGTTCAGAATCAGTTCAAGAAGAGACTTTTGTGTTCCCAAAAGCTTATGCAACCCTACTTAATCTACTTGTTGCCCAAAAAAAGTTATCACCATTGACAAAAGACACCATATGGACCAATACGGCTAGGTCAGTTTTCCTTATTTAATATGCATTTTTGTTTAGGATGTGGTCTGGGACATGTGGCCCTTTTATATATAACAAATTAAATTTAATATAATTAAAACTAGAGACTGAACAAATTAGTTGCAACAGATGCGCTCCATGGGATGCTAGTGCCATTGCTTAAGGTAACAATTAGCGAGGCCACATATATAGTGCATTGAAAACACAGTTTCATCATTTTTTTATGTCTTTATTTGAACAGAACAAAAAAAAAATTCACTAGATTACTTATACAGCTCTTATGAAAAACAGTCCTCTATCATACAGCGCATGCTCAGAGATGAGCATATGTTAGGGAAAACAAGTTCAGGATAAATATATCGGGATAGATTCGCCGACAAACATGAATGTTTTCGGACTGGAATAGTCAGCACATGGAGAATCGCTGCCTATTGGTAATAATATCATTTCCTTCAATCTCTCAGGCCACTTACTCACATGGCACAACAGAAGATGTAAAGACACAATGGATTATGGCAAAATATATACATATGAAAAATTACTAGAATATTTTTATAAAATTTGTTTAGAGCCATTTAATAATTCTGTGGAATTATTTTGCAATTCACTGAGGAAAAATTATATTTATGAAAAAAAAACAAAAACAGTGCACTCAGTATTTGTATTATGTTTTCACAGGTAAGATAGTTTGTCTTTCGCAACTTGAAGAAAAAGAAAGCTTTGTATCCTTTTCGGGTTCAGACAATACAGTAAGCCAGCAGTGTTTTACCTTTTTTGAATAAAAACAACAAAAATGATATGGAATGAAAAACAGAATCCCGAGCATTTAATCCCCATTTAAATATTTACTGCCCCTTACTGATGAGTACTGCAGGCTTCAGTAAATCTGTCAATCTAAACATAAAATATACAACTGCTATATTGCAAGAAGCAAGGGGAAACTAGTAACTACAAAGAGTCAACTACATATGTTTTAAGGGAGATTTATCACCTACAACTGGATTATAAGGGCTCCGAAATTGTACATTTCTTTCCTAAACTACTACGCAGCACAACAAATTGGAATTATCACTGTAACGGAAAAACCATTTCGTTAACACTGTTTCAGCCGTACATATACGTCACACTTAATTCTCTTATCCGCTTCATATGCCAGGATTTGGCTATTTAGTGTAAAGCGGATAAACTATCACGTTTTTCCACGTTCAATAAATTAAATGTACGCTCACTGATATAAAAATAAGTGATTAAACATTAGAAATATACAATTGTGCCACTTTTAGGTAAACAAGATGTTTATTTGTAGAGACAAAAAGGTATTCTGGAGACTCACATATTTTTCAACAGTGAGGTATTAATATGTTGATGAATTTTAGCACATTGCGATCCAGTGCCGTTACTGCACATAGAAATTGTTATATCATTTATTCTTGCAATAAATAATCAGACCTTTGTAGTGGGATACATGGTTACAAGATGATGGAAACAATAAACCCACAAATATAAATGGATTCTGTAGTGTTTCATATGACTTTTACTCCAGTGTAGTCCACAAGGATTGAATCCAAAAAAGGCACAGGGTAGCGCTGGTCTCTGCTTTTCTTGTTAATTTAAAAATAACAAAAATTTTTTTTTTTTCTTCCATAATTTAAATACATAGCTATCTTTCACTTTATTACTTCATGGCAATTAATTTAAATGTAAATTAGTTAAGTACCATTGCAATTTGTGCAGTACAGCAGAATCGTGAACAGTTATTTTGTAATCAGAAAAAATACTTTTCACTATATATATTATATGTGTATATGTATATATATATATATATAAAAAAAAAATCAAACACAGACAGACATGGTAAAGACTAACTATTCTATTTAAATGTTAAACTACAGAGTTAATCCCCCATCCAAAAAAAAAAATCAGACATGCTGATATTTTATTGAAGTGCAAATATCTTTGGAGTTTTAGATAAAATATATTACAGAAACATAAGACAGGTAAAGAAAGAAAAAGGCAAGTACTTCAAGTACGAGGAGCCAAGGAGTATGTGGTCCATTTTAGTGTTTTATTGGCTGGTAGGAAAAGCAATTTATTTCTTCCGCTGAAAAACATTTGCTAGCATCGCACCAGAAGTTGTCAGCTGACCCATTTTGTTCAAGAACTTTGTTTTTGTATCTTCGCTCACAAGGCTTGAAGCAATGGACATGGAACTGAAAAAGAGATACATTAAAGTATAAATATATATATTTTTAAAGAATTCATCCAGCCCTGATCACTGGTATAAATGCCTGTAACTGCTATTTGGCTACAGAAAAGACAAAAAGGTTGTTAAAACAAAAATTACAATAATTTACCAAGCCATCCAAGTTACATCAAGTATCTACACTTAGAATATTGCACTAGACAAGATACATTGAAAACGAATTCAAAATGACAACAGGAAGCGCCAATAAAATCCAACTCTGTTCCTTAAAATTGATGCCAGAAAAGATAAGTCAGGTTTATTCATTGTGACGCTAACGGGCAGCTTGTGACTTGAAAAGCTCAGATTAAAGAAAACAAAATCAAGTAAAAATGCAATAAACTCACACAATTTAACAATAGAAAAACTCACTTCTAACCCTTCTTTTCAGCGCCTGACTTGGACAGAGACCAAACGTTCCAGGCTGGAGCACGTGCACATGACGACATGGAAAACAGATTTGCCGGAAAAAGACAAGCTGAGAGCATTCTGGAATGAGAGCAAGAAAAGCTGAGAGAAGAAGCATAGTGCGTTCCAGAGAGGACAACAAAGTAAGAAGCTAAGAACAAGTAAGAGAAGGAACTGACAGCACTGAAGGAGTAATGCAGAGCGTTCTCAGCCAGCTTTATCTCTCAAGCATCACATGCTCTAGCACCAGCCTGGAACGTTTGGCTTTGGTAATTTAATACGATCATAAAAAATAGAAAGAATCTAAAATGACATCCATAACTACCACGGTTGGCTAAGAAACACACATTAGAACTGTATATACAAAATATGCATGTACTGGATTAAAACCCAAGTAATCATCATAATGACAATATCAAATAAAATTTACGATAATCAAACCGATGGCCAAATCAAAAATCAGATTAAAAACAAAACCTAAACGTTTTAGTTGGTCCCGTTTAACCAATATAAATGGCTAACCTAAAAATTGTGCTTGGCATAAAATGGGAGACTACCAAATGTTCACAATTCTCCACAACTTCCAGTTTAGTGAAAATGTCCAATAAGGTATGTAAAAACTATAAGCATTTTTAAAAGAGTCAATTCTTACCAATTCATGCTAGCAGATGAATTACTTAAAATGGAATCCAAAAACATATAAAAGAGGAAGATGTTATAAAGGGAAGCAGCACGCGTGTGGCTAAAGAGAGGGAACTTCCCGTTGTAAAAGACAATTTGTTAATTTAAATGGACCCTGCAATAAGTGCTGCTAATCATAGCTTTCTCGCTGAATAACGTTTTTTTACATTATAATGTTACTGTGTCTGTACATTTCATATCACAAGTAGGTTTAGAAAAACCATCCCTGGTGTTACTATATGAGAAACAAACCGAACCCTGGCAACCCAGTTATAGAAGAAGCCCAGAGGCAAACATGTAATGAAAAATAAAAGGCACCACGCTTGAGGGGGAGAGCTGTGGATGAGGGGACGAGAAGGAGAAGTGAGAGAGAGAATGATAGGAAAGGGAGAGTGTGAGTATGTGTAAGTATATGTTGTTAGAGTGTGTGTTAGTGAATGGTGTTACTGTGTGTATGAACATATGGGGTCATGAATGAGCCCAAGATTACTGGCACTGAAGAAATACTGCATCCAGGCACCAATATGTGTGAACTAATACCAAACTCCTGGCTCAACAAAAGGGGGGATAAGCATAACCGGAACAATTCAGGTGTCCAAATCAGGGGGCGTGGGTAGATAAGAGGAGAGATGGGACCTGAGGCAGGAGTGGTAGATTCCAGAGCGGTTAGGCATAGAGGATCAGCGCAGTAGCACAGACCTCCACTCCCTGGGACAGAGAGATCAAAGGATCGAAAACAGGGACACTTGGGGGGGTATGTGGCTCAGCATGAGTAGTCAAACTCCTCCACACAAGCGGCATTTAGCTCCTCACGTGCATCTGCGCCCAGGTAGGCTCACTCTTTTCCCATACAAAAACACAATTTATAGAAATACAGAGATATATATACACATGTATATACACATATACATATATATACACACACACATACATATTATATATATATATATATATATATATATATATATATATATATATATATATATCAAGGGTGTCCAAGTCAAGAAATGGAGTGGCCTATAGCTGTGCATAAACAGCATTGTCGAGAGGTATATACAATAATATAAAGAATATGTGCATTTTATTAGAACTGTTTTTAGAAGCAAAAGTTTGTGTCTTCAACACAAAGATGCAAAAGTAAGTAGTATGAATAAGTTTGTATGTATGCATGCATACGCGTGTTAGCATGCAATGTGTAAGAGCTTGTGTGTTAGCATGCAACCTGTAAGTGTTGAGGTGCAGAAGTGACGCAGGCTGTTTGAGGGAAAAACATGGCAAGCCCTATGTGTCTAATCTGGGTTCCGGGGCAAGACCTATGTGTCTAATCTGGGTTCCGTGTCTGACATTTGGGGTATGTGTGTCCTATGTCTCCAATTTAGGATTTCCATGCATTATTTGATCTATACTTTTAATGCTGAGTTTGTGTGTGATAGCCAGTTGATCTATACCTGCAATTCTGTGTTTCCATGTGTTTGTTTTATACGTGACCTACATGAGGGAGGAAAAAAGGTGAGGTACAGTAAAGAAGGGGACAAAAAGGACCCGGGGCAATAAAGGGAGAAGGGCACCACAGGGGTAGCCGCACAGGGTGCCCGAACACCTAAAGCTGGTCCTGATAACGACTCGCACGTCCACTTTGGGTCATTCACAGGTATATACAATTATGCACTGCTAGTGCAAATACAGACAAATACCAAAAATATATTGTGGTTCCAAATAACCCATATTTTAAAACCACTCTACGTTTTAAGACTTTTTTAAAAAAAAAATTTTTAACCCTTAACTAAACCAAAGTCCCCCACTATCAAAACTAAAAAAATTAAAAATATATTTAAAAACATGCTTGTAAACAAGGGTAATTGGCTGTAGATTGGCTGCTCTGGTCATGGACCGGTCAGCAACAGCAGTGCCACCGCAAAATGCATCATTCACAAGGACTAGTACTTCAAGGGAATTGTAGAACCATGTTTTTTCATGACGGACCTGGTATATCAGTCATACCGATGGGGATGGGGGGTTAATTTAAAGGGGACACTCATATGATGTGAATTAATAAATACTATGGCTGGAATGTCCCCGCTGAAACCAACACAGGATGCCATTTCACTGTGCACAAGGAAGGAAATCTGAATGAGCATCTATTTTAAGCTGCCAGTTTACATTTCACTTGATATAAACCCAGGATGTAAAATTGCAAGGATAGAATAAGTAGGTCAGCATTCTGTAAGAAAAAAGGCATTTAGCACAACAAATGCAGATCACAAGAGCTTGAAAAACAATTCTAAAAGTTCTTTATACATTTCCATACATATAACTTCCCAATCACAGGGACCTTTACAGAGCAACAGCCACACATCATCAAATAAAGATGATGTACTCAATTGTAAAAGTAAATATGGCCCAAGGATCTGACATTAAACCTATAATATGACGGTACATGGCCTGACAGCTAAACAAAAAACCTGTATCTAGCAAACCGTGATATCAGAAATATCAGTACATTATTGCACGTGGTAGTCTTTACGGCAGAAATAAAATAATAAAAATCAAGGCTATAACAAAAATAACACAAATGTAAAAGAAATGGACAAAGGACAAAATATTGAATCTCACACACACATTTCTGTTGAACGATGTCAGTTTTATTGTTTCCTACACTAAATTGTTTTTTTTTGGCTGTACCCTTACAGGAGGAGGCACCTAATACAGCAGTATTTTGGGATGGGTATACTGCAGGCTGACTTATTGCGGTTTTATATAGTTTAGGCTTACTTAACCATTAGAAAACCTAGGAATGTGAATGTGTAGAATGAAAGTCTTTTCTGGAATGTTTAGGCTCAAAAGGTTTGGTCCTTAAATCACTAGTATTAAAATATTAGTTATTGGTGTACTTGCACACAAAAAAATTCTGTTTCACTGCACCTGGCGGCATCCTAAATACCTTTTAAAAAAATTAAATAAAGCACTAAGGGTCCCTATCTACTCGTCTATCCTCGCCACTGCCTGAAGCTGCTAATCAGTGGCTGGAAAATGCCGCCATTGAAGTCAATGGGAGGACTTTCCACACATTTGCAAGCCTAGTCCCCAGCATTCCACTAGCCTGTGCTGGCGCCGACCGAAGGAGAGTATAAAATGTGCAAGGAGATGCAGAATTCCCCCACATGTTTGCAGATTATACAACACAAAAATTTAAAAGGGACCACACGGCTATCATATCCATTAATGTACTTGTGCTATAAAAGGTATGCGCTTCAAATGCCACCCCCTTCTGCTTTTTAGAAAGGCAGGGACCTTTTCTTACTTCCTGCTGCTCTGGAAGGAATGTTTATATATTTAATGTATTAATGTAAACTACAAAATGACTTCATACATAGGAAATGTGAACTATGTCAGGCTGCAGAATCTTGATGAAACATCTGCTTACCGAGAAGAAACGTGGTTTCAGACATTCTTGATCCCTACTTTGTATAGATCACTCTTGTTACACAAAATCTTTAATGTTTTCATGTTCTATTTTATTTTATTTTTTTTAAAATTGCTAGGCCTGAGCAATCAGAACTTACTTATCCAGAATACACAAAGCCATTTTATTTCTACATTTACTTTCAATTCCTTTCAAAAGATGATTTTCTTACGGAAATCAGAAGAAAACAAACAAAACCTAAATGAGTAAATGAAACTTTGTACAAAATATAAACAGTCACATATTTTATATAATATAAGGAATTAAGTAATCGACAATTCAAGCAGTATTAAGGAAGTAATACACATACCATTACCATACAGCTGATTCAAAATGAATAGAACCTGCACCTACCCTTGGGGCTCTTGGACCGTCTTGTTCTCCACCTTCTGTTCACATTCTTTTATCATGGAGCTTAAAATAACCTAGCGAACAGAGACAAAAGTCAACATTAATTCCATGGTGTCATTCTGCAAACTAAGAAAGGACACATTTTTATATTTGCTAAACCATCCCCAACGGTTTTATAAGAAATAACCTTTCTGCCCCAGCTAAACTATGCTAAAACATTTACTAAAAAAAATGAGAACTGCAGATTAAAGGTTGATGCAACAGAGGTTCCTCAGCACAAATCAACACATCTACTTATAGGCAAAACACAAAGTTCTGCCTGATTTTTGCTTATGACTAATAAGGAACATGAGAAAAAAAGATGCACAAACACGCATGCAGAATATTTAGACAGAGGCTCATAAAATACCGTATTTGCTCGATTATAAGACGACCCCCCAAATCTTAATATTAAATTTAGGAAAAAAAAGAAAAAGCCTGAATATAAGACGACCCTATAGGAAAAAAGTTTTACCAGTAAATGTTAATTCATTTAAACACCTTTTTTAATAAAAGGTATGCTTGAGAAAAATATTTTGGTTTTATTTCCTTCTATTTTCCAACCTGCCCCCCAGTTATGCACATCTGCCCCAGAAGTGCCTTATACCCCCTATATGCCACTGTGCCCCATGATATGCCTTTTAACCCTCTAAATGCCACAGTGCCCCATGATATGCCTTTTAACCCTATATGCCACTGTGCCCCATGATATCCCTTTTAACCCTATATGCCACTCTGGCACTTAGAGGGTTAAAAGGCATATTATGGGGAAGAGTGGCATATAGGGAGGTTTAAGGCATTTCAGGAGGCAGAGTGGCATTAAAGGGGTTAAAAGGCATTTCACAGAGCATTCTGCCTCCAGAAATGCCTTACACCCCCCATTTAACACTCCCGGTGCTTCTGAGTTGGGGCGGGGCGCATAACACAGGAGGGTCCAGGTCCCCTGCATCTGAGCCCCAGGTGCTTAGTCCGGGCAGCATGTAGAGCTCTACGTGAATCGCGTAGAGCTCTACACGCTGCCCGGACTAAGCACCGGGGACTCAGAAGCACCGGTAAATTGGAGGGGGCATAACACAAGAGGATGCAGGTCCCCTGCATCCTCCTGTGTTATGCCCCCCCCCTCCAGCTTACCGGTGCTTCTGAGTCCCCAGTGCTTAGTCCGGGCAGCGTGTAGAGCTCTACGCAATTGTATCGTGTAGAGCTCTACGCAATTGTATCGTGTAGAGCTCTACGCGATTATATCGCGTAGAGCTCTACACGCAGCCCGGACTAAGCACCGGGGACTCAGATGCACCGGTAAGTTGGGTCGGGGGTTAACACAGGAGGATCCAGGTCCCCTGCATCTGGGTCCCCAGTGCTTAGTCCGGGAAGCGTGTAGAGCTCTACGCGATTGTATCGCGTAGAGCTCTACACGCAGCCCGGACTAAGCACCGGGGACTCAGAAGCACCGGTAAATTGGGGGGGGGGGGGGTTAACACAGGAGGATCCAGGTCCTCTGCATCGCTGCGGGGGATCTGGATCTCAGTCTCATAATCAGACCTATTTGAGGTCTGATTATAAGACGACCCTGATTATAAGACGAGGGGTATTTTTCAGAGCATTTGCTCTGGAAAAAACCTCGTCTTATAATCGAGCAAATACGGTATATAAACACTACCGCTCACCTCATGTTCAGGGGAAAGATGTTCCATGTCAACTCGTAAACACCTAAGTCCGGGCAAAAACTGATTCACCAATATATCCTCTGAAATAACTAGGGAGAAACCGTTAAGGATCCTTCATCTTATTTTTTAGTAAAAGCTATGTAGCTGGATAATATGTAAAACAATGCATTTTAAAAAATATCTATATGCATTCAAATAAACACGCAGTAAATCTACTATCATGGCTGGATTATAGCCATATGAAAGTTAACCTTTGCCCAAAAGACAAAAGAATGAAAATACATTATTAGAGCCGATAATACTAAAGTAAATTTCAGCTAACACTGTATGAGTGTTGACACTAGAGGCAGATCACACATGACTAATTGTGTCACTAGAACAGACTGGGTTCTTTGCCTCTTTAGCCCTTAACAGATGTGTAATTACAATCAGGGATTGCTTTGTGAGCGTATTTCAACACATAATAAAGAGTCCGCATGGTATTGGAAATTTCCCTTACCCTTCAGATAGTTTTGCTTATCAACTACCAAAGAAGACCGACAGATTACTGACCAGCCTTAATATAGAGAAGTCCCAGAACATACAGATGGCTCCAATCAAAGATAGAGGTCCTCACAAATGTACAAGCAGCCTTCTCACCGTGACCCATCTTCCCAGTCAGCAACTGCATGGCTCACAATGGTAATAATTTAAGTTTGTGAAAACAGAGGTGACACACTTATGGACTTAAAAAATAAATTATATAATTATAGAGAATTAAATGTTTCTCTATGCACGCAGAAATGCTTTTGACTTGATAAAGTCCCGAAAGCTCGTCTATGATTTTAAATACTGTTAGTCCAATAAAAAAGGTATTACAAGATTCTGCAACATTCTGTTTTTTTGCATTCTATGCACTCAGAAATTGTCAAGATCACAGAAGCTCATGAAAATAATTCTTAGTGAGTGTCCCTCCTAGTTTATAGTGAATGAAATGTTTCTCTATGCACTCAGAAATTGTCAAGATCACAGAAGCTCATCAAAATAATTCTTAACATCACCCTTTTTTTGCCTATTTACTAAAAATTAGACTTTGGTACAAGTCTGAAAACTAGGAGGGACACATTGAAACATCACTCGCAAAGGGCTCTGAATTTTGTTGGTTCTTTCACTTACCTACAGTATATTCCGGCGTATAAGACGACTTTTGAACCCGAGAAAATCTTCTATATTTTAACTGCAAAAGTTGGGGGTCGTCTTATACGCCGGAAAATACGGTACTCTTTTTCACACCATCTCTGAATGTCTCCCCTACCTTCTCCACCAACCACTCTCCGTCTCTATGCAGCGTGGCTCCGCTTCTTATATTGCATCTTCTTGTTCTTCTGTCTTCTTTCTTCCTTGGCTGATCCAAAAACATCTTCATTCTTTGTTTGCTTTTCCGTGGACAATAGGACATAACTTCCGGTAAAATACCCTAATGGTGAACTTCTGAAAAAGGTTGAATCCTCCAGGCACACACACTCCTCGTCACATCTTCTTCCCCTTGCTCCAATCGGGAGAGACAATGTGCCCAGAAGCTCAGCCATTTTGACAGAAATTCAATGTGATGTTACTTCGGCAAAAGGGGAGGGCCTCTGGGCACACACTCTCCCTGTTCCTTCAACTAGGGGAGAGGATATGCCCCGAAGCCCAGCCATTTTGACAGAAACTCATTGGAGGTCATGTCCAGTTGTCCACAGAGCAGCAGACGAAGAACAAATACTTTTTTGGAGCAGCAGATAAAGAAAGAAGATAGAAGAACAAGAAGATTCAAGGTACGAAGAGGAGCTGCTCGGCATGGAGAAAAAAAAATGCAAAAAGTCCAAAATGAGAGAGCAGGAAACTGAATTTGCTGCCCGAAAACAAATGGAGAAAAAAAACGAAACAAAAAATTTGTGCGAATCGTGTTTGGTCCATTGGCACAAGCCTACTAGACATTGATTAGTATGTGCAAAGGTCGTCAACGTGCCAAGTTCTACTATGAGCCGAGACACAGTTGCGAGACTCGAGGCAATGAGAGTTGGGTCATTTAGTCTGTTCTGAGAAATGTTAGAAGAACTGTACTTTGAGTATTTGAAAAGCTGATCTAGAGTAATGAAAGATCATTTTACTCAGAGTTCAGTCCTGTTTGCAAAACACTTTCTGGAAAAAGGACCCCTAACGTACATCTGGATGCTTTAGAATAACTACTGGATAACTATGAAAAAGAGGAAGGAATCGGGAAGGAAGCAACACAGGAACTTCTCATTTATTAATACAAGCTTACCATTTATGTAGAGACAGATTTTGTCTTGCTCAACAATGCAAGCTAAATTTAAATTCAGAGTGTCCAGGAAGTTATGTGGCCACAGTACTTTTCATACATCATACACACTGATTTACATTAAAACATGTAGAATATGGGAGATCCTAACTATTTTATAATGTTTCTGCAGACGCTGATCGCATTAAAGTTGCAAGAGAAGGTTTAACATAAAAAATATAAAAGGCTTGACCCAGCAGATTAGACACGTGTCTTCACCAGATAACCCTTTAAGGGGAAGGTGTAAATAATGACCATGAGGTGTGACTGTTAATTCACCTTGGGAATGGTACTTTTGGTGCCAAAACTGGTCAGTGTATGCTGGAAGTATGCTGTGTTGATAGTGTATTATGCCTGCTTAATATTGTTTTTAATGGCTTAAAATAAACATAACTTTTTATACTACAATGGAGGGCTATGTGGATTCTACGAGGTAGGATTGTTACCTAAAGTGTCACAATCATCATTTTAGTACTACCACACCCTGTGGATATAATTATCATTGGAAGAATGGACTTGATCCTGCAGATATAAGTTACATGTACTCCCAACTGTGCTACTTGACATGTAGCTTATGTCCTCATACAGAATGCGATACTACAGAAGACTATTAGATGCTTCTTAAAAATTCAGATTCAGGAAGGATACAGCAGCAGGAGAGCGCACTATATGCTTCAAACAAGCACGTGGCAATGTCCAGTCTCTTGGAATCCACAGACTGCTGATTGTTGACCATAGCTAGCTTGTGCAAGTGAGGAAGGACAACTAAAATAAAATAAATGACGGTTACCAATAGTTTTGGTTAGGCATTATACTTATATAAGTGAAATAAAAAATTAACTTTCATTGAAACATGACAAAATGGATAATGGTACACATTATAAAACACTAGCTGGTTTATCCAATGAGCAAAGTTGCACAAATCTATGCAGACAACTCTAGGAGCGAGGCAGATAACCTCACACAGATTTGATTGGACACGGCTATGAAAGTGGGTGGGAGATCAAATCTCATTTTAATGATTGGGGCATCAGCTACTCAAATATGACTGAAACAATGTATATGTTGTTCAGCAGTAGAGGACTGTATCGGAACGTGGGTCCTGCAGGACCAGTCAAAAAACTTGCAGGTGCAGACGGTATTCCGTGTGTTGTGGGTGGTAACACAATATACCTGCGGGTCCCGGTAATACCTCGCACTCCCGCAAGGCTGCCTTTGCGTTGCTCACACACACACACAGCGTCTTTAGTTTCGCCCTGGGAAAGCAGGAAC
Source organism: Spea bombifrons (assembly GCF_027358695.1). Lineage (NCBI taxonomy): Eukaryota > Metazoa > Chordata > Amphibia > Anura > Pelobatidae > Spea > Spea bombifrons. The sequence continues at coordinate 52,398,154 of NC_071091.1, forward strand.
CCAGCGGAGTCAAGTGTTTTTATATCACATGACCCTGCTCCATTCCTGCAGAAGAAAGCAGAAGCCCCTGCGGAAGTCTTGCGAGCAGCACTGCAAGATCCGCAGTTCAGGTAAGGGGGTGGGGGACGGTGTATGAGCAAGTATGCATGATCGAGGGAATGAATGAGTATCTGTGAATGAGAATGTTTGCGGAAGTGGGCGGGATTGGACACACATGCTGCGGGAGCGGAACACACACGTTGTGGGAGCGGGCGGTAATGGTCAGAAATACAGCGGGATTAAGAAAACTGTCCCGCGCAGGGCTCTATGCAGCAGACCAGAAGGAAGCTGGGATGTAAAATCTGTAGTGTTTCCTCCTTAAAGGAACATTTCTAGCGGGAGGTGCACTGCAGGGAAAACCTAAATTACACAACCGAAATACTGCATATGAAACCAAAGTACCTTATTCCTGTGAAGCTCTGTTTTAGATTCTACATTAGCTATATGCATATTTCAGCCACAGTTCTGCTGAAATAGAGCTTTACAACATTGCAGATTAATGCCAGGTGTTACTCACATTCATCACGGAATTTCGGCTCTGCGTTTGGTCCAACTCTCCCAAACGTCCTTATTATCTCTGTCTGCAGGGAGTGCTGATCCTGATACTGAGGGTCGTCCAGAAATGAAGCCAGTTGCATCTTCACTCTCTCTAAAAGCTGTAATAGTTATTAGAAAAACAGAAACTGAAACAAAACAGAACCTCATATATATATATATATATATATATATTAAAAAATATATATTGTTCACACGACAGTACATGTGCATTATAAAAAGTTCCAGCGTTGAGAAAAGAAGAATAAAATAAGCAAACTGCAATCAAGCTTAGAAGTGACCTATGGCAAATCAAGCACACAACACTGTCTGACCCGCCCCCTCCCTGCACACAACACTGTCCAACAGGCCCCATCTGCCTCATCATTCTTAATGATTGTTTAGTAGCTTGGACCTGCAGAATAAACACAGGACCAGTTTAAGAATAAATGCTTTAAAGGATTTGATTAGGCCGCATTTCACACTGTATGCCATCTACTGAAGCTTAACACATTACAGTGTGCTAAACATACAGAGGTGGAAACTTCTTACCTCACGCTGAGTAACTGTCTCCATTATTGTACCAAAGGCAGGGATAGTGGCAATTCTTACAGAGCTGCAACAGAATGCACAAATAAGCAAATAGATGACACAATTAATCGGGAATAAGCTTTTAGTAAAAAAAAAAAGAATTAGAAAAGATAACTATACTATGCTTTAGCTCACTGCATTGTCAAGAATTTATCACCTCATTTATCTAATGAAGCGTGAAAAAGGCCATGAATAAAGAAGAGAGGTGACAACTGATGGTAACAGTCAGGGAAACTCACAATTCCGGGTCACTGGACAAGGTAACAAGAGCCGGAGCAACTCGCTTGTCAACTAAGGTTTCACGCATGCCTCGTAGAATCAGCTGTAACGGTCAACATGCAATGAAAAAGGGTCTGGTAAACTGTTACAGGAACGTGTGTTAGGAGTTAGCAGTGGCTGCGGATGGGCAGATACACCTATCTCAGCTCTCTCTTTCTTTCTTTCTTGTTCCAGAAGAACTTTACAGATAGCCCCCCCCCCCCAGAGAGAATAAAATAAAGATAATAAGCATCATACCACTTGGAAGACATGACCCAAAAGTCTATGGAGACCAATAAAAAGGGACCAGTTTGTTTCTTTACCACATTTACAATACTTTACAACTTTTTTCACAGACTGATGGGTTATTTCTTACAATGAGGATGCTTTCGATATAAAGCAGCGAGAAAACTTACATTTCAGGATCACTTGAGAGAGTAATGAGAGCAGGCACAACTCGCTGAGCTACCAAAGTCTCATTCACCCCTTTCACCAAAAGCTGATTTACCGGAGAGCGGTGCCACGCGTGTTGCAGATTTAGCAGAGTCAAATGCGGAGGGAATGACATTGAGCCAGAGATAAGGGGGAGAAAAAACAAAATGCAAACAAAAAAAATCAAAAAGCTAGGCAACTATTTCCACACTAAAGCATTGTATCGGCAGGGAAAGAAGGAGAAGATCAAGAAACACAATAAGAACCAAGATGTTACTCTTAAAAAGAAAAGGCAAGCAACCAAATCTTTTCAATGCATTGGATTAATCTGCAAATATCCAGTTCCATACTACTCTCCTTGGTACGTCATAACAAATAAAATGCTTATACTACAATTTCTACATGTAGCAAAACAAATATAGTGACCAAGGACAGAAACTACACCCCAAAAAGATTTCAGCAGTATATACAAAGTATCCCCTGTAATCCAGAAAATACACTGGGGAATGTATTATAAGTGAATTTGATATAAAGTTTGAAATATAGCATCAGCACCATACTAACCAACGGAATGATCAGGGCGATTGGGCAAATCCAGTGGTTACTTCAAACTTCACACAAAAATCACTTTTTATAAATAACCTCAGCCGTTTTTGAAGTTGTTTATACAACTCTCGACTTGTGCCGACAATATCAAAGCCCTGTTGCTATATAATCCAATACACTAGTGAACAAAAAGAGTATTTCCTTTGCGTCAAGCAATCCTTCACTAGCTTCACCATTATTACCTAAATGGTGACATCAGATTGTTAACGAATGGGTACAGAAATCCAAGGAATCAAGACTCTAATTTAAAATAATTGCATGCATTCTGCATACAAATCCCAAAGACCATGCTTTTTGTGTGCCTGAGCACCTTGATATATTGTGCCAGATCGGTTATGTAAGAGAAACTAAATTTAATTTGCCCAAAGTTACCCTTTCCCAATCATATTTTATAGTTAGATCTGCAATTCTAATACATTTTCTCATGGGGACCCTGAAGTGCCAACACATACGCGGTTTACGTGCCAGTAAAATGGTTAATACATTAATAATGCAGCATCACGATAAAAGCTGTGAAGAGGTCTGTTTCTTCCACCAGCTCATGGTTGCCACACAAGCCAGGGGAGTGACATAACCTCTTCTATTAATATCAATGTCCTCTAATGCAAACAGGCAAGCAAAAAAGCTAAAGCCAAAAAGTAGAGATCACGTAAGAATACCTCTTTATATATGGGGGCAGTGAGGATAGACATAAGCCTTATCCTGAAGACTAAGACTTGAGGTTTAGCAGATGAAATTTATATTTTGCCATGCTCAAATCAACATCCCAGCAGTAGGGCTGCAACCAACGATTATTTTCATAATCTATTAGTTTTGATTAATGTGCTAAAAAATGCCAATTGTTTTTTTTATTTAAAATAAATTTAATGAGGTGACCCGGGAGTCTTCTTCACTCACCTCCGAAGTAGCATCTAACTGTTAAACCTTAAAATAATAGTTAGTGCTGTACCCAGGCCAACTAACAGATAATGAAAATAGTTGTCAACGATTTTCATTACCGATTTAGTTGATTAGTTGTTTCAGCTCTAGTCAGCAGTAAAATTTGGGGCAACAGAGTATACCCCCCCCCCACACAATGGTGATGGTCTGTGAATCTAACTTCAAACATGCAGAATGTTCATATTTTTTGAATATTTAATACATTTGGAGTTTACATTTTTTTATTAGATCAGGAAAAGAAACATGATCAAGTTTGCTTTTCCATCTAGATATATTGGATAACCACAGGTCACAAAATTGGTTTGAGAAGTCAACCACACCATTGTTTTCTCGTAACGAGTGACTGTGTAATTCTGTTCCACCAACCAAAGCAGGGATTTAATGCAGAATGTAATTTCTATGAGATGTTGCAAAGCAGACCTATATCTGCTTTCCTTATCGTCTAAATAAAAATAGACACGGTAGGCTCTTCGATATCTCTTGCGTTAACAATTGATTCTGGAAAATCCCTTTTATCTCGAAAAGAAATTGTTGTTAATGACACAAATCTATCATTACACTGCCATGATTTCGCTTTCGCCAGGTGCAGACTGTCATATTTGACAGTATGCGACCTGCATAGTATGCATGCTATGCAGGTCGCATGACAAGTACACATTATCATGTACACATTATCATGTACAATCTCTTGACAAATATGGCAGATATCTGAACTTTATTCCTGTTAGTTTAGGTAAATTAGGGGTGAGAGCTCACTTCTCTGAATTTGAAAGGGTGATAGCAGTCTTTGGGATTAGTATGGAAATTCACAGTACAGGTCAAGCATCTGGAATATTTTAATAATTAATACAAAAAAAAGAAAAAAAGCTCTTATCACACAAATATCACAATGTTTTCTGCCTCATCTCACAGCACACTTTATCAATGAGAAAACAATACATTAACAGATATTTAAATAACATTCTCAACAGCAGTTAGGGGGATTATCACTGACCTCAAACATTCTGGCCGCAGTGCATCTAACAAGTGCCGACGTGTGGACAACCCCATACCAAAGCACAGTTAGCAGCAGCTCGTGGTACGCAGGGTTTGTGCTAGGAAGAAAGCAAAACTGTTACGAATTCGTACGTGGGGCAAATACTTGTACTTGTGAGCATGAGGAAATAACTTTAATGGAGAACTCGTTCATATAACGTTAGAAAAGTATCTTTATTAATCCCATGCAATAGCACAGAAAGCAGAAACACATTTGTTGTCCCAATGCACCAAGAAGCAGTGAGCACCAAAGCAAAGTTATAAAGGGAACCAAAGGATCCAGATTCTTAAGAGGGATGGATATCAGACAATTTATCTAGCAGCCAAGAATAAAACAAGAGCATAAAACTGATTCCTGAAAGAAAGTGTTGAAAATTTCCACAAAAAAAAAAAAAAAAAAAAAGTTAAGATTGTTCCTGCTCCCATTATATGTAATCTAGCAGTAACAGGAATAATACAAATAAAAATTTTTTTCCTTACCCTAGTTCCACAAACGATGCCTTTAAGCTATCTAGCGACGCATGTGATAATGAAAGCATGGTCATTACGTCTTCAAGGAAACCAACCAGCAGTTTACGGTCTTCTTCCTGTAAGATGCATGTTATGGCAGACAGTGACTTACTAATAACCTAAACATCAGATAATCTTGGCCAGATAATGTGCTCACATGGAAACCTTATAAAATTAATCTCTAAAAGTCCAAAAGTCATCTGGCTGGCCCTTCAATCCAGAAATATGGCTGTTTTGTAAATAAAATACACTAAGCACTATATCCAGGGCTGCCCAAAAATGACCCACCAAAAAAGCCAAAGCAAGCCCAAAATCCACTCATTTTGTAAATGCTGCTTCAAACTCTAGGCCTAAATAGCTATATGTGAAATTACAAGTAAAGCACCTACACAAAAAGGGAAGGGGGGGCTTCTTATAGCATCCCACATCAGATTTGTGTTAGGCTACAGTTACAAGTTGTGTAATAAAGGTCTAATAAAGGTCTTCAATCAAATAATAAACTACCAGCATACTTTGCACAGCACCAATGAGTATGGTTAGGGGATTTATTAAAGGAACAATCATGTTCAATGTTTTGTTAAGCTGTTCCTTTAAGCCACTTGGCTCTGCTCCAGGCTTAATGGACGGGCCCCCAGGTGTCTAGGCATAGATGAGTAGTGGGGCTGCCTGCCAGGACGCGGTAAATAAAACAAGTGAGGTAGCTGAAAGAATTAATCATTTCAGCGAAAGAAAAAATACCAGCGTGGCAAACATTATTTGTCTCACTGAGCCACAAGGAAACAAAGTATCACTAACTCAAGAGTATCTATAGCACTATGTAGGTAAAAACAATTATGTACAATACAAACGGCTTACCTGATTATAACATGTAAGCACTCCAGTTGCATAAATAGGAACTGTGGCCTTTGTAAGAACTCCATTCCCTGCGGCACAATCTAAGCCAAAAATCATATAAAGATTAAATGATAATAGTACCAAAGGAAACATGTTTATAAGGAATGTATTCAAAAATACTAACTTAGTCTGAGAAAAGTGATTTCTCACTTTGGACTAGATTTAAAAAAATGTAAAAAGTATTTTTTTTCTGGAGATAGTTTGACATTGCATTGGTAGTTGTCTAGCAGATGTATTTGCAAGTCAACCTCCTGACATCCCAATTGAATTATTTCATAATAAACATTCAAAGTAAATGAACTGTAAAGTATACCTTTCACCTTACATAAACCTGCATCCAACAAATATAAACATAGTAGGAAAAGTGAAAACCTGCTCACTTTTGAAAAAACAGGTGAAAAGTAATGATATTACGCAATGGCTTATTTCTGAGATGTGTCCCTATAAGTGGGTGTAACGTTAAAGGCAAATATTAATCATAACACACAATGCTCCAAAACAAGCAATCATTTCTTGATTTTGCCTAAAATTGCTATTTTAAAACTAAAGTGTTCTTGGATTGGAATACAGAAAGGAACCTGGTGGTCTGGTTAGTGAAGCTCCTCTGACGCCTAGTTGAAGTATAGGATCAAAACTATCTGGTCGTAAATAGAAAGATCACACTATTTTTATTTCATTTATAGATTAATAATGATGCGTTTTATAAATGAGCGTTAAAATCTTAGCAAGGTTATGTTAGAACAGGCTTAGACCAGTCCCAGTACGGGAAAAAAGTATAGAATTTCTGCCAGCCAGCTAGTGAAGTTACTGCACTGTACACATTCAGATTATATATTATATATATATATAATATACAGCACTTACCAATATTTTCCTCAGACAGTCTTAAGATTTCCTGGAACTGTGGCTTAACCTAAAGGTGATTGGGACAGTTAGTTTCAACAATCACATAATACATTACACAGACCCTGCTCCAAGAGTCATCATCTGGGAAGGTGAATATTTTCCTACAAGTTAAACACAAATGTATTTTTACCTTGGTGTTTGTGAATATTTTTCCAAAAGTTCTGCACAGTCTCCAGAAAAACCTTGAAAACTCATGAACACAGGCTGTGGACCCCACATTGATTCGGCCAACTATTTCTATAAGCTGAGGGAGTCTAGGAATTGAAAGGAAAAGGACTGAATTTGATGACGTAGTAAGATTTGATACTGGCGTTTTTATGATAATTGCAATATTAGAAGTATTCAGGAACACTAAATACCCCCCCAAAACACAAGTACAGGCTACTAACAAAATGCTGTAAATCAGAACCATATTTTTCCATGGGCCGATTCAATTTAGAACTTAGTAACACATTCTGTGTTCTATAGATTTTCAATACAAATATTTCATTACTAAGCCTTTTGTCAAAATATGGTACTGGTACTGATCCAGAACCAGATGGCTTCTGGTATTTCAAGACCATCTGAAAAGGTTCTATTCCATGTAATCTGGTGGATGTAAATGCAGCTTTAGAAACATTAAACTGTTCACTGACCAAACCCTTCCCAGAAATCATTTTTCATGTAATATTTTTAGCTGTCATTTTGCCTGCGACACTGGCACAGAGACTGAAAAAACCCGAAACAGCTCATTGAATGTTTAATTCTTTTCTTCTGAAGGATTATTAGCAAAGATGATAAGCAACAGATCTGCAAAGGTTCTATTGATGTTTTGCACACATGGAACAGCGCCGTTATGCTATGGGTATAGCCAAATGTTCAGATTTGTTTTGTAATTATGGATGGTGTTAAGGAGTAGGTGCTACTACACGCAGGGAATCTACTCACAGTTGATTAACGACCCAGAGTAAACTCTCCCAGCCTGTGGTCCCTTCATGTTCCAGTTGGTAATCATACAGCTGTAAGAGCACGGCCAGCTGCTCCCGACTCCCAATGATGGTTGCAACATCCTGAAGAGGGGACACGGGTCGGGGAAACCTAGTGACTGAAGTACAAAGACACAAATAGTGAGGGTGAAGCCAAGGGAACGTTTCTTAAAAAAGGGACAACATTAGGCTTGGAAAAAGCTTCAACTGTCTGATCTAGTATAAATATAAAATAGTATGTTGAAATACAAAAAATTATATGGCAATATAAGAATATTAAAAGACATTGAGGGTCTAGGAGCAGTCAATAAAACATTTTGTAACCGTGCTGATTTGGCAGACTGTGGTGTTCCTTAAAGCACTGAAAAAGAGCTGTGATCGAACTCACAAATATAACTATCAATAACGTTTAGAAGTCTTATATATTATTTTCACTTCAAACCAAGTAAATGTATATTTCGCAACAAACATTTAGTAAAGGCAAATTCACCTCATATTATATTAGGGTGGTTTCTTATTCTAACTGTGATTTAATGTGAATTTGGTGTTCGTGTCCCTTCTCCTACTGGTACGGGTGTGTATGTGTGTGTGCGATCATGGGTATGTAGGAGCATGGATGTTTACTCGTGTCTGTAACAGTTATACACGCACAAAACACATACATATTAGTGTTTATGTAGTGTTTTATAATTGCCCCCCACTTTGGTCCTGTCCCCCCAAACGCCCACTGAAATATGAAAGCTGGAGACGCCACTGTCTGCAATAGATCATCATGCTTGATAATCTATAAACAATTGGAAGCACTGACAGACATTGTTGTGAATTGGTTAAATAAAGGAAAAACGCCAAAATGAAATAAAGACAAATTAAGAAAAAAGAATGGAATGCACTGAGAGACAAGTTGTGTATTAAAAAAAGGGGCAAAACAAGCGGTATGTCTATGAGAGAAGCTGAAACGAAATTCAGACAATGTCTTGCATAATGTCAGTCTGTAAGGAATAGAAAACGCCATAATACATAGTTAATACATAGTATTCTAGTTTCCATACTGAATATTCGCTTATGTACCACACTGCTTAGATAACATAATAAAATGACACGTATGAACAACTGCTTCTCTAAATTTATATTAAAAAAAACCCTTGACTCAAAACCACAAGCCGGAACCAGTTTCTGAAGAAAAAAAACCAATGTAATGGGCTGGCCACTGATCTTTTGCAATACCTCGCTGCTCAAGGATTTCCACATTGTAGCTTCAGTCTGTGGTAACTGTTTGTAAAAGCTATACCAGTAATTATTCCTTTAACCAGACTTTTGGCCATGTCTGTTTTTTAAATGAGCCATAGCTGTAACGAGCAACCAATAGAAAATATCAAAATGTACAGTATTCCACTAGTTTGTGCAAGTAATTGTGCTACAATTTTTCTAAATTGTCACTTTTATACATAACCCCTAACATCAATCCCAAGAGCGACCACTGTGTATCACATCAACGTCTAAGACAACATTGTGAGTCCATACTCCATATCTAGATTGGTTTCATAGATCCACCTGCATTTCTAGGTTAACATGCTATGTAGTTATACTGTTCGATAAGAGTTCATTCAAAGTAATTTGAATATCTAGCTGCAAACCTAATAGTGATTCCACAGAGAGAATCGGGTCTGACCACTTTAGGAGGCAAAGTGAGTTCAGGAGACGTAAAACGTCTACAAGGAATGAAGATCTTTAATGTTTGGTGCCAGCAGTGTGACTACCTGTACAGCTCTCATATTACTGGGATCAAACCAGTCTTAAATATATGCTGTTTTTTTAATTTTAGAGATCTAGAGATTATTCAAGTTATTTTGTTGCTTATTATTATTAAAAACGTTTTAATGAATATCTTTAATACTAGTTCAGGACCATCTGTCTGGGTGTAGGGCTAAATTGGTCCACAGGTAGCATTTTAAAATACGCAGTCTCATCAAAAAACACACATAAATCTTTGACTTAGATTAGAAAGTTGACTGCAGTGATCTAAGTGTCAGCAGCTTTAACAATGGGTTATTGGACATGTGCCTACTGATGGTATATTTGCAGCCATCACTTCTGTTAATAATTCTCTTATTACCCAAATTACAAAGGTGTGGTATCTTGCCAATATATAAAAAAAGTTTTTTTTAGGAGAGCATATTCTGCAAGTAGTGGAAATTATATATTTTGAAAGAATTCCTGGGTGTAATGTAATGAGAGGCATAGGGAGGTCTCCACGGAAATGAAGGGCTTCCATCACATGTTCCTTGAAAGCAATCCTTCTTTATTATAAATACATAAAAATTTTAAGTGCTACATAAATAAAGGATTGATTTTAAGGAACATCTGCTGGAAGCATCATTTCCGCGGAGAGCAAGGTGTATAAGTCTGTTGCCGATTTGAAGGAAAGAGCGTCGTTTATACCAGATGTCCAGATGCTTGGGCTGTTATACACCGAAGCAGAGCCATTTATCACCATCTTATCTTAAGGGGGCTGAAGATCAGTGAGTGGCATCATATATTCTTACAGGTGTTCTAAAGATATCGGTTGCCATACAGGTTCCCTTAGGAAGCTAAATAAATACATTTAAGCCCCTAACAAAACAACTTAAATCCTTCCGATTCTCCCTCCTTAGGTTCTCATAATGTGTCAGTAAGTGACAAAAAAAAACCTTGCGATCACATGTTTACATAGCCTTAAGTATGTTTGGTTAAAGTTAGTTATTCGTATTAAACTGAGCTTCAACCCTTAAAAAATATGAAATGGTTTATTTATTATTCATGAAAATTGTATGCCCATAATACGTATACAAACCACCAAAACTATTTTTAACGTGATGTAAGATAATGGCAAACTGATTATTGAGAATGTGTTATGTATAAGATAATTGCAGATGTTGAAATATGAAAGATATCACAATATCCATTGAAATATACGGTTCATCTTTTGTTTTTTCTTCTTCATTCTGAATAGTAATTGCTGGTACTGTTACAGAGACTGTTAATGATATGAAAATATTTGGGCGTACCGAAAAATATATATAGTTTTGGGGGGAAAAAAAAATGCTGTAGTCTAAGAACACAAGGGAAGCAATAGGCAACATGTCCTCTGGTGTAAAGAAGTTTTAAACTTGGCACAGGAATGCAGTATACAAGTGGAAATGTAGCAGAATGTACATTGTATGTCACTTATAATAAAACTTTTTAATTAACTTAGTAAAAAAAAAGGGGGGGCAGCATACAGTTAAGCAGGGATAAGGCACACTGGGCACATGGGTGAATAACGCGGAAATCATTTTAAAAGCAATGCATATAATCAAATGGTATAAAAGCAGCAAAAAAAAACCAAACACATGAGTGGAGAGGATAGCGGCTGAGGATATTACGAAGCCTCACATGTCAGGACAGTTGAGTCAGACAGTCACAAAGGCAGTAAATCTATTTTAAGTGCTAGTAGACAGAAGAAGGCTAGGAGCTGGAAAATTCAGATCAATCTTTGTTTTGCAACCACTGCCGTCCTACTTAGAGCTCACCAGAAAAAGGTCTATGTTTGCCAGTGTTTGCAAAGGGCTATGTAAGACACACAGCTCCAGACCACAAAGATCGTCTGGCAGACGGAAACATGCCCTGGCAAAGATGGAGATGGTGGATATTTTAAACAAGATGAGCCTTGCCATTGACTACTAACAAAGTTCCCCAAGTCATCCAGTAACTTGCGGAGTTTTTTAAGAAACAATCTGCAGAAAACCTGGGCCCCAACCATTAAGGTTTGATGATGCATTCTCCCGTTCAGCGGACTAGCACGCCATGGCAAATAAAGGTCAACTTGGAATGCGCTCAAAGGGTGCAAACATTCACCCTCGACACTTGGGCACACATGTACAGCAGACAGGTTGGTAGAGGCGACACACATGTTTGTTTCACCGGCCACTGAAACAAAATGTAGTGACTGTTCCTTTAAATCACAGTTTACGCATACCTTCTATTTGCTGTATTTCACCCTGAAGCTTGGCTTTACTTGTAAACGGTGCGTTCTGTAACACACTTGCAAATAACGAAGGAATAAGGGATTGCAAGGCAGACAGATACATGTGCAGCTTATGCTCGTCCAGTCCGTGTTCTCCTTCCTAGAAGGAAAAAAAGTGCATCTTTTAAATAAGTAAATTATAAAGATAAGGGCAGCATAAACAATGGCACTAATAATCTGTTACACGAACAGCGATGGCAGTATTTTAGGCTACTGTATAGATTTTTTATTTTTTTTTTAATTTAGCAGGTCTGCCCTGTCATTATTTCAATTATTTTCCATTTTAGCAATTCTATGCAATCAGGCTAGGATGGAATAAAAGTATTTACACATCTTGGCATTTACAGTTTCTTGAAATTCTATGTTTGGATCTTGTTTTTAATCCACCATGTACACTATACAAAAGTAAAAGCTTATTCTGAAAATGTGAAAATGACATCAAACGGGATAGTATCTGTGTATGCATTAGACTAGAAATAAGAGAGGTAGATAAGGTCATTAAGAAGAATGCAGCCAACAAGGCCTTGTCACATACCCTGAGGAGTTTTTCAATTTTGCTGAGGAGTGTAGGAATGAGGTGAGCTTGAAGGTTTCCCAGTTCCATGGTCCATGCAGCATAGGCTGGTAAAAACACTTGGTGAGTGGCACTCACAACCCTTTCTGAAGGATCGCCTAAAGCAGTCAAAAGAAGCTCAAAACCCTGATGGGAAGAACAAAAAACAAAAAGTTACAGCTACACTAATCTGAAGATACACAAATCACAGATAAGCATGTACCTATATTCCTGCCTGGCTAAACTACTTTCACAAACATGATTCCTTGTAAGAGAACACAAAAAGATCACCTCTAATTACCATTACTCAAAGCCATATCTCAAGTTTTAAGTGTATCATAAATACAATGAAAATACACATATTCTAAAGGATTGAAGAAAAAAAAAAAAAAAAAAGAGGCTTAAAGTTTTAACAAAACATACCTGTTGGTATTTGTCAGGATCATCGATGTATCCCATAATTATCCCCAGGCTTTTAATCACAGCCTCCCGTACCATGTCAGCCTTATCTTCCATTAACATTTGTTGCAGCATTGACAGCACGAGTGAGCTCCTAATCTCCTTCTGGAAGTACAGCGTTTCTTGCCATTGGTAACATTTTCAAACAAAGCAATCACTCTCATTAATAGAGTAGCTAAATACAGCTTCCCAAAATCTCGGCCCAATTCTCACTGTGACATAAATTGGTCTTTCCTATGTGAAGACTAATTACATTTTGGTGAAGTGTACACAAGTTATGGAACTACCACTACCAAGCAATTTCTCCATACATCAGGGCAAGCAATAAACAGCTCTAACGTTCTCCGCTCTTAGTCACAGGTGGATTATATTAAGACAACTTACAGGGAGATAAGGAGCCAGGTCCCCACAAGATTCTGCCACGAGAAGCCTTCTTTCTGGATATTTATGATTAATCTGAAAGAATGAACAAGATCTTTAATATTCCTGGTCATTAGGGAAAGGAAAATCGAATCACAAATTAAAACATTCCTACACACAAGCTATCTTATCTATTCCGGATCTACCCCATTAAGGAAGTCTTCTAAAGCATATATGCTCTCGAGTATGGCTAGAGGAGACCTTAAAATACTAAACATTTAGGAAATGCCAGTTTATCCTGCTTATAGACAGACTATTTGTTTGTAGTCCATGGTTTGCTTTTTCTTCCCAACTGTGCATGTATTTAATCAAGAATGTAAACCAATGAGCCAAGCTCTTCTAACCTTTTATTAAATACTGTATATTTATTAGGAAAATATCCAGAACCTCTCATTTTTATTAAAAGGATTAAGACACATGAACCCATTTACACAGCGGCCAATCCCTAACCATATTTTACATAAGTTACATTGTAACATCTAAGTAGTGTCAATTATTCCTCTTACAACCGCCAATTAAGTTGAATATCAAAAACAATATATATATATATATATATATATATATATATATATATATATATATATATATATATATATATTATATAATTTGTAGATACTATTTGCATTTTGGGAATGTGAGCTACCCGTGAGCTAATTATTTTACCCAATGAAAGTATCTTACTTGCTCCCAACATTGTGGTAAAAGTTCTGCTTCCACTCGAGTTGGTCCAACATGACGGGCAAATGCCACGCATCCAGTCAAAATCATTTGTCTGCATGGGAAGAATTATTAGTAGTTTGAGGATAATGCAGAATTGATAATGAAACGAACTTTAGATTACCGGCTGTCTCTTGTTAATATTTTGCCAAACATGAAATGTAGGTTTCCTCATATTTTAAATGCATGGTCACCAATGGATTAAACTGCAAGCAAATCGATGCAGGTATTCCTTAGAAACCGGCGACTTCTTGCCGAGTAGTGCTCCCACTGAAATCAATGAGTAGCAGCAGTCGATCACACGTATGCTAGCTGAGCACTGGTTTTACTATCATACATGTGAATGGCTGCCGCTACTTCAACTGATATTAGTCAGTGCTTAGATTATTTTAATAAAGACATTATAAATGGGACAGACTGTATTTTCTATTTATGTTTAGAAATTAACTGCGAGGCACAGTGACAGACTCTACTGAAATATCCTAATAAGAGATGGTATTGTTTTTTTTTACTTGACCTTAAGGGGTTATATTGAATTTCTTTTAGTTAGGGAATCATGGAAGCTGCACTTAACAGCTGTAAAGCTTTATGTTAGATTGGGCTTCTGACACAGGTAGGGGGCATATTAAATGTTCGCAATGCTCACAATCCTCTTATGTTATTAAAATTATTATTGTATCACACTGTGAACACACATACCTTTGTTCATCATCGGGCCGCTTAATTAAATTGAACAGTATATGCAAGAGCTGGTCTCTTTCTTTGGGCTCAGGGTGGAGGCAGGCTGTGCAGAGTATAAGCGGTATCAGCTCCTGCACATCAAAGAGAATGAAAAGAGGAAAAAGTCAAGAGATGAGCCAATGGCAGAAATACAGTATACACAGTGAATTACGATGCACAGGCATGATCCCAGAAGTAAACCATGGATTGTGTTCTGTTGTAAGATTGACCTGACAGATGTACAAACAACTCATCTGTGGCTCATATACTGTAAAGTAGGAGACATTTCTCACCAAATGATACTGGTGATAAATAGACACATATGGGAACGCCCAAAACATTATTATTGACTGGATGATCTAGCAATAGTTATCTGTATATGGATATGTGTATATCAAGAGCATTCATTTTTCTGGAGAACAAAAACATGTTAAGCCCATGAACTGCCTGGTTCCTTGCTCTATACCCTTCCTAAAGTGTTGCTTATAAAAGTTTCCCATCAAATGTCTTAATATTCAAAATTTACGGTGACAAATTTATTGCTGTGGTATATGGTGACGCACTTTCATACACACACAATTGTGCCAAAAAGCTGGGAGTTTTAACACTAAGGGCTGCATGAACACATGGACCAGAACCGGGGCTCCCGCAAAATTTGGCTTCCACTCAAAGTACTATTGAGCATAATAAAACTTATTTCACAATTTCTTGGGAGCACGTGAGGGTTTTTTTTCTGGCAGTTTATCCACAGAAACAAACAAAGAAATTAACATAGCTGTGGTATAATGTACTACGTTATAATAACAGCTTTGGAAACCAAATGAAAGTTCAAAATGAAAGAAGAAGCTGTGCTAGAAATTAAAGGACAGACTAGGCAGAAAAATATGAAGTTTACGCAGATTCCTCTAAGACGTATCTCCACACCAGCAACAAAGAAATAAAAATAAATGTGGATGGGTTAAATATAATGTAAATATAATGAGTGCAAGCCCTGGGGACTTTGGTTGAATCCTTGAGTCAACAAAGAATTATTACGAGCCGACTTTCACCCCTCACCATGACATCTTTGCTTATGCTGCCATCCTGTGGGTTCAGATGCAAAATACACACAATAATAATAAACACTGTACAATATAATAATTACGGTAATGTCCCGCCAGTGCATTTGAGGAAAACCACCTAAAACACAAACCATTCTGCCCTCCTTTCCTCCCTTGAAGTCACTCATTTGTAGGAGGTAAGAATGCTTAGTGGTTATGAGTATCGGTGTTCTATATCTCTAAACACCACAATAGTGTGTATAGAAACAGGGGAAACCTGGTTTATATACATTAAACTGCGCACATTATGTTAAGTCACATAACTGCTGATACCTCACAAAGTCACATAAGTCTCCTAAAGGCCCATTTGAAATATTGGGAGATGTAGGGATGCCATTATATGCCAGGGATAGAAAATGTGTACAATGAGATTAAGAAGGAGTTTGGATGGGCCGGCCCTTTTCACCCGGTAAAGCAAGCGCTATAAAGGGAAAAACGGCATGACGCCCATTATAAGTCAAGGGCTTAACAACTGAGTTAATTGAGACTATACTCAACAATGGACAGTAATAAACAGATCTGTAAGTTTTACCGAGAATTATTTTTGGTTTTAGATACTTATAAGTCTTTGCACAATTTACGTTTAGAAATGTAGGAATATACAGTTCATCTGTGAACCAAGAAGTATATAAAATCCAGGCATGAGCGAGATGAAAAGATCTAAATAAAAGTCTTCTCTGCCACACAATTTACTGTTTCAAGAGCTTGATAAATTGCAGAATAAAAAAAAAAAACACAATTACAAGACAATGTAGACAATGACTAATGCACAGTACACACAACAGGCAAAAAACAGACCTTAAAGAATTTGTGTGAGGATTCTGATGAAGGGTACTATGAATATTAATGGAAGGCAAGTTTACCAAGTGAGCTGCAATGTATTTAAACAGTAACTCCCATCTTGTTTTTATATCAATGTTTACTGCCCTAAGGTTGTAAAGACTATGCAAGTAGTATTTGTTAAAAAATGACAAAAATAGTAAATTATTTCTACATTTCACATGAGTACTCACCTACCCATGATCTTCTGCTATTTCAGGAGCTAATTCTCATGATCTGCAAGCACCTTGTAGACTGGAAAACACCACCACCCTAAGCATCTGGTATCTTTCCATCTCTAAATTTGGTTAACCTTGGTTCATTTGATGTGGTTTTATTTCTTGCTTTCCTTTCTGTATATACTCATAAGTCTTAATTTGTACAGACAGGAGAATAGAATTCTACTACATCTTGTACATTTTAATTAGATCTTATATGTGCTATAATATGAGCGTTATTAAATTAATAAAGAAACTGTGCAAGGCGATTTATTATAGGGGCATATAAATAATGGGGTCAAACGGCCAATGATGTCAGTTCAGGCACTCCTTAGTGTGTAAATTCCAGCTAGGAAAGGGACATGCGACTGTAGCCGCTGCTAGATTTATTGCAGGTCAAGCTGGGGAATCAGGATCTCCCATGTAGTTATTTCATTTATGTAAGGGTTGCTGCTCTTTGCACACATTGCTACGTACCGTACTGACAGTACAAATATGCCACAGAAAAGAAAATAAATTGTGGGAGCTCCCCTTTAAATGGTCACCTGCCATAAGCCTGGTTCCTCTACCAGTCTGTCTAACTGGATGCAGGGGATACCACAAAGCATTTCAGTACAATGGGGAAAGAATTTATACACGGACAGATTCCAGATCAATGACTCATTTAAAGGCAACAAACAGTTCCTGCAACAATAAACCCCAATACACTTAAAAGGTACAAAACCATATAAGTATATTTTATCTGCTATAAATGCATAGTACGAGACAGATGAAGATTGACAATGCTTGGAAACGCTCAAGGTAAATTGCATTGCTACCATATTAACAAGTTTCACGGGGGGGGGGGGGGTTCTTACATCAGGGATAAGAGGAAATAAAGCTCCCAGCCAAGCAATACATTCTCAGAAATCCAGCACTGATCCAAATATTGACTACCGTATCAGGAATTGGGCTTCCATGTTAGGAACTGGGCTACATCTGAAGGCTTATATACAGAGTACCGCATCTACCTTCGCCATTAATTGATTTTAAAAACAGGACCTCTATCAGGAGTGAACATACAGTCAATGGAGAGGACAGATGCTGAAGAATAAATGAAGAACGGAAATGCAGCTAAACAGGATGCAGTGGATTAATGGCATGTTTTACTCACACATAAATGACCACACTGGTTGTATGTGACTGAGAATGGTATAAATCACAATAATAATAATAATATGCATTACAGGATCAGTGCAAGTTTCTAGTACAATAAATAAAGCCCTTGAAAAGATGTCAATGCATAGTATAATTTCACAGATTAGAGGAACACCGTACTGGTTTAAACTGTGAATATTAACACCAAAATATAAAACATACTATAACAGGGGCATGTTGAATTTAAAGCACTATATGTATTTGGGATGCACCGATACATCGGTGGCCGAAATATATTGGCCGAAAATATAGGCAAAATGCCGAAATAAAGAAAAACGACCGAAAATAATCGTCTGCAGGAACCCTGCTGCTTACCTGTGCATTGGTCACACAGTGTGCGAGCAGCGTCTCTTAAACTGGCCAGGAGAAGCAGGAACCCAGCAGAGAGACACGTGAATGCACGTCACATGACTCTACTCTGTTCCTTCTTCCCCTGTGCGTGACAAGTTGTTCGCACAGAGTGCAAGCAACACAGAGGAAGCAGCAGGGCCCCTGCAAAAGTCTGCGAGTGAGAGATCTGCAGTTCAGGTAAGGGGGTGGGGGAGGGTGTATGAGCTAGCATGCATGATTAAGGGAATGAATGAGTATGTGTATATGAACGAGTAAATGATTGTGAATGAGTAAATGAATGAGCGTGTGATAGCATAGATGTGTAGGTGGGGGGAGGATAGCATGGCATAGGGAGGCTGTAATTGTTATTGATTTGTCCTATTTTGATTGATTGGTAACAGCAATCACACTCCTATCATGCCTGAGCATGATAGGAGTGTGATTGCTGTTACCAATCATATATATATATATTTTATTTTATTTTTTTAGGTAGGGGGGGGTCATTTTCGGCTAAGTGAATGCTGAATTTTCGGTTCAGAATTTTAATTTCAGTGCATCCCTTGTGTATATATACAAACATAAGACTAGTACAAAGGACCTCATAGCACATAACTAGAATAGTAAGTAGGCTGATAATATTTGGGACATAGCCTAATAAAGACATCCTTAAAATTACCAGGTTCTAAACTTCTTTGTTTTTTAAGACACTGATCAGTGAAATCATAGGAATATGATACATATTTAAAGAATGAAAACTAAAACTAAAATAGTGTCCGTAAAACATTTTTTCTTCTTCCTTGTAGTCCTGAAATTATGCATTGACATCGGGTAACAAAAGGGAATTGTAATAACATTTTAACAAGCATTACTGATGTGCTCGGGCAGTACAAAGTTAACACTAGCAGGATTTATTTTCTCCGACGCACAGAGGGATCAAGTAGGGTTACCATGCAGAGATACTTAACTCACCTGACACAGATGCACAACCAACCTCTAGAGTTGAGGCATGCACAGAAATAACAATGTCAAGGGCCTTCAGTGGTTATCTACAAAGCTTAAGATGTGGCACAGAGTCAGGACAATTTATATGCAAACAGACAAGGGCGTACCTCTCGCTTTGCAAGAAGCACATTTGGGACAATATGAGGAAGGCAGCGGCCAAGCATTAGTAGGACTTCATTCTCACTGTCTGAGATCCGCGATACCTGTGAGTAAAAGACAGCTTGTGAGAGGCAAGAACAAATACCCATCACCAAATCAAAATTTAAGCCATGCCATGCCAACAAGTTCATCACAAACCTGATTTACTACAGCTCTTTGCATTTTAAGAACCCATCCTTTGCCAGAAGGCCACTTTAAAGCCTTTCAACAAACCTTGCGCCTCTTCCACTACAATGCGATTTTCACTACAGAGTTCCAAACTGAAAGTAACATCAACACAAGCTCAGTGTGTCGGGGGCTTCAAGAAATGGGTTTCCGTGGCAGAGCAGCTGCACACAAGCTGAAGATCACTATGTGCAATGCCAAGTTTCACCTGGTGTAAAGCACACTGACACTGGACTCAGGAGCAGTGGAAACATGTTCTCTGGAGTGATGAAACATGCTTCTTTATCTAAGTTACATGGACAAATCTAGGATTGGTGGATGCTACAGCAGGGCTTGACAAATTTGTTGTGAATCTAGGCGCCAGGATTTTTTTTTAAACTAACAGTTGGTTAGGAGTGATCTGATCATCATCAGCCCACTTACTAAACTCACAGCATTTGACCTGGAAGCACCCTGGACTTTCAGGTCAGTGCTGTTTTTTTGGGGGGGTTTTTAAATTATTTTTTTTGATATATATTTTTTTAACACTTTCAATGCTGATGTTCCATTGGAGCAGAGTACTGACTGATATTTAGTCCCCACAAGCTTGTGGGGACAAATGTTAACCCCTGCAATGCCACGAATGTGTTATAGACAATTGTGGAATTGAAGGGGTTAACGCTGCACTGTCGCTCTCATGGAGCGATCAGGCAGCAGGGGGGAGTTGGGGCTGGTCTCCACACTCATGTGGAGACCAAAGAACCCTCTCCCCCGTCACTGAAGCTGCCTCTGGCAGCTGGGAAGCAATTGCTGGTCTATAGACCAGCCATTGCAGGGGGGAGTCTCTGATGACTGCTGTAGGCTTCCATGCCTACAGGAGTCATCAAAGGGCTTGTGGGGGCTCGTTTTTGCTGTTGCTGGTCTGCCTGGACTTCCAGACAGACCACCAGCAGCAGAGCCCCTTGAAAAACGGGAATTAACCCCTAAATGCCGCGATCGCGGCATTGAAGGGGTTAATGCTGCCCTGTCGCTCTCATGGAGCGATCAGGCAGCAGGGGGGTGTTGTGTCAGGTCCCCACACTTGTGTGGGGACCCAATCAACACTGAACCCCCTTTCCTGAAGCTGCCTGTGGCAGCTGAAAACGCTATTGTAGGTTTCCCTGCAATCGCGGTTTCAGCCTACAGGATCACTCCGTGGGAGTGATCACAGGCTCGGGGGCGGGCTCTGAGTGGCTGTGCTGTCTGCCCAGACTCCTGGGCAGACAGCAGCAGCAGCGCCCCCGCGTGGTGACACGGGGGCATTTTTTTGTGGATGTAAGAGGCTGACAAACTCCTAGGCGCCAGGACAAAATTCTGAGTCGCCATGGCGACCTGGCGTCTGGGATTTGTCGAGCCCTGTGCTACAGCATACATCTTAGACAATTGTAGGCCAGCACAGAAACCCTGGCCTTAACCCCACTGAACCCTTTTGGGATGAATTCTAATGCCAACTGCGAGGACTTCCCATACAACATCAGTGCCTGAGCTCATAAAAATACTCGTTTGATTGAATTGGAAAAAAAAATCCCACAGACACTCCAAAATCTTGCGGAAAGCCTTCCCAGGACAGTGGAGGCTGTTATAGCTGCAAATAGCGGGCCAACTCCATATGAACGTCCATGGTTTTGGAATGCGATATCCAATAAGGGGTAATGGTCCGCATATGTTTGGTCATATAGTGTAACACGGGTATATTGCATCTGATTTAACATAATGGAAGTTTTACTTTACCAAGAGGGTGGTAGAGAAGTAGAAAAGAATCTCAACAAAAGTGGTAGAAGCAAAAATCTATTCTGACACTAAGATGAGGTCTGAGTCTTCACAGCAAGAAAAAAGTTCTCTTTTGCCATCAAATTCTATGTTTCTATGCCACTTTTAACCTACAACAAAAGTAAATGGTATTATTTCTTACCTCCGAACCCAATCGACTGTCTGCTGACATTCGACAAAAAGACAACAGTGCTTGAAGAAAGGCAGATGACAATTTCCTGTAATATGAAGCAGGACTCTTAGAAAATAGAGACGGCCATGGAAATCACACAATAGAAAACATTCTAGTTACCCCTTACAACATCAATTCAAAAAAAAAAAACTTAAGATTTGCGTTAGACTCCATATTAAAAATGCTAGAAATAAGATTATTGAGGTTTCTGGAAGATTATTATTATTATCATCTTTTATTTATATAGCGCCAACATTTTACGCAGCGCTTAATACAATACATATATTCAAGCTTACAATCTTGAGGGAAGATAAAGATAAAGAAAGGAAAAAGGGCCCAGGGATTAGGCGAGTAAACTGGTGAAAGAGAAAAGTGCCTGTGATGAAAACTGGGAATAATAAAGTAAAAACAGAACAATAAAAACACAATGTGTTGAAAGAAGGGTTCTAGTAATAAATAACGAGAACAAGAGAGAAAACAAAAGCATTGTTCCTGGAGAATGATGATGATGATGAGAGTGAGATAAAAAAGGTAATTAAGTTAAACAAAGTAGGCATTCAATGACAAACATCAAGAACAAGCATGGCAGTAGTTGCTATGGGATGAGTAAAGCACTGATTGAAGGGGTGACTCAAAGTTCCTCCTTTGTATCTTGTTGCTGAATTGCAGGAAAGTGTTTATAATTATATTCAATGGCAGCACTTTCCACACATGTGCATTCAGGTCTCAACAGACCCCTACATGCAGCTCTCACCTGAGCTGAGGGCTGGAGCTGACTGGAGGCAAGTATATCATGTTCATCCTTCACACATCTCCTACCCGGAATCTTATCATACACCAATTTGGCTATTCTACACTACAATTTTCAGCTCTGGAATGATTTTCAGTTAAACAAATTAAAAAACGCACACATTAATACACCATGAGAAAAAATCTTCCAGCAGGTCATTTACCTATTAGGCTGATCAAACTTCACTCCTTCTCTACTTGGTGGTGCAAACAGGAATGTCTTCTTGTTTATTTTTGCCATGTCCGGGCTCGGAGGAATCTCTTGAGAAAGATGGGAGTCTGTCTCAGTTTCTGCTGGCATAGAAGACTGGTCATCTTCTGTCCTATCAAACTTGTTATCCTGATCTGAGCTTCGGATGTCTATGTAGGGATCACTTTCCTCTGATGCCTGACTATGCAGCCTGTTGGGTACAGCTAGGACGGCAGGAAAATCCTCTGACACAGAAACTGCTTTCAGAGATTCAATTTCCCTGGAAAGGAATCCATCACATTTTTAATGGTAAACATTAGAACACATTAAGCAATTCAACAAACTTTATCTGTATATTAAGACTTATTCACGAGTTGTAAATAAAAGACACACCGTAAGGCAATAATGCCTTATAAAAAGATGGCCACTTTAGCTGAAATAGTTATGGGATACAGATGAGCCTGGCCAATAAGAAGCCAAGTTGCTCTTTTCTATGCAATGGTACAATAAGCAAAAAAAAAACAAACGGTTTGTGATGCTACCAAAAGCAGTAGTACAGTGTCCTTGATCATCTATGGCCTTATTGACTGCTCTGATTTGGCACAAGACAAAACCTTTTTTACTCACTGACTTTATAAGAGTCTACCCCAGTAAGTTCCTCCTATGAGAAAGGTACAAGTCAGTCCTAGTGGATTCAATTTTACATTACTGAGAATCTCACAGAGCTCACTATGCATTGTAAATGGCAATCTGCCATGCTAGACCTTACTTATTTTAACCAGTCCCATCTAACATGGTCACAAAGTATTCGTGTTGTTTTTGTTTGAGGTAGTTCATATCAAAGGCTGCTGCTGGATACAAGTTTCGCTATGTATAGTTTTTGTTTTTTTAGTTAAATATAGTTAAAACAAGGTTATATAGAAGTAGCTCATGTGGTCTGATGTGTACCGTCATCCCATTGTTACATACCTCTCAAGCTTCTGAATTTGACCCAGCAACGCTGCCTTTTCGTTATTGCACCTGCTAATCTTATTTTCTAGTTCTTGCACTATGGGAGACTGCTAAACATATAAAGATAAAAACATTTTTTATTATAAAAACATCTAATTACAAAGTGCAATAGCATTAACTAAACATATCAATATTTATACATCCATCTTTGGGGACTGGAGCATCCCATTGCCTTTTCAACCTCATTATATAGCCAAATTCAAATTCTTCAAGCTAGATAAAATAGGTAAGCAACAGAACTGCAGGGAAAAGTAAAGTCTATCATTTGGGGGGGCTACAGGGCTCCCAAAGTGCATTCCAGATTCTGCACAGTAAGACTGAGGGATGAGTGCGGCATCACAGACGCAGTTTAGGCCCCTTAAGAACTTCATAAAATTATATTGACAAGTTTTATATCCCTCAGAACACTGCTTATCAATGGGACTGGTCTACACTCCCTAGTTGATCTACACTAAGGGTCTCACCTCTATGATTTGTGGCTCTGCAACCTCTTCAACAATTACAGCAGGCTCTAGATCTTCTTCCCTAACTTCAACAGCAATGTCTACCGTATCTTTTGACACCGCATGGTGGCTTCCATAGTTCCGATAAAGCTGCAACAGGTCAGGAGGCTTTGGAATGTTCAACCCTACATCATCCCATAGCTCAAAGTCCTGAAACAGCGAGAGAGAGAGAGAGAGAATGTGTGAGGTATTGATTTAAAATATGAAACCTGCTGCTTGGAAACCATTTTATATTTCAATTAAATACTTCTTTAAAAAAACCTGCTTTTGTATGCTCAACTGGGGAAAAAGTATTGAAAGGTGCAGGTTTACAAACAAGTCGAGTTAGACATTTTCTCATCTGATTCACTAATGTCATAGGAGAATATTTAAGGAAACAGATCAATAATAAAGAAAGAAACACAGAAAGAAATTAAGATGTCAGAATAATGGCTCACTAGGTACAAATATATCAGAATGTATTCCGGGAGGCATTCAAAGTTTACTGTATTCAATATCACCTTTCTTTTTTGCTGCTTATCTGTCCTAAATACACACTAGGCGGCACTATGGTAAGAACTAGAAACAATAAAAAAGTATGTCATATAAAGGCCGCCCTTAGGATGGGGTAAGGGGGTTCACGCAGAGATGAGCATGCAGGAGCGCTGGACCCCCACCTGCCCCTTCCTAAAAAAGGGGCTCATAAATCCTCTTTGGCCCAGGCCCTGTAAACCCTGAGGGCAGCCTTAGTTATACAGTATATAGCTCAAAGTATATGGGGTAAGGCATGGTCAGACAATGGAGGGGAAAAAATGTAGAACTGAGACACCAGCAACAGAGAACACACAGCTTTAATATTTTTTCTAAATCGAGAAATAAGCTACTTTTTAATTTTTGCATCCTAACACCAGTAAGGCACATACGGGTACAATAATTACGCATAGTACCTGATCATCATTTTCATCCGAAAAGGTGATTGAAGTAAGCTTGTTGTTATTTTTCAATAAATACTCGTTCACAAGGAAATTTAGTGCTCTTTTTTCGAGAGGCTTAATAGGCTCCTAAAAGAAACAAGTTAAAGGTTAGAATCCAGGAGAAATATAGGCTTTTGTGCAAAAGTAATCTTCACTGCAACTTGTATGTGCCTCATAACATCGCAGATCCCCCATTCCTAAACAAAACAACCCCCCCCAAAAAAAAATTACAAAGGACATAAGATGATTTAGTTTCAATACTTGTAGCCTTACTCTTTAGATCACCGTAGGGTGTTTTTAAGAGACTACTAGAAAAGTGTTCTAATCATTGTGTTGCTATGTGATGATTTCCAAACTTTACATTTACTCTATGAAACCATGACAAATCAACAGTCCCATTAATGCTAACATGAGTTGCAAATGGAGGGAGGATGAACTGTATACCAGACTAAATATCAATTCTAAATATTGGCAAACAATTGTTAAAGTACATGTTTTGCTCAAATAATTTTATTTTTTGTTTTGTTTTTTTTTTTTAGGAAAAAAAAAAGCTACAGTTTACAAAATAGTTATCTTTCTGCAAGTTTCCTGTAGAGCAGCCCTGGGGATATTGCTTCCGTTACACTGGTCTTTTTGACGTTATCTAAAGAGTGACCATGACATGGGAGTTCTGTCTAGTGCACAATGTCATCAAAAGGAAACAATAAAAATACAGTAGGCTTCTGCGGCTTCAGACAATGCAAATTATTAAATGGTTACATTACAGCCTGTTCTAGGACTCTTGTTTTCACAGGTTTTAAAGGGTCACTTTAGTGCATATGATAGCCGAGTGGCAAATACATGGGGTTATTCACAACACATGTTATTTGCCGTGTAGGAGATGTGTATGGCCAAATATCTCCCTTAGGATTGGACAGGGTAGCATGCAGACCACAACTGATCATTGTCAAGCATGGAAAAGGCTGCTTATAAAACCCTAAAGTTTTACAAGAACTCAATGGAAGTATCATCCATTAAGACACTAGTGTAATGTTGTACTAGAGTTACCGGTTTACTCAAGGAAGCAACATAGACGCCTACCGTACCACTTTAACAATTCCTGATGCAGGGAGATTCAACCAAGTGGAACGTCTGTCATACACAGGAATTCATATTAAAAGATT
This sequence comes from Spea bombifrons, assembly GCF_027358695.1. Lineage (NCBI taxonomy): Eukaryota > Metazoa > Chordata > Amphibia > Anura > Pelobatidae > Spea > Spea bombifrons. The sequence goes on from NC_071091.1 coordinate 52,424,333, forward strand.
GTGTGTGTGTATACATATAAGCGCTTGATTATATGTAACAAACCCTTTTCACTGGTGGTCATAAACTTAACTTTTTGGAATCTTAAGAATGGTCCTATAGGGTAATAAGACTGAGGAGCACTAAATATCTGTGAACAGCGTTATTAATTGGTGCACAACAAATTAAAAATCCTAAATATAAAGCTTAGATCCCAATGAAGCTGTATTTTGCTGGGCCATAGGCTGACTAGCCTAAACCTCTTCCAGAGAAAACACCCAGGTCCAAGCAGGTAATACCAAACTTGGCTCAGGGATTGACTTTTCAGAGCCTCTCCTTGCCCTGGGAGTACAGGGGAACTAACTCCCCCCTCCACAATCTCTCTAAATCTGTCCCTGGAGGAAGTTTAAGTGTCCACTAGAGCCCTGCGCGGGACTGCTTTTTTAATCCCGCTCCCGCTGTTTTTAATCCCACTCCCGCCCGCTCCCGCAATGTGGGTGTTCCGCTACCGCCCGCACTTTTACTGCATTTGTACTTCACTGTACTGCAGTTTTACTGCATTTGTACTTCACTGTACTGCAGTTTTACTGCACATTTACTGCACTTTTTTTTTTATATTGCAAACCTACAGTTGTACTTCAATGTACTGCATCTTTATTGCATTTGTACTTCCGTACAAAAATAACTGCAGTAAAACTGCAGTACAGTGAAGTACAAATGCAGTAAATGTGCAGTAATACTGCAGTAAAAGTGCAGTATTGCAGTTTTTTCATGTCCAAAAAACTGCAGTATTACTTCAGAAAAATTACTGCAGTAATTTTTTCTTAAGGGCACATTTGTGGCCAATCACGCCCGCCTCCTTACCTGATTTCCCAAGCAGTCCCGCAAGGCTGCCCTCGAGTTGTTCCCTCACAGCGTCTCTTCTCTTGCTTCGCCCAGGAACAAGGCGGAGTCACAGGAAGTGATGTCACATCACGCGACTCCGCCTTGTTCCTGGGCGGAGCAAGATAGGAGACACTGTAATGGAGCAGCAAAAAGGCAGCCTTGCAGGACTGCGCGGGATTACCGGGACCCGCAGGTACAGTGTCTGACCTCCCGCTCCCCCCCCCCGCAGCCCCAGCAAGACCGCCCGCAGGGACCCGCCTCCCAATGCAGTCCTCTAGTGTCCACCTCATGTACCTGATGCTGGCTTTATACAAATCCCATACCGAAGCCTGCTGACACGCAGGCTTCGGTAAAAAAAAACAAAAACAAAAAAAACACCAAGCTCTTCAAATGCTCCAACCAAGGGACTCATCCATATAATTTGCACATGATCGCATAAGATTTGCATGAGGCTTTAAAATGTCACTATACACACATACATATATATTAGAAAAGGAGTACAGGTAAAGGGTGCATAACATACCTGAATTTCAGGACTGGATTTATAGTTTTTTCGTTCCTGTAAAGGAATTTCATTTTCTGCAACACAGAAATAAAGCAAAATGACATTCCGAAAAGAACATCAATAACGACTATCAACAAAAGATAATGCGGAAAGAAACTAGGAAGAGAAAAAGTTGTATGTACACCACCTGAAGCCAGAGTGAGGTTGACCCTGAGAGCCTGAATGGTCTCGTTGGCTTTCCGTAGTTCAAACTCCAGGACTGGACAAGGGTTTGGATTAAACACACACAGGCATCCAACCAAGAAAAGGGAAACAAAAATAAAAATAAAAAGCAAGGATGGGTGTGGAAAAAATATATATACACAGTTTGTATTGAAACAGAAAGCATGCAGTCTAAATGGAACTAATGAAAGCATGCAGCAGAGTTGGTTTAAAAGAAAACCAATGGACATCACGGATTTAGCTGCGTAAATGAAACAATTTCAACCAAGACCACTTCAAGCTGTCTGACAAGGAGTTTATGCATAGTGACAAGAAATCAAGATGCGGCCTTTTATTTCCAAGAAAGCACTAGCCACAAGATATTAATTACACATTACAAGCGAGGGATCAAACTTCAAGACTATAATGATCAAGTATAAATTGCACATATGTACAGAGTAAATTAACTCAACCTAATTCTTTTTTACATTGCCAAAAGTGTCCCATCAAAAAGATAACCAGTTTTTAATAAGATCTATGTAGAACTGGCAACCATTGGTGCTTTGAAACTCCAGATCCAATAGCTCAGTGCATGGGTCATGTGTAATCCGCGGCTTTGTGACCCTCATTCTGTAACCTTACTGCTGCCTATGAAGACTGCACTACTATGTAATTACAAGCAGAATGACATCGTCCTAGACTTTTTAATAGTTTTAATAGTTAAATAGTTTTAATAGTTTCTGGAAGATGCCTCATATATCAGGAGCAACATTATCTAGGGGTTGCCCGAACCTACGTCTGGCTGAAGACCCCAGCCTCTGCATGTACACGGAGCCGCTCATGTGCACGCAGATGTTCTACCTGCCAGGGGTCCAGCAGCAGCTGTTAGGAAGTTACAATAACTACATTTCTTAGTAAAAAAAAAAACGCTTGTTCACCTAAAAAAAAGCAGCAATCGGTTTGCATGAATGTTACCAAATGTGTGTTTTGGTTTTTTTTGTTTAATTCAGGTATGTTTTGACACCTAAACGTGTGCCAAGTCGTGAATATTCCAAGTTCAAAGCAGCCAGTTAACGTGGTACACACATTACAGAAGTAACAAACTGACAGATGTAGGGGAAAAAATAAAAAATGACATAAAAACTAAAAACAAGAAGATACAGATGTTATGCTATGGAAACCAGGCAAGAAATAATAAATTAAAGCAATGAAAATCCATGTCAGACGGCAAGAATAAAGGGCTCGGCACAAGTGCAATGATCAGAAGGACCATGTCCTGTTTTCAGGGGAGAAGGCCAACATTAACATAGACACTCTGCTGCATGCTTCGCCGACTGGGGCTTGTTCTCCACTCGATAGTTGCGTTTGCATCTACCAGTTGCCTTTGCTCATTTAAAACAGTCTGCGTATTTCCAAGACTGAAAATGTTGTATTAACCAAGTACACACTAAAGTTATAGATCATGCAGACAAAGCCTTAAGAGTGAAAATCTGGAAGTATCCTTGTGTAGTACATGGACAGTCTCATCCTCAACCTGACTTAAAAATCAAAGGTGTGTGTTTTTTGGGGAGTACAAATGGATAGTGCTTCCAAAGAAGAAGAAATTGACTTTTTTACGCAATCTCCTAGTAGGTATCGGCGCATATGCAGAAGTGTATGTCTGTATAGATGCTGCCATTCTGAGCTAGTCAGGATGAGCTGTACTGTTCATGTACTAAAGGCATTCAGATAGAACTGGTAGTTTGTGATTATCCAATATCCTTATCTATTACATATGCAGTAAACACAGTGTGTAAAACTACAAGTTTTAACTTTCAAGCTTCCAATCTTTGAACTTAACTTTGTGGATCAGTAAGCATTTCAGCATAGTGTCTGCATTACCCATATCCAATGTGTGATGAATGTGCAAGATCTTTGAAAATTGCACTAAAACAGTGATCATGGACTCAAATATATGTGTATTTCAGACACTGTCCTGAAAATGATTACTAGCTGGTCCTATACGGAATTGCATCCAATCTTAAATGACTTATACAATCTAGTTTCTCTTGGTTTAAATGCATGCAAAGCACTGGGAAGTATACCTAACTATGCAGATCTTCCATTAACAAGTTTTCTAGAACATTTATCACGTCCTTACAATACCAACTGTATCACAAGTTCAGATGCAGTTGATCAACTTGAACGAGGCAAACTGGCTCTGTGCACTTTCTTCGCAAGGTCCCAGTGCTGCACTGTATCTCTATCTAAAACCCTAACGCAATGTACCTCTCTGTTCTAGTATCCAATAAACCGGCATGCCCTGCTAAGTTTTCTCAGCACACACATAGTCTGTAAACGGCGGCAAGCGGTAATCTAAATAGTAAATTTTTTTATCAAGGGGGTGCTGTAACAAAGTATTCCATATGAATGAATACAGCCCACGTCCATTCTCAATATCTTTCATTAACGCTAGTGCTGATGTATAGTTAAGGTCAAGTTAGGATGACTTTTAGGAAAACTCTGGTCTGAGCCAGGAAAATATTAATAAAGGGGACTTATCGCAGGTTGCGATTAGGTGCACTGGCTTAATTATAACCGACTCCCAATCAATACACTGCTAGCAGACAGAATAAAGGTTTATTAAGAGCGGTGAGTTAATCTTCGACTTACCTGCCACCCGCTCATCCGTCTCCCGGTTCCCATCGTCAGAGTACCGTGCAAAGTCCAGGGAATCGAGGGTGCTTATGCTGCCAGCTCGGTCTGAAATATAAATACCAAAAGCCCATTCAAATATTACAGTTGTTAATTGGCGAATACATCATCCAATAAGAATCTCGACGAGGATGTTGTATCTACTCTATTAAGCATTCAAAAATGCCTTAAAGGAAAAGTTAACCAAAATTTTGGGGAAAACAGCACTGCCTGTTTACAGATGGCTGCAATCGATCGCTGGCCCCGTAGCAAACAGTATGATTTCATTCTCTATTGATAGAGGGTTCTGCTGTTAAAGGGGAGTTTCTTCTATTAAAAATAGCAGAGAGCAGCAGATCACATGTGAAACTACTTCTCTTGGATAAACGGATGAACAAACATCAATTTAGAGGGTTAACACTGCAACTACAATCTATGACGTGTGGTTGTTATCCAAATAAGAACAATAAATGTATTTTGATGCATATTATGTTACACATATTAAAGTGAATTCCTAGAATGCCCTTCCCAAAAAGGGGTAAAAATTATCAAATCTAGTGGTATCCCACCGGATCATTATTCTACTAGCAGCTACATCCTAAAGAAAACGATACTCAGCTGCCAGAATAAAAAAAAAGCCAGAATCATCAGAGGATGGTAGTCTATTAACAGGGTCTGCTATCCCTATAGCAATATAAAAACACATAAGAGTCCAACTACACAGAAAGGAGATAAGCAAAAATAATAAAAATCAATGCTGGACGGCACAACTGACATCACTGAACCTGACTGATTCATCCTATATAGGATAATACACTATGGAGGATTTACCCCTTGGCAACAACTAGCAAACGCTAAAGAGCTGCAGTAATCACTTGAACGTTTGACAGGCGATTGCAGAACGCACTTTAACTGTACCAGTTGCTCTGTCACATCTTGTACTTTATAGCTCAGAATTGTTCATAAACACCCCTTTTGGAGTCTAGAGATGATATGCATGCTCCAGCACCCACATCACCAATGCATATGATGGCTGAGCTGGCTTATAATGAATGTCCATCAGAATCTTCTCCATACATCTGGCCTGCTTTTCCAACCCCACACCCCACTTTGCTATAGGAGGCATTTCCCTGTAAGCAGAGCACAAGCACAAAGTGCAAGTAAACGTGCATATTTAACTTTTAAACAAAATGGGGGGGGGGGCGCAAAACCTATTGCATAAAAGGCATTAACATTGTTGCTGGAATAATAATGGCCAATGAGCACACAAAACAAAGCAGCAATTAGCACATACCCAGCGATTGGGTGTAAAACGTGAAGCAGTCCCACTGATTCAGATCTTTGGTAAGGAATACAGCCATGTAAAATCAAACAGGACTCCCAAACTTAGGGTGCCTTGATGTGGTGGGGGGCTGAGCAATAAATGGTCATATAGTGTGACAGAATCCCCAAATATTTATGCCGTAGATAGACGTTTTAAACTGTGCTTGCTGGGTATCAGCCGAATTTTTGATTCATGCGTATTTAACCGATTAAATATTTTAATATGCATTAGTGCTGTTTGGGGTTATATTTAAGAAAATCTGTTATAAAAAAAAAAAAACGGACCTGTCTGCGAAAGCAGCCACTTTGCAGGTTTTACAACTCTTAAACAAAAAAAGGCGTCTTTGACTAACGACAGACGGAGAGTCCGCCTGTCTGCATTAGGAATTCCAGTTTCCATGGCAGCGGCAGCAGCACACACCTGTCTCGTCTCCCTCCTGTCACATTTCCCAGTCAGGTGTGTACTGCCTCATCGGGCTCCCTATGACATGCTGACAGCTTGATTTAGAAGACTATATACACACACACACACACACACACACACACGTGTGTATATATACACATACACACACACGCACACTGTTTGGAAGTTTACCTAGTTGATGCCATTTTGAAGGGAAAGGGTGGTCACAGCACATTAATTCGAATTTAGATTTTTCTTCTGCGAAACGATTTAAAAAAAAAAAAAAAAGAACTATTGAAATGTTTTTTTTTTTTTTTTTTTATAAAAAGCATTCTTACTGTACAGTATTTGTTTCGACGCCGGATAAAACTTTTGCACGGCACTGTATATATAGAACGGTCAACTATACTACGTGATATGTGAATAAAGACTACGGCCTGCCCTCTGAAAGGTGTGAGTATATAAGTTAATATACTTTAACATACTGTCATTGTTTGTCATTTCGAAACGTCACTTGAGAGCCTTCTAATTCCTAAAGGAATGTCCCCAGTTAAACGCGGAGTATAGGGTTGCAAATACAATATATACAAACATTCTTATTAACTGGGAAAGGTATCGAATATCAATGCCTTCTTTAACAAGTTTATTTTGCACCCAAAAACCTTTGAGTTTTTACAACAAAAACATCTATTTTCAAGGAGAGTTAGGCTTCCTTTTTATATTTTGAATAATGCATTATACAGGGCCAGATTAGCCCTTCATGCTGGAGAACCGTACTAGGGTTGCAAACGCTCCATGTAGAGAATAAACTCAAAATACAAAAATGAAATTAGTTACCCCAATAAATGACTGGCTTTATTGATGCGGCCAACTGCTTGCTGCACCCTACACCAGATTACTCAAACAATAAAGCTACGTGATACTTCAATAAAAAAACCTGTTACAATGACAACTGAACGGCAAGGTGGATTTACCCATAAACAATGCTCCCTCTGCGGTTTAGCACGTCGACAGTATATTATTTCCTTGAAATGACGTGGGGAACAGAACAAATTAAAGGTAGAAAAAAGAAACAGAGGAGAGAGAGAGATACTAAAACATTCCAGGTGTTCCTCTACCTACTTCAATACCACCACCAATTCAGGTACCTAAATTGAGGCTAGAGAGGGGAAAGGAAGGGCATCTGCCAACCTTACCTGAAGAGCCACCATTGCTATGCTCAGCTGCAGAAATTTGCAAATGGCCACATGGAAGCTGCAATTCAGGTGTGTGTGGAAATATGGAAAAGCCACTAAAGAGAATCTTAAGAGAATTATGGAATAAAGGCTAAGGAAGCTATACACTCAACTAAAACTATGGGGCATTTCCAGGCCTGGCTACTGATGGGTGCATGATCAACAGTCTTGGATCACTTGCCCATCAACATGGCGGGTAGTCATGTGTGGGTAGCACACACGGAAGGAGGTAAGCTGATCACAGAGAACGTGTCTACAGGTGAGTGTGAAACGTGTTGCTGGGCATAAGCGGGTGAGCCTCACTCATGGGGTTTTATTTCATGCATCTATTATAACATGAGAAGCTTACACAACCTCTTATTAAAGAACAATCAGAAATTCAAGTAAAGGCATGAAGGACTTTGCTCCCTGGACACTCCTTTCTTTGCCTGCTGGTTCAATGTCAGTTGGCTGTGACTGGCAGGACCGTACCGTATGAGTATCTCATAAAAAGAAAAAAACAAACAAAGGAAATGTTTTCCTACATAAAATACGCCACCACAAATATAGTGTAAATAATGCTAAAAAGGAGTTAGAAATGCTTACGTGTGTTCTATGTTAACAGTTATCGAACAACAAGGAAGGAACACAATAGCAACCAATCAGCGGGAACATTCCATTTGTTGCTATGGTGATAAAACCACTTTTCAAACATCATATAATGTTCCAATAAGTGGATTCTATAAACGCAAAGTTTCCAGGTCAGTGGAATGGTATTTTGTCTGTTTAAAACTGTATATTTAAAACTGTATTTTCTGACATAAAAGATATCATCCAATAAAAAAAAAAAAACATGGAATGTTAAAAACAGTTTAAAATTGCGTTATTTGCCATTTGCAGAGATTCTTCAATATGACAGACAGCCCAACGCTAATAGACAAATTGCTTCAATAACACTCCAGGGCCATTTGGGAACGGACCTAATTAGGTGTTTTAGCTGCCTTCCCATTTTTCTTCTTTTCTTGCTTCATATCCATTCTGCTTACTGCTGGCGCAGGCCTATACATGTTACAACACACGCAGAAGGCCGGTGAAAATGCCACTTGTATTGAAAATGCCATATTGTATAGTATATTGTCATTTAACCTTTTAGTTTCTGGGTGCCATTGCACAGCGAAAAGAGCATGTCATGTAGTGTGCCCTGTACAATTCACAATGCACATTTTAAAACAAATAAAAACCTATGCATGCGGGATATTTCTGTAATCTGGAGATGCGGCTGAATACATATTGGGGGGATTTTATGCCCTTGCATGTAGTCTGTGCAAACAGTCCTAAAAAAACATGGAAAGGTTGGTGGATAAAAAGGCAACAAAAATTAATGTCGCGGCTCTCTTTGCCGGGTTTGGGGAAAGGGTACGGGGATGTTCCGTATTGTGTCCTGTAAAAAAAAAAATGCATTCCAGGTTTTTTTCAAATTCAGGACACTTGCGTAATTAGATTTTGTGGTATTTTATATTTTCGGTCAACTGAACTGGTTTGGAGGTAAGATATTTTCATTGTCTTAATCTATTTACATCTAAAAAAGGAAGCTCTAAATGTCCTTGAAAAAAATACAATAAATACATTTGTGTGGGACGCACAAAAAATTTAAAAAGGATAAACATGGTGTAAAACAAATGCTGGGGAGAAGGAAAATAATATTAATAATAATATTAAAAAAGGTCTTGGGCACTAGAGCAATTATCTCTCCATCAAACTAAAACAGGTAAAGCGGAAGCCCTTAACTAAATGGCAACCTCCTGATCCTGACTTGCAGGGACTGGTTGAGTCACTACTTTAGCAAGCAGGAAATACAGTGAGATAATGTAATAGGAATGGCTGGCAGAAAGAATCACATGGCGGCCATGGGGCAATTTACAAAAAAAAAAAAAAAAGAAGAACTAGTGAATTTTCCAGTATGATGTAGTCTGATCTGCTGACATATTATTCACATCCCATCGCCCTTTTGCGCCAGTTGCTTGGTAACCCATTTACTCAAATTTAGTTTATTGCACATGATGAACATCAAATGATGTATTGAGATAGATAATTGCGTACAGATGGCACTTTTATCTTTACCATCAGCATCACCGCGCAGACATCATATGCCGGCGCTCAGCATCAGTAACCGGCGCTAAGGACCAGGATCTGCATTAACAGCATTAACAGACCTCCCGCTGCCTTGATCCATGATCTCCCTAACCGGTCCTGCTTCTCCAGCAGCAGACAGTATAGACCTCCTCTGGAAGAGCACACACCCTGGGGGGGGGGCAACCCTACCCCTAGACCCCCGTACCTTGTGCCTCATGGGTCAGTCTGCCCCTGTAGACATCATATACAATGTATGGAGCACAACTGTCACAATGGAGGAAAACAGAAGCCCCATTTAATGACACAATAACTACACCAGTTTACACAATCCACACAGGAAGGTATGAAACGTCACATCATGCAATGTTAATGTCATTTTCCCTGCACTGCATGTACAGCCCTGTAACATTCCAGACACCCATCCATACCGTATTGCCTCCCCCACTAGAAACATATAGCTGCCCCGTCCAATGCCATCCATTGATCGGTCATTATCTAATGAAACACAAGCTATTTTGGCCAGACCGTGGAACATGAGACATAAAACCCACACCGTCAGTATAATAACACCCCACGCAGACAATGCTCACATCCACGCCTAGCGCATGCAAATAACATGGGGTGTTAGCATCCAATCTCCCATACACACCCCTATGTGAAATGAACGCGCCCCTCTGTCACTCACTGAGCTGTCCCCCGGTACTGGGGTTGTTGATGCTGGTCCCAGGCAGTGCACCTGCTGTCGGTCTCTCGAAATTGCCGGGGTTGGAGAAATAATCCCGTAGCCGGGGCAGTTCTCGTCCGCTCTCCAGCAGTTCAGTGTGCAGCTCCAGAGCTGTCAGCAGCAGCTGATCCCGAAGCAGCTGAGCGGCCACCGCGTCCAGCGGTACCCGGCCAGGATCACCCGGAGGCACACAGAAACGGGAACCGGAGGGTGGCGGGATTGGGGGTTCAACGTCCTCTGAGAGACATCGGGGAGAAGTTAGGGTGCTCGGGCGAGGATCCAAGGGGGACACATCCTTCTCCTCGTCGTCCTCTTCTTCTTCTTCCTCTCCTCCTTCTGCTTCCTCTTCTGAGTCGCTCAAGAAAGGGTTAACACTGCTGCTGCTAGTGCTGGGACCCACAACACCCGCGGAGCCACCGGTGACCCCGGAGGTAACAGCGGAGGAGCCACCCAGGCCTGATCCTGCTGCAGGGGCCGCCATCTTCTAACAAGGAGGAGCGTTATGTGAGAGGGCGGGGAGACCTCGCTGTGTATAAATATACACACAGGAAGACATTTTACTCATACAATAGCGTCGGAGGCGCTATATAGCAGTTATATATTTACCTACATTTCAAGTTATTCTTTATTAGCTACACGCATGCATTTGCTAAATAGTGCATTATAAACGTATTGTCTTAAACTGACATAACGAGCTTTGACATGTCATGTACAAGCTCACCTCATGGGGGTAGCGTTTTGCTTAACTGTAGAATGTTACCAGATAATAATTTATACTTCAGTCATGACATTTTAAATGAACAAAGGGGGTAGGGCATTATTTACAAGGATTGCTTATGGGGCTTGGTTACTTACAGAAAAAGTAATAATAAAACGTGATTTATTTCGAAATTTCTATACGCATTGTTGTGTCTTTTAGGCCTGTGGAACAGAACATGACAAATAAAATAACGCTGAGCATTTTTTGTAGGGTTATTTTTATTTACTAAACCAAAAATAACAAACTGACTACATTACATAGACATGTAGAACTTTCAGCATAAAACATGATTAGAATCGATCTCGGATACACGTGATAATAAGCGTCTCTTCACCTTGTGTAGGCTTAATACTATGATGTATAGTAAAATCAGTATATGGATGGATGTAAATAAACAATCCACCTACACAGTAACTTTTCAACTTTTTTAAGTTGTAGAAGAATGGGGCGAGACTCCTGACGTATGCTCTGCATAAATCCAAGATCACTGTCTTCATAATCCATTGTCCAAATATTGCTGTGGCAGGTTGTTGGTCGATTGCCACAATAGTCTCACAGACCACAAGCACAGCATAATCTGCAAATGACGTGGTAGAATATGCAGGCTATAATTGCTAGGAATATCACGCCGAGCATCAGCTTCATAATAGTCCCACTCTTCATTTTGAGCGTCATTCTCGGATCCTCTCCAATGAAGCGGGAAACCTCTGCGATGCTTTCCGTGTCTTCATCTGCATATTGAAAGAAATTTCTTCCCCTGGCAAATACGCCGGTGGTGTTGGCGACTTCTTGGTCTATTTCGCTTTGGTGCCTTATCATTTCCTGATTTAAAGGCTGTTGTAAGGCAGGGTCAGGAACTTTTTCAGCTCCCCTTCTCACAGTTTGTGAGGTCACTGGTGCTCCTGAGCTCCTTGTGATGATTGTTGTTAAAAGTACACAAAGAAACCAAACACCTTCCATAATACAAGCTGCACAGCTTACATCAAATCACTTGTCACTAGACACATCCACTGACTTCTGACTGCTTACATCTGCTGACATATGCTTTATGCCATCATATTCTTTATGACATCATAAAGGAGACTTTCTAAGCCAATAGAATCATTAGACCAAAGATGGTCACATGACTCATGTTGCATTAAGACAATTTTGTGCTGCATTTTCAATACTTAACCCCTTCAGTCCAAGGGGTTTTTGGTACCTCATGTACAAGCTCACCTCATGGGGGTAGCGTTTTGCTTAACTGTAGAATGTAACCAGATAATAATTTATACTTCAGTCATGACATTTTAAATGAGCAAAGGGGGTAGGGCATTATTTACAAGGATTGCTTATGGGGGTTGGTTACCCACAGAAAAAGTAATAATAAACATGATTTATTTCGAAACCATCTTTCCACTGTTTCTATACACATCTTTGTGTCTTTTAGGCCTGTGGAACAGCACATGACAGAAATAAAGTACACCAAGCATTTTTTGTAGGGTTATTTTTATTTACTAAACCAAAAATAACAAACTGACTACATTACATAGACATGTAGAACTTTCAGCATAAAACATGATTAGAATCGATCTTGGATACACGTGATAATAAGCGTCTCTTCACCTTGTGTAGGCTTAATACTATGATGTATAGTAAAATCAGTATATGGATGGATGTAAATAAACAATCCACCTACACAGTAACTTTTCAACTTTTTTAAGTTGTAGAAGAATGGGGCGAGACTCCTGACGTATGCTCTGCATAAATCCAAGATCACTGTCTTCATAATCCATTGTCCAAATATTGCTGTGGCAGGTTGTTGGTCGGTTGCCACAATAGTCTCACAGACCACAAGCACAGCATAATCTGCAAATGACGTGGTAGAATATGCAGGCTATAATTGCTAGGAATATCACGCCGAGCATCAGCTTCATAATAGTCCCACTCTTCATTTTGAGCGTCATTCTCGGATCCTCTCCAATGAAGCGGGAAACCTCTGCGATGCTTTCAGTGTCTTCATCTGCATATTGAAAGAAATTTCTTCCCCTGGCAAATACGCCGGTGGTGTTGGCGACTTCTTGGTCTATTTCGCTTTGGTGCCTTATCATTTTCTGATTTAAAGGCTGTTGTAAGGCAGGGTCAGGAACTTTTTCAGCTCCCCTTCTCACAGTTTGTGAGGTCACTGGTGCTCCTGAGCTCCTTGTGATGATTGTTGTTAAAAGTACACAAAGAAACCAAACACCTTCCATAATACAAGCTGCACAGCTTACATCAAATCACTTGTCACTAGACACATCCACTGACTTCTGACTGCTTACATCTGCTGACATATGCTTTATGCCATCATATTCTTTATGACATCATAAAGGAGACTTTCTAAGCCAATAGAATCATTAGACCAAAGATGGTCACATGACTCATGTTGCATTAAGACAATTTTGTGCTGCATTTTCAATACTTAACCCCTTCAGTCCCAGGGGTTTTTGGTATCTCATGTACAAGCTCACCTCATGGGGGTAGCATTTTGCTTAACTGTAGAATGTTACCAGATAATAATTTATACTTCAGTCATGACATTTTAAATGAGCAAAGGGGGTAGGGCATTATTTACAAGGATTGCTTATGGGGCTTGGTTACTTACAGAAAAAGTAATAATAAAACGTGATTTATTTCGAAATTTCTATACGCATTGTTGTGTCTTTTAGGCCTGTGGAACAGAACATGACAGAAATAAAATAACACTGAGCATTTTTTGTAGGGTTATTTTTATTTACTAAACCAAAAATAACAAACTGACTACATTACATAGACATGTAGAACTTTCAGCATAAAACATGATTAGGATCGATCTCGGATACGCGTGATAATAAGCGTCTCTTCACCTTGTGTAGGCTTAATACTATGATGTATAGTAAAATCAGTATATGGATGGATGTAAATAAACAATCCACCTACACAGTAACTTTTGAACTTTTTTAAGTTGTAGAAGAATGGGGCGAGACTCCTGACGTATGCTCTGCATAAATCCAAGATCACTGTCTTCATAATCCATTGTCCAAATATTGCTGTGGCAGGTTGTTGGTCGGTTGCCACAATAGTCTCACAGACCACAAGCACAGCATAATCTGCAAATGACGTGGTAGAATATGCAGGCTATAATTGCTAGGAATATCACGCCGAGCATCAGCTTCATAATAGTCCCACTCTTCATTTTGAGCGTCATTCTCGGATCCTCTCCAATGAAGCGGGAAACCTCTGCGATGCTTTCCGTGTCTTCATCTGCATATTGAAAGAAATTTCTTCCCCTGGCAAATACGCCGGTGGTGTTGGCGACTTCTTGGTCTATTTCGCTTTGGTGCCTTATCATTTCCTGATTTAAAGGCTGTTGTAAGGCAGGGTCAGGAACTTTTTCAGCTCCCCTTCTCACAGTTTGTGAGGTCACTGGTGCTCCTGAGCTCCTTGTGATGATTGATGTTAAAAGTACACAAAGAAACCAAACACCTTCCATAATACAAGCTGCACAGCTTACATCAAATCACTTGTCACTAGACACATCCACTGACTTCTGACTGCTTACATCTGCTGACATATGCTTTATGCCATCATATTCTTTATGACATCATAAAGGAGACTTTCTAAGCCAATAGAATCATTAGACCAAAGATGGTCACATGACTCATGTTGCATTAAGACAATTTTGTGCTGCATTTTCAATACTTAACCCCTTCAGTCCCAGGGGTTTTTGGTACCTCATGTACAAGCTCACCTCATGGGGGTAGCGTTTTGCTTAACTGTAGAATGTTACCAGATAATAATTTATACTTCAGTCATGACATTTTAAATGAGCAAAGGGGGTAGGGCATTATTTACAAGGATTGCTTATGGGGCTTGGTTACCCACAGAAAAAGTAATAAACATGATTTATTTCGAAACCATCTTTCCACTGTTTCTATACACATCTTTGTGTCTTTTAGGCCTGTGGAACAGCACATGACAGAAATAAAGTACACCAAGCATTTTTTGTAGGGTTATTTTTATTTACTAAACCAAAAATAACAAACTGACTACATTACATAGACATGTAGAACTTTCAGCATAAAACATGATTAGAATCGATCTTGGATACACGTGATAATAAGCGTCTCTTCACCTTGTGTAGGCTTAATACTATGATGTATAGTAAAATCAGTATATGGATGGATGTAAATAAACAATCCACCTACACAGTAACTTTTGAACTTTTTTAAGTTGTAGAAGAATGGGGCGAGACTCCTGACGTATGCTCTGCATAAATCCAAGATCACTGTCTTCATAATCCATTTTCCAAATATTGCTGTGGCAGGTTGTTGGTCGGTTGCCACAATAGTCTCACAGACCACAAGCACAGCATAATCTGCAAATGACGTGGTAGAATATGCAGGCTATAATTGCTAGGAATATCACGCCGAGCATCAGCTTCATAATAGTCCCACTCTTCATTTTGAGCGTCATTCTCGGATCCTCTCCAATGAAGCGGGAAACCTCTGCGATGCTTTCCGTGTCTTCATCTGCATATTGAAAGAAATTTCTTCCCCTGGCAAATACGCCGGTGGTGTTGGCGACTTCTTGGTCTATTTCGCTTTGGTGCCTTATCATTTCCTGATTTAAAGGCTGTTGTAAGGCAGGGTCAGGAACTTTTTCAGCTCCCCTTCTCACAGTTTGTGAGGTCACTGGTGCTCCTGAGCTCCTTGTGATGATTGATGTTAAAAGTACACAAAGAAACCAAACACCTTCCATAATACAAGCTGCACAGCTTACATCAAATCACTTGTCACTAGACACATCCACTGACTTCTGACTGCTTACATCTGCTGACATATGCTTTATGACATCATATTCTTTATGACATCATAAAGGAGACTTTCTAAGCCAATAGAATCATTAGACCAAAGATGGTCACATGACTCATGTTGCATTAAGACAATTTTGTGCTGCATTTTCAATACTTAACCCCTTCAGTCCCAGGGGTTTTTGGTACCTCATGTACAAGCTCACCTCATGGGGTAGCATTTTGCTTAACTGTAG
The DNA here is from genome assembly GCF_027358695.1 of Spea bombifrons. Lineage (NCBI taxonomy): Eukaryota > Metazoa > Chordata > Amphibia > Anura > Pelobatidae > Spea > Spea bombifrons. The sequence continues at coordinate 52,440,177 of NC_071091.1, forward strand.
AATGTTACCAGATAATAATTTATACTTCAGTCATGACATTTTAAATGAGCAAAGAGGGTAGGGCATTATTTACAAGGATTGCTTATGGGGCTTGGTTACCTACAGAAAAAGGAATACTGTGTAAAAGGAATAATAAAACATGATTTATTTCGAAACAAACTTTCCACTGTTTCTATACACATTGTTGTGTCTTTTAGGCCTGTGGAACAGCACACGATACACTCATGGCTGCCAAACGTTCTGAGGTCCTATAAAATGGGGTATTGGGGGTCTGTCGCTCAGAGAAAATTGAGACGTATATACAGTTTCTCATATATATATGTGAACCAGTTCTGGAAGAAAAAAACTCTGGAGTTCTGCTTCAGCTGTACGCTTAATCCACCAGCAAAGCATCTTCATTTTGTAGAACTCAAAAAATTAATATAATAAAAACATTTTTACAAGTTGGGCAGGGCAGGAGACGCATCAGTTCTGGAATTAATGAGTTGTGCTTTAGTTGTACGCTTACACTACCAGTGTAGCCTCTTTATTTAGTAGAATGCAATACAGTAAATAATAACATTTTGTTGACAAGTAGCCAGGTTTGTAGCGTTCCTGGATAAAACAGAACAAATTCTGGGGATACAGCTTTAAAAATACTCTGTAAAAAGAATAAAAACCACAAATGGTGCAATAACGTTAAAAGGTTTAAAACAGCCCCCACTAGTTGTGCCACACTCACAAGATTGTAGTAGGAACTGCGCCTTAAAGATAGCCTGTATCTTAGGAATCCTGAAGATTTACTGGAACTTTTTAAAACCACCTCAAAGTTTTAAAAACCGGTCATCTGCTGGATACAAACGGATGATAGGCAGGCAGGGTATCTTCCAAAAGTTCTTTATTTAAAATAGCCCATTAAAAATGCTTAATGTTTTAAGAAACTAAGTCCAATGCGTTTCGTCATATGTTGACTTCATCAGGGACTAGTTATAATACATCAAGAAACATAAGCTAACAAAATATAAACTAAAAACCCTTGCCCGCCCTCTCCTTAAATCATCCAATCTGTTCTTCTATTGGTCTAAAGTCTTCAAGCCTCCTTTGTTTCAATTAGATGAACACAAATTTTCTTGTTTCCAGGTAGTAACCCTTTGCGTTCCAAAATATGTTCCAAGGTAGTGTCCATTATTTCTGAATGCCGTCTTTTTTATTGCAATGTCCAGTTTAAATAGTTAATTGTTTGCACAATACTAAAATCTAAAATAAAGGAGACAGAAATAATAATATACATGCAAATACATATGCATGTTATTTATAGCTTTTGCAAATATCCAAATACGGAAATTTAACTAAATTACCTAACCATCCCTGGATATTTTAGGGTTAACCACTATTAGTTCTTGACATAGAAAATTCATTGCTTCATTCAGAAATAAGTATCTACACTATTACAATGTATATACATATATAAAAATATAAACCAGGTTTGTATGTAGATGTTGTATATAGATGTTACATGTTAATATAGTCATGTATTTAATCGTGAGTTACCAGTAAAATAATTAGTGTGAGTGAAATGTAAATAATGAAATAATGTGTTGTGTACAACTATATTAATATTATGTGTGTGAGTTACATTGGTGCGTGAATATATAATAATTAATTGTATATATTCTAAATTAATATATATGCTAATTTATATACTATTTATAAAACAAAAAAAAAGAATAAGTATGTATACTTATGTGTTAAATACGTGCTATACTAAGTGTTAATGTATATATTATATGTGAATTAAAAAATGTGAATAAATATTTTATTTGTATGTTGTATGATGTATAAATACATAAATATAATTAAATAAATATAAATTGTGTATTGTGCTGGGTGCACATTATATCGTTTAAAATAAAGTGTGTTATTTTTTAACTATTTACATTACGTTTTATTAAACTAAATTATTTAGAACTATATAGATGTTGTTTAACACAGTGTATATAATTACTATTGATATACAAAAAGTGTATGTTTGTTTATATTTGTATGTGTATACTTAATTAAGTTTTTACAAAAAACTTACTATGTCAATCTCCGCATTTAAACCCCTTGGTTCCATAGTCTCCAATTTATGGATCCAGTATGACTCTCGTTGTATTAATTTTTTATTCCTATCTCCTCCCCTCCAATGTGCCTTGACTGTTTCAATACCAATAAAAACAAAGTCTTTAAAATTGAATTTGGGACAACTTGCACAATGTACTGCTACAGAGTGGTTATTAACTTTTTTTCTGATATTGTTAAGGTGTTCCAAAATTCTTACTTTTAACTTTCTTTTTGTTTTTCCTATATATTGTTTACCACAGGGGCATTGCAGTAAATACACTACAAATTCTGTATTGCAATCTATATGTGATTTTATCACACAATTCTCCCCTGTGGAAGTACTTGTAAAGCTTTTAATTATTTGGACACCTTTCAAATTACAAGCTTTACATCTACAACAATAGTTAAAAACCATCTCGGTGCAAATTATTCTCCTTTTCTTTCTCCTTTGTCACATAACTGGGTGCTAAAATATTTTTTAGGTTTCTTGTTTTCCTAAAAACAATTGGGGGTTTCTCTGGTAAAATGGTTTCTAAAATAGGATCCCTCAACAGGATTGGCCAATGTTTTTTTAAAATTTTTTCTACTTTGTTATATTCTGTGTTGAATTCAGTGATAAAGGCATAAACAAATTTAGAGTTATGGTCTTGTTTGATTTTATTTGAGGTTAAGAGTAAATTTCTATCTTTCTTTGCCATCATTCTAATATCTTTATCGATTGAATTTTTATTGTAACCTTTTTTAATCAATTTTGTTTTAATATGATTGGCCTGTCTTCTATAGTCACTTTCATTGGTGCAATTTCGCCTGACCCAGGCAAGTTGTCCTTTTGCAATGCCTCTGAGCCAGGGCTTATGGTGGCAACTTTTTTTATGAACATAGCCATTGCCGTCTGTTTTTTTAAAAAAACACTTTGATTTAATGTTAACGCCTTCCGTAAAAAACGTAACATGTAAAAAATTTATCTCCAATGCACTAAATTCAGGGGTAAAAGACAAATTGGCATCATTAGAATTTAAAAAATTCACATAATCAATAAAATCGTCTTCCGACCCATTCCAAATAAGAATGACATCATCAATGTATCTACGCCAGAGGACCAAGTTATCCCTCCAGCCATGTTCAGACCAAACATAGTCATCTTCCCAATGTCTCATAAAGATATTGGCATAGCTGGGGGCAAACTTGGTCCCCATGGCGGTGCCAGTGGTCTGTAAAAAATATTTACCGTCAAAATAAAAATAGTTGTGGTTTAAAATGAATTCAATACAATCCAATAAAAATCCTTTAAAATTGACGGAAATGTCATCATCATTCTCCAAAAATGTATTAACCGCTTGTAACCCCAGGTTGTGTTTAATAACACTATAAAGAGAAGTTACATCCAAAGTGACCCATTTAAAACCTTCTTGCCATTCTATATTCTCCATTTCTTTCAAAATCCCCGCTGTATCTTTTATGTAAGACAGCGATTGTTGCGCATATTTTTGTAAAAAACTATCTATAAAAGCTGATAAGTTACTTGTAATGGAATCTATGCCACTTATTATTGGACGTCCTGGGGGTGTAGATAAATTCTTGTGAATTTTAGGAATGAAATAGAAAATCGGCGTGATGGGAAATTCTTTAAATAAAAACTGGTAATTTTTTTCCGAGATGATGTCGTCATCCACAGCATTTCTCAAAAGATCTTTTAAAACATTCTGAAAATCATTTGTGGGGTCATTGTCCAATTTGAGGTATGTGTGTGTGTCATCCAATATACGATACGCTTCTTTAAAATAATAATCTTTTGTCATCAACACAATTCCACCTCCTTTATCCGCTTCTTTGATTACGACATTATTTTTTTTCTTCCAATTTTTTTAATACATCTCTTTCATTCTTTCTACAATTATTAATTTTCCTAACATCTTCTTGGACCATATTATTAAAAATCTCTAAGTGGGGACCTCTGTTAAAAACAGGATAAAAATGTGATTTAGGTTTGAAACTTGCTAAATCGTTAAAAATATTTTCTGTATCACCTTGCACTTCTCCCATTGGCTGTTTTAAAAAATGCCTTTTAATTGTTAATTTCCTGATATACTTTTGTAAATCTATAAATTTTTTAAGATTTTGATCAGGTGCAAATTTCAGGCCCTTTGATAAAATTTGTAGCGTTCCTGGGTTGTGTTAACAATCAAAGCTATGAATTTTCAAGTTAAGGGTTTAGATGTACACGACTACATTTTGGTTTTCCAAGAACATACTACATCCAGACAGAAATAAAGTACACCAAGCATTTTTTGAAGGGTTATTTTTATTTACTAAACCAAAAATAAAAAACTGACTACATTACATAGACATGTAGAACTTTCAGCATAAAACATGATTAGAATCGATATATCGGATACATGTGATAATAAGCGTCTTTTCACCTTGTGTAGGCTTAATAATATGATTTATAGTAAAATCAGTATATGGATGGATGTAAATAAACAATCCACCTACACAGTAACTTTTTTAAGTTGTAGAAGAATGGGGCGAGACTCCTGATGTATGCTCTGCATAAAACCAAGCTCACTGTCTTCATAATCCATTGTCCAAATATTGCTGTGCCAGGTTGTTGTTCATTTGCCACAATAGTCTCACAGACCACAAGCACAGCATAATCTGCAAATTATGTGGTAGAATATGCAGGATATAACTACTAGGAATATATTCTCCGATCCTCTCCAATGAAGCGGGAGACCTCTGTGATGCTTTCTGTGTCTTCATCTGCATATTGAAAGAAATATATTTAGGTATAGGGATGAAAAATCCCCTCCAAGTTTATCAATTCAGATGTCCTGATATCAGAAATACCTAATTTAGATTTTCCATACTTTCCCAGCACTTATAGGGAACATACTATAAGGTGTACATTATTCGTAGAATTTTAATGCTTATGGCTTAACAGGAAGGTTATACTTTTTAGATGTTGTGTTAGAGCAATGGGAATGCAGTATGGTTAGAGGTCCTCTTAGGGACCTCTTGAACATGTTATTAATGCCAATTACATCAATTTGCTCACTTTATTGTTTTTTTAATTACTATTTATTGTATTATTTTAGTGATTTTTTTTTAAATCACTAACATTTTTTTTCTTTTTTTGCTGATTAGTGTTTCAGCATGGGAGAAGATTGAGAAAGATGGTTTCTCACTCTCCTCCCTGCGATTCCCCTGCGATACTGTTCCTGGGTTCTGTTTACAATCAAAGTTACAAATTTTCATTTTGCTCATCTTTACCGGTGACTACAATCAAGTTGAGGGTACACGGCTAAACTTTGGTTTAGGGACGTTAAATGCAGATCGCGCATTTTAAAATGCCCGATCACGCGATTAATTATAACATTTGAAGCAGATCCCCCGTTTCTGGGTATAAATGGAGGAGTTCCCTCCACTTCTGGTCTGTCAGGACTGGAAATGCCTCTGACGCTAGCAGACGTCTCGCAATGCAAGACTTGAGGAAAAATTGGCGTCAGTGCCATCTTAAGTAGGCTCAGTTCTAATATCTGCGTGTCTGGGGCGTGTCTGGACCAGACAGATGGCTCACCAACCTTGCAGTCTAGCGGCGGTTGAGGACTGGGTAGTAGGGCGTGAAGGAGTATGGGACACGGGAAGGGAAGCAAAAGCAGCAGGTGCTGAGGGCTGAGGAGAGGGGGAGGGAGGAGAATTAAGGGCGGAAAAGGGAATGGGAATAAGGTAAGGGACTGGAAAGGCAGGGCGGGAAGAACGAGGGGACGGCCTAAGGTCCAGAACCGCCTCACCAGTTCTTTTTGACTTGTCCAAGTGGACTTCGGATCCAGCTTGATTCTGAAGGTAGCAGGACTCAGCTTCCATGGCTCTTTCAAAGCAGGTTGAGCAGTAGGGCCTGGAAAACAAATAAGAAAAGTAAGTGATAATAGACCTGGCCCAGAGGGGCTGCTTAAGTATCCATCTAATTTCCCTAAAATCCTGCCTGGCTCAGAGGGGCTGCTTAAGTATCCATCTAATTCCCCTAAAATCCATTCCCGGGCAGTCCCTCACTAGTTTCTTAATTGCAAACTTGCTAGTTGATAAGGCAGCTTAAGGGATGAATGTATGAGAACTAAAACACATGAATAGAACAGCTCTCAGATACATGTGATAATAACCAGTTAAAAGGTATGAAAGTTTTTCATAGCATAGGTATCAATGGTGTATATAATTATACATTAAAATATAATATATATAATTACACAATATATGGAGGTACCACATTTCATATATTACATAAATTATCCATTTATAAATGTATAAATATAATTTACTTAAATGCAATTTAAATATAATATCCTTAAATATCCATAAATTAAATTCATAATAAAATCGAAAAATAACAAAAAATTTATAATAAATAATTAAAAAATGAACAATTTTTAAAATATAATTTTTTTTAATGTCAATTGCAAAAATTTTTAAAAATTCCTAATAAAATATGAAAAGTAGCACCTACCACAAACAAAAAAACCCACATCTGCAAATGGTGTAGTAAACTATGGAGTAAACCACTATTAAGAGTAGCAGTATAGTAAACTATGCAGTATACCACTACTAAGAGAAGTCCCATTCGTGGATCCTCTCCAAAGAAGTGGGCGACCTCTGCGATGCTATCCACATCTTCATCCGGATATTGAAAAAACATTCTTCCGCGGGCAAATAAGCCTGTGGTGTGGGGCTAATTATAACATTATAAGCGGATCCCCGTTTCTGGGTATAAGGTAGTAGGGCGTGAAGGAGTATGGGACACAGGAAGGGAAGGAAAAGCAGCAGGTGCTGAGGGATGAGGAGAGGGGGAGGGAGGAGAGTTAAGGGAGGACGGGGAATTGAATTAAGGTAAGGGACTGGAAAGGCAGGGCGGGAAGAATGAGGGGACAGCCTAAAGTCCAGAACCACCTCACCAGTTCTTTTTGACTTGTCCAAGTGGACTTTGGATCCAGCTTGATTCTGAAGGTAGCAGGACTCAGCTTCCATGGCTCTTTCAAAGCAGGTTGAGCAGTAGGGCGTGGAAAACAAAGAAAAGTAAGTGATAATAGACCTGGCCCAGAGGGGCTGCTTAAGTATCCATCTAATTTCCCTAAAATCCTGCCTGGGTTCACATTCCCAGGCAGTCCCTCGCTAGTTTCTTGATTGGGAACTCGAAAGTTGATTAGAAAACGTATTGGATGAATGTATGAGAAGTAAAACACATGATTAGCTCTCAGATACATGTGATAATTACCAGTTTTCAACTTGTGTAGGCCAAATAGTACGATGAACATTGAAAGCATCATACGGATGTACGTAATCAAACGATCCACCTACACGTATTACTCTTTTGCTTTTTAGGTGCCAGAAGAATGGGAGGAAAATGCTGAGGTATGCACAGGGGCGTAACTAGAAACCACAGGGGCCAGGGACGGGCCCCCCAACTTCACCAAGCAACATGACCAAAAGTATCCCAAACAGCTTGTGAGAGCCACCTTGGCCCCAAGCAGCTTATGAGTGCCCCCTAACAGCTTATTTATGCCATCTTTATCCCCCAAACAGCTTGTGTGTGCCAACACACACACTTAATCATACTCACTAACACACACGTACACACTCATTCTAACACACACACTCCCTCTCACACCACTCATGCTAACACATACTCCATGCACTGATACATAGACATTCATGGTCACAAACATACGTACATAACCCCTCCCTACCACCCGCACCTCCTTACCTTTCCTGCAGCTTTTGGTCTGCCTCGGTTTCGCTGCAGGGTCATGTGACATAACATGACCCTGCTGCGTGCCTGTTTCCCTCCGTGCTAGTTCAAAACGGCTTACAAAGGGATCTTCCTGGACCAGTACAGACACACACTAACATACCCCGATCATTTTTCTCATTATACCAGGTCTCAGTAACACATACCTCCCAACATTTCAAAATGTGAAAGAGGGACACTTTTTTAAAAAAGTAATCTTGCGGAACTCACCAATACAAGCAAATTCACTTTAAAATGTCCTACTTGCATCACCACTTGTCATCACAGTCATGCATATTAAAAATAACCAACACTTCCTTATGGGAATTGAATTCCCATAAGGCTCAGCCAGACATACTACTTCCATGATGCTGGCTGAGCGTCATGGGAAGTGCAGCAACAGTAAAACTGCAGATGCTAGCTGTGAACTAAAATTCCTATGATTCTCAGCCAGCCAGGTGTCCACCATAATGCTGGCTGAGCAGCATTGGAAGAGTAGTCCACAGCAGCAGAGATTTTTTTTTTAATTTAAAAAGGCTAATGTTAGCCTCCCTCTCAGGACCCCTACACACCTGCCCATAGACACACCTGCCCATACACATATACACATACACTGCCTTTAGACACACATATACACATACACTGCCCTTACACACACATATACATGTACACTGCCCTTACACACACATATACACGTACACTGGCCTTACACACACATATACATGTACACTGGCCTTACACACACATACATGTACACTGCCCTGACACACACACATATATACATGTACACTGCCCTTACACACACACATATACACTGCACTTACACACACACACATATACACTGCCCTTACACGCACATGTACACTGCCCTTACACACACATGTACACTGCCCTCACACGCACATATACACTGCCCTTACACACACTCATATACACTGCCCTTACACGCACATGTACACTGCCCTCACACTCACATATACACTGCCCTTACACGCACATATACACTGCCCTTACACACCAGCTAATAAATAGCTATACTGCTCTTACACACACCAGCCCATACACATGCTTACAAGCACATACGTACACTGCTCTTACACCCCTTTCTCCCCATCTCTTACCTCTTCCTCCATCCTTCATCCTTCTGACTCCATCCTACATCCTGTGGTGGGAGAGCGAGGTGTGTCTGTCACTTCAGACCTCGCTTTCCTGCTCCCTCATCAATACGCGCCGGCTGCATTATTTGTAGTGATGAGGGAGCAGTAAAGTGAGATCTAAAGTGACAGACCTCGCGCTCCCTAATGTTGAGCCTAGAGGGAGATTGTGATCTCCTAACTAGTCCTGCAGGCTGCAGCTGCTGATCGGGCATCTGTGCACCCCCCACCCCCGACACCTGCACCTGAGGTGAGTATCGCTATCGCCTCACCCTTCCTCTGCCCCTGCAAAGCGGCACAGAGGAAGGGATATGCGGGACAGAGAGCCAAAATCGGGACTGTCCCACCTAAATCGGGACAGTTGGGGGGCATGGTAACAGCCATGCCCCCATTACTGTTACTAAATCTACATAATCACTTGTCACCAATGCATTACATGTTGGGATCTTATTCCTTAAACCACAGGCAGTTGTACACATCACTACCAAGCTATTTTTCAACCTGTGTGTCAAAACATACTGTGGTTATCCTTTTTCTTTAACTATGCATTTCCCATCATTGCTTTCCCAGCGTCCCAAAGCTAAGGCCTGTGCTGAACCTACACTAGCTACAATAATGCTAGCTTCACCCATCCCCACACTCTAACTGGGACTGGTGCACCAGGGGTCATCGAACTTTTTCTACCTCTGCCAAACACATAAAAAGTGGAATAACTCCATCTCACAAACATTTTCAAATTGATTGTAGTTGATGGTAAAAATGGAAAAAAAATATGTGACAAAACTGGCTGCTCATGCAGCTGCAGACAAGAGTACTGCTCAAGGAATGCTTAGACATGCAGCAAGTGCACAACTCCCTGTTTTGGCCTGCCTAAACAATTAATAATGAAATGGCACCAATTTAGTTGAGGTTTTGCTGGTAGTCTAAATGTGCAACTTAAACTCAACTCAGGAACAGTATTTTAAGAACCATATTGCATGCATGCACATGCATCTGCCCTGCCTAATTTGTCATCAAAATGTCTTTTTTATTATTTGCGTTGTCCACAATTAAGAGACCTTGCTGGTAGCGAATAACTAACACACAACTCAGGAACAGTATTTCAAGAACTGACACACGGTGCAAGTGTGCATGCACAGTCCCCTGCTTAATTCCTCACCAATATTTCATTATTTTCACCAATATTTTATTACATTGCATTGTCCAAAATTAAGATGCTGACAATGCATGACTTTGTGACAAATATTAACGGAGTTATTATTTTGCGTTGTCCAAAAATAAAAGGTTTTACTCAGTGGTGGGGTTCAGCCAGGTAGTGGGTGATTAGGCTGGTCAGTCTGGACCAGCATAGTTCAGTTAGAGAGGGCTCCAATTGGGAGCTAGCTTTTCTTTTTATGATTTGGTTTTTGGGGTTTAAGCGGTTAAAATAAAGCGCTGTTTTGTTCAAAGCTGCTGTTCCTGACTCTGATTGCGCTGTGCTTAGGACCCCTAAAAGTGACATGTATGGCCCTCATGCCATAGGGTTTGTCACAATATATATATATTTGCTAAACAGCTTGAAATTGTTCAAAGTGCCTTTTTTACAGTAGATGTTACTTATTTGTGTGACTGCCTGAGTCTCTGTGTGCGAGAGAGACTGCCTGAGTCTCTGTGTGCGAGAGGGACTGTCTGAGTCTCTGTGTGCGAGAGGGACTGCCTGAGTCTCTGTGTGCGAGAGGAACTGCCTGAGTCTCTGTGTGCGAGAGGGACTGCCTGAGTCTCTGTGTGCATGTGAGAGACTGCCTTAGTCTCTGTGTGCATGTGAAAGACTGCCTGAGTCTCTGTGTGCATGTGAGAGACTGCCTGAGTCTCTGTGTGCATGTGAGAGACTGCCTGAGTCTCTGTGTGCATGTGAGAGACTGCCTGAGTCTCTGTGTGCGTGTGTGAGACTGCCTGAGTCTCTGTGTGCGTGTGTGAGACTGCCTGAGTCTCTGTGTGTGTGAGACTGCCTGAGTCTCTGTGTGTGTGTGTGAGACTGCCTGAGTCTCTGTGTGTGTGTGTGTGAGACTGCCTGAGTCTGTGTGTATGTGTGAGAGAGACTGCCTGAGTCTCTGTGTGTGTGAGAGAGACTGCCTGAGTCTCTGTGTGTGTGAGAGAGTGAGACTGCCTGAGTCTCTGTGTGTGTGAGACTGCCTGATTCTGTGTGTGAGAGAGACTGCTTGAGTCTGTGTGTGAGGTTTTCATTTTTTAGTACAAAATCTCGGAAATGGTTACTAAAAAAATTGAATCACACCACTGGTTTTACTGGTAGTATATATGTATTACAAAAGCACAACTTAAGAAGTAATAGGAAAATTATTTAGAGGGATTCGCCCTTAATTATTTTTTACATTGAAAAAGCATCCTTAAAACAAACAAATAAATAAACCCTTCTGCTGCAGTCCCCGTAAATCAATAATATTAACTATTGTTGTAAAGCTTCCCCAGCCAACCCACCTTAGTCGATTTTCTGTACTACACTACTTCAGACTTCGATATGGTAGCTAGAGGAGCTTCATTATCAGCTACACCTAACACTGTCACGGACTGTCTCACACTACTTACTTCCAAGTGACATCAGCACACTTATATTTCGATGCTTGTCCCTTCCCCTTGTAAACACTGATAAATTAATCATAACCATCAATGAGACCATCCCACAGATTTTTTTTTGGCCTATTGATTCATTTATTATGTACCCTCCACAATCCCTTCCCACTTTTCCTCCTTAAAAGCGCAAAAACAGGTGAAAAGAATGTATGTAGATTCAATTTCGGCGGCTTTGGAGTTTGTTTCAGTTTGTTTTGTCAGGAACTCTCCTCGGTATCTCCTCTTCAGTTTCTTCAGAAAAAATTGACTTAGGGTAAAGGAGGAAGGAGAGTCATGGGAATATGAGAAAATAGAATGGACGGAGGACAGAGTAGGGAGACTGTGCGGAGATTTCATGCCTGTTTAAATAATTCTGGTTGTCATATATAATCATGTACTTTTGAAAACGTGTTAATGCCTGCGCACTTGAGCTGCTCTCAGAGAAGTCTGTTCTGCCATCTGGTTATACAAGATGGGTTGATAAAACTCAGAAAAGTAGAATCATAGATGAAAAAAAAATATGGCAAAATAAGCTCTGGTCGTTTGAGTGTGAAACACACATTGGTCATGACCATACCCGGGATCTTTCTAAATAAGCTGACTCTGAGACTTTAGAAAAATCAACCCTTTGATAGCCGATCACGAAGATTATACGTAGTGACTCACCAGATGTGTTACCCAAATGGCTTGACTACCAGTCCTTGTGGAAACCTTAACTTTACACAATTTAAAGATACGCTTTATCGAGTCACCTGTGTTCAAGAAGGAATATCAACTATAACATATTGGAGCAAAAACATCAATTGGGAGTCTTATGTTTTAGTGCAGCAGGGTAACATATGAAGGAATCAGCTCCATGCCAGGTCACCCTGAGAATTTGCCCCTTTAAGATTAGGGATAAAGTTTGTGGTGTTCCTGAAATGTATTTGTCTACTGTAATGGTATATGGCTATGCTTGCATTTCGTACCACCATTAAAGGGTCAATAAATTATTCTCTTTATAATATGCATTTATTAGCGATACATATCCTATTAAAAACATTAATACAAGGTCATCAGAAAACCTAAATGCAAAATCTATTTAAAAAAGAATCTCCGAGAAAATATATTCCTATGTAACAGATTACTGGTGCCCAACTACAGTAAAACATCGGGAAATAAACAGTCCATTAGTAAATACTAAATTCATCATAGCCTGCTTCTTTGTTTGCTCCTCTACCAATTGCCTGTAAGAAATGTAGAATAGTCTCTACTCCTGGCTGACGCTGCTGTTTGGTTTATCCAATCTACATCAGGGAGAATAACCTCCCCAATTATCATAACCTCGCCTATCAATGACATTTTAGTAATTTCTTCAAGTAGCAGATGTTTAAGCTTCTCTGTGTGTACAGGGTGTTTATAACACCAATGTGAACTACCCAAACTGTCTCTAGGTTCTCTTTATTACTTTGTATAAGATTAACCTTTAAGCTATTTTTTACAATCCCTGCTGTGTTTCTGACATCTTTATCCTTTCATTACACATGTTTCCTGGAATAGAAATATCCCAATCATTTTTCTCATTGTACCAGATCTCAGTGACAGCCACTTAATCCACGTTATCACTTGTTACCAATGAAGTAAGTGTATGGATCTTATTCCTTAACCCCTTCGTGACAAAGGCTGATTCTATTTTTTGTACCCTTCGTGACAATGGCCGTTTTATCGTTTCTGCGGTTTTTGTGTTTAGCTGTAATTTTCTCTTAACCCATTTACTGAACCCACACAAGTTATATATAGTTGTTTTCAGGACAAGAAGGGCCTTCTTCAGACACCAGTATTTTTTTCATATCATGAAATTTCCTATAATAAAAATAATAAAATATGACGAAAAAAACCAAATTTTCTCACTTTTACTTGAAAAATCTTTTATTCATCATAAAAAACTGCTGAAAAACCTGCTAAATAGATTCTACTATTTGTCCCAAGTTTAGAAATACCCAATGTTTTTTTGCTTTCTTCTGCACGTTATGGGGCAATAAGTACAAGTAGCGTTTTGCTAATTCAAGACCATTTTTCTCTGAATCCGGTAATTCTGTCTCCATGTGGTATTTGGGTCATCTTTGAAGCCGGAAAATTAAATTTACCCCACCAAACCATATATTTTTGAAAACTAGACACCCCAGGGTATTTCAGATGCTGATAGTTTAACCCTTTCCATGCACTAATCCTACCACTAGCCCTTGGCAAAGTTTGTGATAGTAATTGTTTTTGGTGTTTTTTTCACATACTTTGTACTTCAGGTGTGAAATTACAGCTCCTGGTATATGTCACACACCACCCGGATATGTGTTCAGCAACATCTCCTGAGTACACTGATACCCCACATGCATGGGTTTGTCAGATTGTTTGGGGGCAAAAGGGCCACATTTGGAACAGTTTTTCAACTTGGAAGTCTTACACCTGGATAAAGAAAAATGCTTGTACCCAACTATCAGTAGGGACAGGTTACAAGAAAGTCTGGCCTATCTCCAAGAAGGGATTTGATCTAGCACCGTTAAGCGATCCCTCAGCCATGGAATAGACACAGGGGACACTTGTCAGCGCAAATAAAAACGCTTAAAAAATGGTGGAGCAAATAAAATCTGAAAACAAAAAATTAAAAAAAATAAATAAAAAAGTGGAGCAGGAACAAAAAAAATAATTAAAAATGGGAAACTGTGTGATACAACTTGAAGCAGTTACCAACACAGAGTACAGGTTTTCCAGGGCAATCTGGACACTAAAATGCAGTGTCCTTTCTTTGCCGCATAGTACCGCAAGCTACCGTATCGAAACAATGCAGCAGCTTGAACAAAGGGACGCTTGTATAGAAGTTATCTACATAAAAGTGGTAGCCTTTGTTCATAAGGGGGAATAGTAGGTCCCAAACAATCTTGGCACTGGTGCCCAGATGTTCTGGGCAACCTGGAGGGTCAAGGTGGCTATCCTTACCCTCATATACCCGGAAGGCATGAGTATACCCTGTCTCGCTCTCACAGAGCTTATACACCTTCACTCCATACCTCGAGAGCTTGGAAGGAATATACTGCTTGAATTCCAACCTTCCTTTATGTTTCATGAGGGATTCATCCACGCAGATATCCCTTCCAGGTGTATAAACCTCTGGAAACCTGGCAGCGAGATGGGTAATCAGGGGGTGGGTTTTATAGAGCCTATCAAACTGGGGGTGCTCCTTAGGGGGGCACAGGCTGTTGTCATTAAAATGCATGAAATGAAGAATCATTTCATACCTTTGCCTAGCTATAGTCTGGGCGTAAATGGGGGTATTACAGATGGGGCTGGTGCTCCAATAGGAGCGGATGGAGGGCTTTTTTATAATGCCCATTAACATTGTGAGTGCCCAGAATTTAAGAAATTATGGCACGTCAATGGGAGTCCATGGCTGTTTTGCCCAAAAAGAATTAGGGCTAGCAGCACGGTGCTGCTGGGCATAAAGGTTAGTTTGTGCGACAATGTCTCCCAAGACATCATCTCCCAAAAAAACCTGCACAAATTGCTGTGGAGTGAATCCTGTAACATCAATATTGATGCCAGGAATTCCAGAAAAAGGAGGGATAGCTGGCTTGTACCTATTAGGCACTACCCATGCCTCTGGTGCACTGCCACAACTACGTGTGGCAGGGGACCTAACAGCCACAGATACATCACATCAGTGGCCTCAGAATCTGTGGCCAAAAAGGCATACGCCTCCTCAGCCGTATACCTGCGCTGCATGGTTACAATTGCAGCAAAAATAGTGGGGAAGGAAAGGGTTAATGGCTCTAATAAATGGCAGTGGAAAAAATTAAAAAACACCTAAAAAAAGTAAAAAAAAAAAATGTTAAAAAAAAATTAACCCCAAAAACAGTTGCCACTATGCAAGATCACTGTTTATGCAGTGATCGATGGCAATGAAGGGGTTAATAGTGAATGGGTGGCTCTTATAAGAGCCTTTGGATCGATATACATATTTTTTTTTATTGAGAATACCTATCACACACAGATCTGTCTCTCTCCCTCACTAGAAGCAAGTGAAGGAGAGAGGCAGATCCAATAACTGGTCAAAGACAATGTTTAGAAAACATTGCCTTTGATTTAGAAAATCATGATCACTCTTATGAGTGATCTGACTGCTGTCGGTGTTAATCACTGGATGTCCATGACATCCAGCAACACCCCCCCCGATGATGACAGCAGGCGCCGCCCCCCGGATTGATGTGTGCCGCCATCTTGAAACACCGCGTGTGTTGTGAAGACGCCGGTACCGGGAAGGTAAGTTAAGCATTTAGGAAGCGATCGTGAGTCGCTTCCTTTGCTAAACAGCAACACTAGCTAAGCGAAGGAAGCCGTTATTCGCTCCTAGGAGCAATTGTACGGGGCCCAGAATGTTTTTTGTGTGTTGCTCAATGCCTTGATGTCAAGGCATTAGAGCAACACCGTTTCAGTGAAGAAATCGATCACAGATCGTTTTTTTCCCCCGTTTTAACAAATGACGGTCCTGGCACATCAATTGTCGTAAACGACTTGTTTTTCCGTGACGTGCCCGGACCGGCAATTGTCATCAAGGGGTTAAACCACAGCCATTTGTATGCATCACTACCAAGCTACTATTTTTCAACCTGTGTGTCAAAACATGCTGTGGTTCAGATTTTTCTGTAATATGCGAATCCCACCATTTCTTTCCCTGCTTCACAAAGCTAAGCCCTGCCCTGAACCTCCATTAGCTATCCTTTTAATGCTATCTTCACCCACCTTCCACACTCTTAAATCCCCTGCAACTCTCTAATCATCTTCTCCCCCAGTACTGCAGCACCCTCATTATTGAGATGCATCTCATCCCTGCTAAAGAGTTTGTAGCTGAACATAAAGTCTGCCTAGTTCTCAAAAAACATAAAAACAAACCCTCCCTCTTATACCACTTTCACAGCCACGCATTGATCTCCCTAAGCTCCTGCTATCTCCCTGGTGTAGCGTGTAGAACAAGTGATGTTCCTAAAATCTTGGAGGTATTTTCCCCAAGTTTGTCCCTTAGAACCCTACCTTAACTACAGTAAGGCAGTAGTGGTAATAACTTTTGTTCCTATGACAGTATTAGTGATGGTGCATATAGGGAAACAGTGGCATAGCTATGCTGTTGTTCGAAGGAGCAACACATCTAACAGATAAATTACTGGAAGATGTGTCACTTGATGACTCTTCCACTGGCTTGTAATCCAAATGCATGCCATTGTCATGCATATGACCCACTTCTACTATAAGAATTGACCTTCCCTCTTCTACCTCACTTTCTTCTGGCCCAAACATAGATCTGCTGCTATCCCGTGCCTGCTTATTTTCACTCCGGGGAATTAGAAACATTCCAGTGCTTACGGAAGTGGTGGCACTGATAGTTGTTTTATTTCCTGCTTCACCATTGAATACTGTAGAAGCAATCTTCTCTTTTGATCCCACCAAGGCACAAGAACCCCATTGTGAGTCCTTGGTAGTGACTAAAATTGCACCTCACTTTGGTAGGTGGGGTGGAGAATATTTTACCACTACTTTGACTTACTTTTTCCACCTCAGCCAAACACATAAAAAGTGAAATCTCACCATCTCACAAACATTTTCAAATTGATTGTAGTTGATGGTAAAATTCGAAAACAATATGTGACTGTATATATATCAGGACAGAACTGGCTACTCAGGCAGCTGCAAAAGAGTACTGCTGAAGGACTGCTTGCAAGTGCACAACTCCCTGTTTAAGCACGCCTAACTAAACTATTAATTAATAAAGGGCACAAATGTATTTTGTGATGTCCAGATTTAAGAGGTTTTGCTGGTAGATGAGGACTCTGCTTTGCTTTTATGATTATACAAGAGGATCAATAAAGTTTTATGGTTTTTATGGCATCTCTGGATACACTTGGATTATTTCTTACCAGAGCGTGCCGCAAAAATCTGCTCACGTTCTTTCTCTCTTTGACTTTACGCTGGAGGGGAAATGGAGCGGCTGCACCTGCGAAGAGGTCACGCTACGTACTGCCTACACGGGTAAGGAAGATTTTCACCCGTTTGATGAATCTACTTTGCTGGTAGCGTAAACGTGCAATTTATACTCAACTCAAAAAGTATTTCAAGAGCTAAAACACTAAAACATATTGCACAAATGCACGAATCACCAGCCCTGCCTTTTGTTGCCAACATTCTAATTTATTATTTGCATTGTCCAAAATTAAGAGACTATTCTTGTAGAGTACAACTCAGGAACAGTATTTCACGGTGCAAGAGTGCATGCACAGTCCCGTGCCTAATTCCTCACCAATATTGTGTTATTTTCACCAATATTGTATTATTATCACTAATATTTTATTAGTTTGTGTTGTCCAAAATGAAGATGCTGGTAGTGTAAACATGCCAATTCAGGAACAGTATTATTATTTCAAGAACTAAAACACACTGCACGCATGTGCAACCAATACGTAACTTTGTGACAAATATTTACTGAGTTATTATTTTGCGTTGTCAAAAAATAAAAGGTTTTACTGGTAGTATAAGTATATTACAAAATCACAACCTACAAATACAAAATCACATAATTTGCGGATGACATTCATTTGACAGTGTCTTCACCAATGACATCTATCCCCCAACTTCTATCTACAATGAAGGAATATGGTAGACTCTCTGATTATAAAATTAACTTGACTAAAACTCAATCAATAGGTATACTTTTTCCGCCCTTATTCTATCATACACTGGGGGGATATACTGTAATGATTTAGAGATTGATTATTTGGGCATTAAGTTATGCTCAAACATATCACAAATAATTAACTACGAGAATAAAATAAAAGAACTTGAGAACTTGATATTGAAATGGAAAAATAGTGAAAATAGTGAAGGCCTATGTGATCCCTAAACTTCTCAATTTGATGAGAGTACTACCTATGCGGGTTCCCAGATCTTTCTTGATAGGGTTTGATTCTACGTTTGCGGCTTATATGTGGAAAGCTAAAAAAACAAAAATACCTGGTTCATTGTTAAAGAGAAAAACTGACAATTTGGGCTTAGCATACCCTGATGTTTTCAAATTATATGACGCATCTATCGTCTCACATTTTTTGGCTTGGGACTAAAGAAAAATGGTAAAACCAGATGGCTTGAGATAGAGAAATAATAATAACAATCCATTTCTTTAGAGTGGAATAATTAGGGATATCTTTAACTCGCTTTATAGAAAAAAAATTGATCCCTTTTAACACTTACAGAATTAGCCCCCCTGGGTGTACTATCTTTACATCTGCAAGATCTAAATTTAAAAAAACCCAGCCGAATGTAGGTATCCTTAAACTGTCTGATTTATTCGTGGATGGAGAGCTTAAAACTTATAGTGGTTTGAAGGAGTTGGCTAATCAGGAAGCGTTCTTGAGGATAAAAAACTTTTTTAGTTGTAATCCTTTATCAGATAATATTTCACAGTTAGATATACTCCTGAACAGTTATCCCTCAAAGAACATTATTTAAAACAATTTTGGTGTTTTAAACCTGAAGGAAGATCAAAGCAAACCTTGCTCAATCCGTAAATGGGAAATGGAATTATCCTTTTCCCCTCCATTAAAAAACTGGCTTTCGATCTGGAGAAGAATCAAGAAAGCTCTTCATTGTATTAACTTCCGAGAAATTAATTATAAAATAATTCATAGATGGTACATGGTTCCGGTTAGGATTGCTAAATTTGACCCAAACATAACTGAATTATGCTGGGGTTGTAACAAAAAGCCAGGTACACACCTCCACATATGGTGGGAGTGTGAAATGTTGATTTCAATGTTAAAAAAAAACCTTAGATATAATTTACTATGTTATATCTGGAAAAAACATTAGGGTCACCCCACATTTTTTTTATTCCATATGGACCTACTGTTTAAAAAGAGAAGTCTTATATTATTGTTAATTAATATTTTTTTTAGCGTTTAAAATTTGCATAGCTAGAGCATGTAAAACACAATTAGCACCCTCAATAGAATCAATATTAATACAAATCGACTATCAAAGTAACTCTGAAAAATTGTATCATTCAAACTTTGGAAATCTTCGTTTTGGAAAACGAAAGTGAAGAGTTTGATAGCCTTAAGAGTTGAATGAGCCACTAGATTGGGTGCTGGGTCTCTCCCCCTACCTCCGTAGATCTTTTATAAGTCCCCCCCTATAAGTCTGACTCCTGAGATACCTGTTGTTTGTCTGTAAAAGTGGTTTTAAATTATTGATTTCTAATATAATATAGTGATAATGGATACATGTTCAGGTTTTTCGCAACCTACGTTTATAATGAGGTGCAAATTTATGGACGTATGGACTTATGTTTTTTTTGTTATGTCCTGTGATGAAAAAAGGAAAAAAAAGATATTGAAAAAACAAAAGCACAACTTAAGAAGTAATAGGAAAATTATTTAGATGGTTGGCCCCTAAATTATTTTTTACATTAAAAAAGCAGCCTTAAAACAAACAAATAAACACATAAAAAACCCTTCTGCTGCAGTCCCTGTAAATCAATAATATTAACTATTGTTGTAAAGCTTCCCCAGCCAACCCACCCTTGTCAATTTTCTGTACTACACTACTTAACCCCTTAAGGACCAGGCTGTGTTTTACCTTTTGTACCATTGGGACCGAGGCTGTTTTAACACTTTTGCGGTGTTCGTGTTTAGATGTAATTTTCTCTTCACTCATTTAGTGAACCCACACAAATTATATGTTGTTTTTTTCAGGACAAGAAGGGCTTTTTTCAGATACCATTGTTTTAATCATATTATCTAATTTCCCATAAAAAACAATAATAAAATATGATGAAAAATGGAAAACAAAAACACATTTTCTGACTTTTACCCCAAAAATCTTTTACTCATCCAAAAAAGGTAATGAAAAAACCTACTAAATATATTCTACTGTTTGTCCTGAGTTTAGAAATACCCAATGTTTTTATGTTTTTTTTGCTTTTTTCTGCACGTTATGGAGCATTAAGTTCAAGTAGCGTTTTGCTATTTCAAAATCATTTTTTCCAAATCTGGTAATTCTTCCCCCCATGTGCCATTTCGGGTATCTTTGAAGCCGGCCAATGCAATTTACCCCATCAAATCATATATTTTTGAAAACTAGACACCCCAAGGTATTTCAAATGCTACAATTTTAACTCTTTCCATGCACTAATTCTACCACCAGTCTTTGTTAAACTTTGTGGTAGTAATTTATTTTGTGTTTTTTATCGCTAAAATTGCTCTTCAGGTATGGATTTACAGCTCCTGGTATACATCTTTTTCAAATAACACCCCAATATGTGTTCAGCAACATCTCCCGAGTACAGTCATACCCCTCATGCATGGGTTTGTTGGGTTGTTTGGGAGGTAAAACGCCACATTTAGGAAGTGCACATTTTTTAACTTGGAACTTTTACATCTGGTCATTCTGCCCCCATGTCCTAATAGGACCATCTTTGAAGCCGGCTAATTCAATTTACCCCATCAAACCATATATTTTTGAAAACTAGACACCCCAAGGTATTTCAAATGCTAGTATTTTAACCCTTTCCATGCATGAGATTCTACCACCAGCCTTTGCCACACTTTGTGTTAGTATTTTTTTTTTACACAAATTGTACTTTGGGTATACATTTATAGCTCCAGGTATACGTCACTATCAAACAACACCCTAATATGTGTTCAACAACATCTCTCGAGTATAGTGATACCACCCATGCATGGGTTAGACTGCTGTTTGGGGTTAAAAGGCCACATTTGGGAAGTGCGCTTTTTTTCCCTATTTTGGTCAGTCTGTGCCTATGCCCTATCTTTGAGCCTGGCCACTACAATTTACCTCATAAAACCATATATTTTTGAAAACTAGACACCCCAAGGTACTTAAAATGGTAGTATTTAACCCTTTCCATGCATCAGATTCTACCACCAGCCTTTGCCACACTTTGTGGTAGTATTGTTTTTTGTATTTTTTTCACACAAATTGTACTTTGGGTATAAATTTTATAGCTCTAGGTATACGTCACTATCAAACAACACCATAATATGTGTTCAAGAACATCTCCCGAGTTCAGTCATACCCCACATGTATGGGTTTGTCTGGTGTTTGGGGTTAAAATGCCACATTTTGGAAGTGCGCTTTCCCCCCCCCCATTTCGGTCAGTCTGTGCCTATGCCCTATCTTTGAGCCCGGCCACTCCAATTTACCCCATCAAACCATTCATTTTTTTAAATTAGACACCCCTTGGGTATTTGAAATGCTTTTATTTAAATTTTTCCATGTCAGGATTTTTGGGAAGATACAGCGCTAATTTTAGCACTTGCTCATAATAATAAACTTTATTTTTTTATTTTATTTATTTTACTCTTTTTGGACTTTTTTTTTACATTTTGCTGGAACTGGATAGTTCCTCTAAAGCATAATAATTTTTAAATGTTACCATGTTTTTTTTAAGCTTTTTCTTTTTTTCCTTTTTTTTATATATATATATTGTTTTATATTTTACTAATCACATAGTGATTAGAAAGCTGGGCTCCATTGACTTGTATGGTTGAATGCAGTACCTGTATTCAACCTGCAAGTGGAGCCAGAGTTCTCTAGAGGGTCTGGAGACCGTCTTGCCAATTTTTAAAACTTTATTATTTTCTTTCCCTGGCCGCTGCCATCTTGCGGATAACGAAGACTGCGTGCAGCTGCGGCTGTGACCGCTCTCCGGAGCGGTCACAGCCCACCCAGAGGTAAGTGTTTGGTGTCGCTGGATGCCTCCTGATCGAGGCATTCCAGCGACACCATTGACGTTTAGGAGGTGATCGATGATCGCCTCCTAAACGCTTTTAAAACCGGCGTCCGCCGCCATACAATGTATGGCGGATGTTGACGCCCCGGGGAGGGGCCAGACATGGCCCATCATGCCGATCTCGGTGTTGCTGAATGCCTCGACATCGAGGCATTACAGCAACACCGTTTAAGCTTAGAAAGTGATCGTTGATCACTTTCTAAGCTTGTTTAAGTCTCATGACGTGTCAGGCACGTCATAGGTCGTTAAGTGACCGTTTTGCATGAGGTGCCTGACCCGGCAATGGACGTTAAGGGGTTAAGACTTGTGGTATGGTAGCTAGAGGAGCTTCATTATCAGCTACATCTAACACTGTCACTGACTGTCTCACACTACTAACTTCCAACAGTCTGTGGCTGCTAATAGCAAGTTAAAATCGCATCAGCACACTTATATATTGACGCTTGTCCCTTCCCCTTGTAAATGCTGATAAATTAATCATAATCATCAATGAGACCACTTGAGCTGCTCTCTGACAAGTCTGTTCTGTGATCTGGTTATGCATGGTAGGTTGATAAAACTCAGAAAAGTAGAATCATAGATGAAAATAAGAATATGGCAAAAAAAGCTCTGGTCGTTGGAGTGTGAAACACACATTGGTCATCACCATACCCGGGATCTTTCTAAATAAGCTGACCCTGAGACTTTCTATGTAGTGACTCGCCATATGTCTTACCCAAATGGCTCGAATACCAGCCCTCATGGAAACCTTGACTTGTCACAATTTAAAGCATATTTATAACAAATTGGAGCAAAAGCATTAATTGGGAGTCTTATATTTTAGCACAGCAGGGTAACATAGGAAAGAGTCAGCTCCAGACTGGGTGACCCTGATAATTTGCCCCTTCACCTTAAGATTAGGACAAAAACCCTGAGACTCAGGGTAAAACTCTGAGAGTTCCCAGGTATCGTCATGACTCAAGAAGAGATTTGTGGTGTTCCTGAAATGTATTTGCCTACTGTAACGGTATATGGCAGAGGTGTCCAACATGTGGCCTGCTGGTCCGTGGGCCAACACACAGAGATGCCTCCGCCGACAACTTTATGATTTTGAAGCGGCTGGCGTGCAGGCATCATGCCCCCCAGTGCCTTAGTAAGGCTCTTCGCCCCGTCCCTTTGAAGATGCAACGTGACACTCAAGGGGGGGTGGGCTCACACGGAAGAGTTCCTTGTGATGGGGAGAAGAGCATGTTGGAGGAGAGCAGTGTGTATTATTTAAAAAAAACAGATAGATGCAAGGGGACCCATAGTCAAAGGGGGCTGCCTTGGGGCAACAATTAAATAATACAAAAAGAGGGTGGCTGAGTGTTATAAGCACACAACAGGGTGGTTGGAGCATCACATAAATCAATCCAAAAAGGGGGGGGGGTGGCTGTTTACAATACACGTGGGCATGGGGGGCATTACATTAACCAGTACAAAAGGGGGTGGGGGCATCAATATACAATGGAGGGAGTCTTGAGGCATTACATAAAAATCAATACACAAGGGTGTGGGGGCATAAATGCACAAAGGGAGCTGGCTGGGGCAGAAATACACATGGGACAATACACAAGGGTGTGTGTGGGGGGGTACATTAATACTAAAGCGGGGCCTGGCTGGGGTATCAACACACAAGGGGGCAAACACACAAACAACAAAGCAGTGTGGATTAACTAATCCTGATGCAGGTGTCGGTGAGTCAGAGCCTATCCTGGTTTGTGAGTGTCGGTGTGGCAGAGTCTCTCCTAGTTTGTGTGTGTAGGTGTCCGTGTGGCAGGGACTGTCCTGGTGTGTGAGTCTGGGTGTCGGTGTGGCAGAGCCTGTCCTAGTGTGTTTGTCTGGGTGTCAGAGCCTGTCCTGGTGTGTGTGTGTTGGTGTGGCAGAACCTGCCTTGTTGTGTGTGTTTAGGTGTTGATGTGGCAAAGCCTGTCCTGGTGTGTGTGTTTGGGTGTTGGTGTGGCAGAGCCTGTCCTGGTGTGTGTGTTGGTGTGGCAGAAACTGTCCTGGTGTGCGTTTGGGTGTCAGAGCTTGTCCTGGTGTGTGTGTGTTTGGGTGTTGGTGTGGCAGAGCATGTCCTTGTGTATGTTTGTGTTTAGGTGTCGGTGTGGCAAAGCCTGTCCTGGTGTGTGTGTTTGGGTATTGGTGTGGCAAAGCCTGTCCTGGTGTGTGTGTTGGTGTGGCAGAACCTGTCTTGGTGTGTGTGTTTAGGTGTCGGTGTGGCGAAGCCTGTCCTGGTGTGTGTGTTTGGGTGTTGGTGTGGAAGAGCCTGTCCTGGTGTGTGTTGGTGTGGCAGAGTACTTTACTTACTGTAGGAATAAATAGAACAATGTAAGTTTTATTTATCCAGAGATAAAACGACCTCCTGAATTTGTAGTCACTTCAGAGGACAAAACTTTCAAGGCCCAGAAATCAGTGGGGGGGAAGTAAAGATTTTATTTGCTCTATTTATCTGCATATTTTATCAAAAATAATAAATTGTGGCTTCAGGCATCCCATGTATGATAACTTTTTTTTAGTATACTGATTACTCCCAAACCCATCACATAAGATTCTATCTTGTATTATCTGCCGAGAACTGATGTTCTCTTTATCCAGTTCACATTGATGCCGAGGAGTTAAGATTCTGTTTGTTTTATTTATTTTCATAAAATGGCCACCAATATCCTCAGCACCAGGACCGTGATTCTCTTAATCCGGCCCTGTCTACTACAGTGTGCGTCAGACATCTTAAATCCAGCTTCTACCCGCGGTGTGCTCAAGCCTTGTGCAGTTTTATTTGGCTAAACTTGGTTTAAATGGTTTGTGGACTGACTTTGTTGTACTGTTTAAGTAATTTAGTATTCATAGAATGATCAAAGAACTGTTTGTCCACTGCTTCTTTCATTATCCCCAAATTAACTCTGTATAAATATGCATTATAAAGGTAAAAGGCCATATTTTCTCTAAGTGAAAAATGAGTGCAGCCCACACACACATACATTTCTGACAAAGTGGCCCACTACAGAAAAAACTTGGCCACTCCTGGTATATGGCTATGCTTTTCCATTAAAGGGTCAATAAATGATTCTCTTCATAATATAAATTTATCAGTGATAAATATTCTATAAAAACAGTAAGTAAGATAAGGTCGTCAGAAAAACTAAACGCAAAATCTATTTAAAAAAGAATCTCCGAGACAACATATTCCTGACTGAAGAACTACTCGGTGTGGCTTGTGTTATTGCTGCATGTAATGTAACAGAGCTATTTTTCACGTAGTAGGAAACTACATTTCCCATGATGCCCCAGGATTTCACCGACACAATCACCAGGCGACCAGGAAGAAAACATCAGCATGATGGTAAAGAAATTTGAAATAGAAACTGTGGCAGACGATCGTATAGTGTGTGATGAGGGTGAGTGGTGATTTCGGATACCCTAATGCCTTAACTGAAGGGTTTAGTTGATGAATATGGCCATGAATGGAAAAAGACACTGCTTCGCAGTATGTACTAAGACAGGAAGGTTTGAATGGACAGGTGACAGAACAGAAAGGAATAAGGATGTGACCTAGATTTATAGTCAGCCAAAGGGGATTCAGTCGCACTGCTGTAATTGGTTGGCTAGTCCCATACACCTATTAGGTGTACAGGAAATAAAAGGTAAAGGTCACTAATGCAACAGTATATAGCATAAAAATGCTATGACAAGTTATCGCAGTTATCTAAATGTGACTAGAAGTACTGAATATCAAAGAAACTGAAAGCCATCTTGCATAATTGACAGCGGCAAGCTTATTGTGCAGCTATGCCTGTGTTTGTTCATAACCTGATCAATAAATAAACATTTGTGTTAGTGGAACAACATCTGTGATATAGCTGGAATGGTATCCTTTCAGAGGTATACTCAGTTATACACAAGTAAGGACAATGTATAGTGTTTTTAAGTTGAAGATTATACATATTTTTATTGGGCTTGCTCAGAAAATGTTGTCTGGGATGGAACCTCAAAAGCTTATTCTTCCTTTGCTTCTGGACTGGAGATTGAGATGTCTGGTAGTGGCCTGAGTCCAGCTCAGCACTGAACAAGTTAATAGAAAGTTTAAAAAAGAAGTCTATTCGGTGCACAGGAACATTAGAGACCTAAAGCAAAATGGTGTAGGGCTTTTGTTTTACCTGAGGAATGTAGCTTTTCTTCTCTCCTGGTCACATCATACACAGCACTGTTTAATGAAAGGCTGAAACCCCCTGTTTAAACTGGACCTGTGACCTGTAAGATTATTTACCTCATTCTGTTTACCCTGTTTTAGAATGTGAATTTTACATCTTTCTCCCCCAACCAGGGCTGTCTAAGTGGCTTAAAAGGTAAACTGAATTTGACTGAATGAATAGGTAAGTGGCATGGAGTCGAATTAATGGTTGCCTTCTCTATCATTATGGTACTTAAGGCGTTTTTTATTCTCCTCTGTAATAAGTGGGAGTGCCGTATAGATTTAAGAAACTAAAAAATAAGGTATGTTATGTTTTAGATGTAGTGTATTCATTTAGAAAAAAAATAGAATAAGTGAATATTAATTCACATGTAAATTATTTTTCATATTTAAAAAAACTGATTGAGAAAAATGCATTTTTTGTTTTTATTACCTTTTATTTGCCAACCTGCCCCATAGTTTTGCACATCTGCCACCTAGAAATGCCTTATACCCCCTATATGTCACACTGCCTCCCAGATATGCCTTATACCCCTAAATGCCACTCTGCCCCCTGACATACCATTCTGCACCCCGCCCCCGACTTACCAGTCCATCCCGAGACTTGTCCCACGTGCTTTAGACTCCCTAGTTTCTAGTGGGGGCACCCGGTTGTGTGCGAGCATAGTGCAGACGTTTACCGGCTGCCAGAGAGGAGGATCCAGGTTTATTCATCCTGTTTGTTTATCAAATTCATCCTGTTTGTTAATCAAAAAAATAATCAGCCAACTATGCGATTATGAAAATAATCATTAGTTGCGGCCCTACAGTTAAAGCTGGGTAAGCATCTTTAACAGCCTAAAGAGTACTTAAAGCTTGATCACCAAGGTGGCTTTTTGAATTGTTAGTTACAGATATATTATTAGAGCAATTTGATCCTCTTCATTGCTTTCTAATGAATAGAATAAGAATTCAGAAGGAACCTCCATGGAAAGCTGAAGTCGGGCGAGTACTGCCACCTACTGTACTTTTAGCTACATTGCTACGATTCCAGCCATTCAGCTCCTTGGAATATTAATAATGCGAGAAGCTACATATACAGACAATTAATAGATATTCCATGTAACTAGTTGCTATAACTACGTGTCGTATCTATTGATGTATGTGTTCACAGTCTAATCATGCATGATATACTGGTAAAATAATATTTATTTCATAATTGTACTCACAGTAATACTATGTACCCTTATAATTGATTACATTACATTTATTCACACAGCACTGCTATAAGAATAGGGGCAATGAAAATATTTAATACATTTAAGACAATACCATTAACACATGTTACTTAAAACATAATGTTACAGAAGGAGAACTGTGCCTTGTTACGCTACAAGCTATTGGGTGGTAGGGAGGGAAATGAGACGGTGGAGGACTCTTTGGGTGACGATGTCTTGATTGTAGTAGGGCAATATCTGTTGATCTTGCAGGGTGGCGTCTTTGGATGCTGGTTGAGAGTTTAAGGCGGAAAGGTTGTATGTGTCTCTGAATAGGTGGGTTTTTATTAAGAGTTTAAAATTAGAGTAAATAGGAAAAAACCTAATATAATGCGGTAGGGGATTCCAGAGAAGCAGTTACAGCATGAGTGAAATCCTGATTACGCAAGTAGGAAGAGGTAATAACAGTAGAAGAGATACATCATGGCAGGAACGAGGAGTGCAGTTAGGAGAAGGCTTGGACTTGCCAGCTAGCACAGCGGCAAATGCCTGGCGGGCCTCTGGCCGACCGTGCCAAACACTCACTCGATCTGTCTCTCCAGTGGCAGATCAGATTCTGCGGTGTCCAGCTGTCTGCTGCACTTGTGTCATCAGGTGGCCTCTGGCCTTAAAGTGCCAAAGCTGCTCCATCATCACCAATCCAGTGTTGGTTAGGAGAGTATTTGGATAACAGGGCAGCGATATAGAGGGTAAAGAGTTGTCAAGGGCTCTGTAAGTAAGGAGTTTGAGATTAATTCTGGAGGGTATAGGGAGCCAATTGAGTAAATGGTGCTGTGGGAAAGGAAAATTAGTCTGGATTAGAGTGTTGCAAAAACAAGAGTAGGGCTGCAACTAACGATTATTTTCCTAATTGATTAGTTGGAAGATTATTTTTTCGATGAATCGGATAAAAAATAAATGTGCATTTTTCATTTATTTAAAATAATTTAATAAATAAACAGGATGTCAAAAACAAGCAACAGAATAAAAAAAACTTTGATAAAAATGCATTTCTTGTTTTTATTTCCCAACCTGCCCCCCCAGTTATGCACATTTGAGCCCAGGCTTGCCACAGTGCCTCCCAGATATACCACATACCCCCAGATATGCCACATGCCTCCCAGATATGCCACTCCGCCCTCCCCAGATATGTCTTATACCCCCAGATATGCCATAGTGCCCTCAAAGATTCACAGACTGGTTCACAGATTATAAAACGGGTATTTTTTAAAGCATTTGCTCTGAAAAAATCCTCATCTTATAATCGATAAAATCGATTCAACTAATGGGTAATGAAATTCATTGGCAACGATTTTTATTATCGATTTTGTCGATTAGTTGTTGCAGCCCTAAACAAGAGAAGGGGGCTATACAATAATCCAGATGGGGAAACACAAGGGAAAGGATTAGGGTTGTTTACCTAAACAATGGCAGTGTCATAACACTCTTTTAATATCCCTTATCTTACTATGATTTATCAAAGCAACCATAAAATTGTTTGCTTGTTCATACATTTTTATTGTCCCTTTCGTAATCCTAACACTTGAGTGTGTGTACACTTGTATTCAGTTAATTTTGCAGTTTAGCTTATTTTGGCATATCCTTAGAGGATAAAAGTATTCTGTCTGCCCAACTGATCCTCCACTAAGTATTATTGAACATTGATAATTAAGAAAGCACCTGTAATATCAAGCACTTTGCTATAATTGGAAAGTTTCCTATAATTCCTATAACTCAATATAAAACGGCTTGTCTTATTTATTTTTTTTGTAAAGTAATATTATATTAATCTATATATACTTGCATTAACCAACAAATTAAAGTGCTCATACAACGTGCACTTAAGCACCACCTAGTTGAAGAAGTAGGAAAGTGTCTTTAGAGTCTGATCTGCCACTAGTTAATGTATAAGTCAAAATAGTTACACATTTTACTGAACCAATACCCCATAAATAAATCTGGTTATTACATGAGAACAAAAATGTATTTTTGGGGGTAAATAACATTTTTAAAGTCAGTCTGGTTACATTTCTGCCCCAAAGCTCTGCAACACATTATACCATAATGTTTGGCAATATCTCCATCACACACAAAACATTTGCACGTGATCTCAGTATCTTTTACTGGATGCTCGCTGTGGTGTATTTCCAATCATGCCCTGTTGTGTAACTCACGTGAAGCCTATACTGTAATGTATGGTATTAAATACTGCAGAATTTTTAACACTCACAACAACTTGAAAAATTGGCTTTTCTGTAGGGCTGCAACTAACGATTATTTTAATAATCGATTAGTTGGCCGATTATTTTTTCGATTAATCGATTAATCGGATAAAAAAAAACAATATGCAAATTTTTCGTTTATTTAAAATAATTTAATGAACTGGATGTTAAAAAACAACTTAAAATTTACATTAACATTCTTATTTTGTTATGATGTAATAAAAAACAATATTTTCAAAGTACAAGAACCCAAACACAATATTTATGAAACAAAATAACCCCAAACATTCTGAAAAGAGGTGGACTATTACTGTTCAAGAAACTTTGCCCCAGCCCTGGCACTTTGCACCCAGCACTTTGCCCCAGAACTTTGCACCCAGCACTTTGCACCCAGCACTTTGCCCCAGCCCTGGCACTTTGCACCCAGCAAGCACTTTGCACCCAGCATTCAGCACTTTGCACCAGCACTTTGCACTTTGCACCCAGCCCTGGCACTTTGCACCCAGCACTTTGTACCCAGCACTCAGCACTTTGCACCCAGCACTTTGCCCCAGCCCTGGCACTTTGCACCCAGCACTTTGCCCCAGCCCTGGCACTTTGCACCCAGCAAGCACTTTGCACCCAGCACTCAGCACTTTGCACCAGCACTTTGCACTTTGCAGCCAGCCCTGGCACTTTGCAGCCAGCCCTGGCACTTTGCAGCCAGCCCTGGCACTTTGTACCCAGCACTGGCACTTTGCACCCAGCACTTTGCACTGTGCCCCTGCACCCAGTCTCCAACTCTGCCCTGCACCCAGCCCTGCCCCCACATTCTGCCCTGCCCCCACACTTACACTCTGCCCTGCACCCACTCTGCCCTGCACCCACACTCACACCCTGCCCTGCATCCCCACCCCCACTCTGCCCTGCACCCAGTCTCCCACTCTGCCCTGCACCCACACTCACACCCTGCATCCCCACCCCCACTCTGCCCTGCACCCAGTCTCCTGCCCTGCACCCCCCACCCCCACTCTTCCCTGCACCCCCACTCTGCCCTGCACCCACACTCACACCCTGCATCCCCTGAAACCCCACCCCCACCCCACCGTGGACCCCCACCCCCGCGAATCGCTCTGTGCGAATGGAGCCACTCGCACAGAGCGAACCGCTCTGTGCGAATGGAGCCACTCGCACAGAGCGAACCGCTCTGTGCGAATGGAGCCACTCGCACAGAGCGAACCGCTCTGTGCGAATGGAGCCACTCGCACAGAGCGAACCGCTCTGTGCGAATGGAGCCACTCGCACAGAGCGAACCGCTCTGTGCGAATGGAGCCACTCGCACAGAGCGATTCGCTCTGTGCGAGTGGCTCTGTGCGATCTGTGCACATAGACATGAAGAATACTTACCTCCGGAACGCGTCACATCCGTCACGTAGCTAGAAGGCGGAGACTGCAGAGCGTGTAGCAGAAGCGGGGAACGCTCGCGGAGGTAAGTAAAAGGAGCCGAGTGCTCCAACAACGAATCGATCACTCGATTAATCGATAACGGAAATCGTCGACAACGATTTCCGTTATCGATTATTATCGATTTTATCGATTCGTTGTTTCAGCCCTACTTTTCTGTATATTATTGGCCAGTGGTAAGTAAAGCTGCATCAAGAATTTTAATCTGAATCTGGAATGGAAAATCTCTCCACTTTACTAATTGCATCTTAGATATGAAAAAGGAATTTAAATCTGTTTAATGTAACAGTGCTCAGTTAGAGTGGGAGTCATCAAATTTGGTTTGGATCTAGGAGCCAACCAAAAGAGTTAGGAGCCAGCTTCCCCCACCAATCATGTTTTTATTTTCATTTATTGCACAACCTGGCACCTGGGGTTTGTCGAGCCTTGCCATACACTAATATATATGGTAATTACACACAGTGTGTTATGCTCACAAACACTATCACACTACAGTAACACACACTCTAACATTCTACGGTCATGTACACGCATGCTAACACCATAAACTAATACATCCACCACTCTAACACTATATCCTGATATACACACTCAAGCTAATGCCATATTGTAACATAACAAATATCATACACGCTAGCACCACACTTATACACATGCGCACACACACTGGCTAGCACTATATATATATGAAAATACACACTCTAACATAGACACATACACACTGAATTTGGCACTGCAATATAGTAGACATACTGACTTTGGCACTATACATTTACACACTCAATAACTCTAGCACTATACAATATACATATAACACACATACACACTGATAAGACAGTATACATACGTGCACACACACACACTTACAGACTGACTCCAGCACTATACATTCACACACACTGACTCTGACACTATAATATCTATACAAACACTACTCCCCCTCTCAGGCGCTGCCTATCTTCTGCAAATCCGGCACGCTATGCTTTCCTGGGGCTGTGTCTTGTAGCGTGCATTATGTGACCCCACTGGTGCCTCATGGCACCTGCTACACCCGATTCATGTAAAACCTTGGGTGACCTGGCGCCTGGGGTTTGTCAAGCGCTGTGTTAGAGCATGGGGCCACAAATTTTGGCCCCAGCTATCAGTGCGGAAACCAGGCAGGGCAGGGATTTAGCCCTGCTGGTACAAAAAGGTGGACCATGTCTGTGGTCGTGAAAGGGTTATTCACATAAAAACAACAGAAAATGTAAATATGTTTTTTATGGCAACAGCCACGAGTGCCTGCTTTTGTTTCATATAACAAGTGGTCCAAACAAAGAGTAGTCCAACATTTGACATGGTTAATTATTTCTGGGAAGGGTTTTAACATTCAACAGTTCTATGCATGATGTTTTTTTAATGCAGCATTTAGTAAGTAGGTGGAGCAGCACTTTTACTAAATACCAGGAGAGCTTAAGAGGCACATATTATTTCACTGTACTTATGAGACAGAAACTAACTGGAAAAAAACAACACCGCACTATGGTTTGCCACTGGTTATTCCATGTACTAGTATTTACTAGTGGCTACCAGGAATACAGTATGTCTTACACATGTAGCTATTGAGTTAATACCCATGTGTATTTTTCTACTAATTAAAAGAATAAACTGTTACAGAGGTACACTGCCCTGGCTAATATCTGTTCACCACAGCATTTTCTGCATATGCTTCTAATGGGAGTTTATTAACCATCTTTAGACGTCGATCCTGTTTATTCTTGTCCCTTGTAATTACAGAATGTGACATTAGGTGGCAGTGCTGTGCTGCATCAGATATTTCTGCTTGTTCTACAGAGCGTTGTGTTGATGAGTTTGCTCTCGTTCCAAATTAGTCCTAATCCACTAGCCCTGGGTTATCAGATGAAATAGTAACAGGTGTTTGCAATATCCAGTATTAGGACTCCTTCCAAATGTACAAACCATAACCTGCTTGTATATTTCCTCATGTTTAGCAAATTCCATATTAAGCAGAGGCAAACTGGCGTTTGGTAACCTAAGCTCCCTATAATAAGTTTTATATACTTAGTACTGCAACAGAGCCTTCCATTTAAATCAGCAGACTAATAATACAAATCTTTCTGTCTGTCCCTTATCTGTCTGTCTGCTTGTCTTGGCAGGCAGTAAGCATTGTCAAAAAAAAATCCAAGCTAAAAAAACATAGCGTCTGTTAGCCGTTCTGTAGCATCTGTAATCTACTAATAACCTTAATAATTTGTTTCTTCTTTTTCTCATTGTTAGGTTTTGCCACAAAGGTTTTTTCCATTTAATTGTTGAAAATGCTGCTCTTTTTCATTGCGGGTCTCTTCGTGCACCTTGTGTTTTTTGCCTCGATCTTTGACATCTACTTTACATCCCCGCTGATCCATGGGATGACCCCGCAGCAGACACCCTTGCCTCCTCCTGCCAAACGCCTGGTGCTGTTTGTGGCTGATGGCTTGCGAGCTGACACATTTTTTGAGTTGGATGAAAACAGTACTTCTAGAGCACCTTACCTCAGGTAAGGTCAATTAGCCCACATCTTCAATGCCTAATTAAGAGACAACAATGTTTGTGTAAAATGTTATAGTTCCAAGAGATCCTTGGGGTTGAAATCAAAACTCTCCCTTTAGTGAATAGATCACCTTGTTTCATTATGTTATTGGTTATTCCAAAACTGCAAATAAAACTTGATTTTTTTCAAAAGCCTTTATAACTATGGTGTATTTTTTTCCCCCATTCTGTAAACAATTTCATGCTCTTATTCATTCCTACTGAAACATTTTACTAAACAATTTAGTATACAATGCCCTATTCTTGCTTTTTTATGTAGAGACATAATACAAACTAAGGGAAGTTGGGGTGTATCTCACACGCGGGTCCCTACAGAATCTAGGCCTGGGCATGTGGCGCTTATTGCTGGATTCTATGAAGATGTCAGTGCAGTCGCAAAAGGTAAGCCTGATGGCCAGTGACACACACTTGGTGCATTTGTCTTTCATGTATGAGCCAGTCTTGCTGGTGCTATTATCACTTGTTTGTTTGAGAAAAATAATAAAATGTAATTGAAATGAAAATATTTAAGATTTTTGAGTTGAAAAAGGAGGCGTTATGTATAGTTCCATTTTTCACCAGAATTGCTGTTGATCACCAACTCATTTTCTAATCCCCAGTTTAGCCCATTTTATCCCAAGATGTGGCATGCTGTTTCCCTACATGCCAGTGGTGGCTGACACCAGACCACCGGAACTTTGTAAATGAGTTGACTCTGAGATTCGTAAAATGTTAACCCCTTTAATAGCCTGTCGTGAAGCTTTGTATTGACTCACCAAACGACTATAATACCAGCCCTCGTATTCAAGCAGGGATATCAACCATATCATACTGGTGGCAAAAGCACCAATTAGGAGTCTTATATATGATCCCGGTAGTATAGGATAGGAAGGCGTCAGCTCCAGTCTTTGTGACCTAAGAATCTAACCCTTCGCTCTGAGATTGGGGCAAAACCCTGAGAGCTCCCAGTTACACTGACATTTCAGTCTGCTAGTTAGAGAATGTATTAAGTCTCATTTGCGCAGTTCAGATTAAGCGTGTTCCAGTTTCCCTGCTGTGTAGCTCACACAAAACATTAATGATACTCAACAGGTGCCAGACCACCATGATGGCAAGGTTTTGCATCCTGGCTCATAGGGTTCATGTGAACCAGGAGCTCAGTAGGATCACATGACACAACATCACATGACCAGCAACAGTAGCGCGGCAGCCTCTGGCACTGGATGTGCATTTCTTGAGCTGTTTCTTAACCAGTGTTTTTTTTTTTTTTGCACTGAACACATATCAGAGGAACCTGATCCTTATTTGTTTTTCATTACCTAAGAAGTTATTTTTAACAACAATGTGTCATTGTATGAAATATACAGGGCATTTACTTACATTAATCCAGTAATAAATTGAAAAGAGTGAGATCACTGGTAGAACCCAGTGACGGGTCCCAAGGCCATGTTTAAAGAACTTGCTCTATTGTATTATTAATTATTGAATGAAATGTATTACTAAATGATTGACATGTATTGTTGTATATTATATCTTAGTATTTCTATTGTTCACTGGTTTCACCTAATCTTGTATAAGATAAATTGAGGTTGGGCATCAAATTTCTCAGCGCTTTGCTATGATGTACCTTGCTGTCAGAACTTATTAATCAAAGCTCACAAACAGGGTTAAGGTTGTTTGCGGATGTAATTTATGAATGAACATACTGAGTTTTAAGGTTTAGGAGGAGTGTACTCAAGTCTTGAGCGAAAGTAACTGTCCTTAAGTTAGTGTGTGGTTGTAAACTAGAAGTACATACCAACAAACCAATACAGCTTTTTAGAGAAAAAAGATAATCTGCAAAATTATAGAAGCAAATGGCTTTAATTGCTGTTTGTTGATGCATTGCTAAGTGGGCGCCATCTGCTTCTAACTATATGATGGAAGCCAGGCTACGTTATTGAAGTGGTCCTAAAGGCACTGTGTTTTGGCCAAAATTCAGAATGCTGTGAAATTGACTTCCCTTCCATTGAGTTGAACGAGCTCCCAGAATTTGGATGGCATCTGTACTGCACATGGAATGGAAGCCTTAATCTCTCAGATTGAGATTCGTTATTGCAATTTTATGACGACATGACATTGTAGCAAAACGAGCTTGTTAACTCACAGGTGATGTGAGTGAGGCTCATGGTGTTCGCCATCTTTGCAGTGTGGTTGCATACTGCTTTGGGATTTCAGATTAGCCCAGGGGCCTTATGCAGCTCCTGTTACTCATTGGGTGTTCTCACACATACCATGTAACCTTTCATTCATCCCCTGTCTGTGGAGGAGTCGAAAATAAAATAATCGGAAGCCAAACTACTGACACTGCAAAGATTGCAATAAAATAGCTCATGTTTTCAGCCTCTATAATATGGGCTTTGCAGAGAGTTAGGTATTGGGGCAGTACTGTGTATGAGAGATAAAGTGAAGGCTATGGTAAAACTTGACATGGAAATGTGAGTAACCAAGCAAGGAATGTATTTAAACCAATTGACGTGGGGAGTGGGGACTCTTTAAAATAAACCGTCATTTATCTACAGCACGATGCAGTACTCGTATTGATTAATAGCCCAATAGGTCTGCTCATAGACAAAAAGACTATCTCGTCTAGATGGCTACATTTCTCTCTGGCAGGTTTATTTTAACAAACGTAAAGCTTTTGTATCTTCCAACTCTATGTAAAAGTATACTTTCGTAGGCACGTGGCCGTTTTAGTTATCTAACGATCATTGCTGGTCTGCCATCCTATTTCCTTATTTTGTTTCACCAACGTATTAATAGCTGTATGCACGAGAAATACTTATTTATTCTATTATAACTTAACCCAGAGTTTGGCTTTTATAATTAATGACGCTGAATACCACACTGTTTGTAATAGTTATTGCTACATACAAAAATGAATATCGGTGTGACTGTTGGTTACAGAAATACCCCAAAGGGTATTATGTGCCACTGACTGAGTAACTCCCTTGTATAAATGTTATCTGTAGGGGAGAATCTTTTGTAGGTTGTATAGGAAGTAATTGAATCTATTAAATCTGTATGTCTAATGTAGTTAACATCATTTTTTTTTCTCCTGTTCTGCTTATGTCCTGTGTTTGCAGGTTGGAAGGAAAATCCTGTTGAGTTTGACTCTGTGTTCAATGAGAGTACATACACGTGGAGCTGGGGTAGTCCTGATATCTTACCAATGTTTGCTAAAGGTACCTGTCTCTCATCGCAGTTACCAAGCTTTGTCTGAATTATGAATTCATTGTAATATTCATGAAACACTTTTACAGCATGCTGGCAAGACTTGTACTGTGAATATTTCATACCGGAATAGGAATTATTAATAAAACCTTGCATATATACGCACCAAGCAGAGACTTATGATATATGAGAATTATATCCCATTATAACACAGTTATGCCGACTGTTGGGCATAACTGGTATTATTGCTGATTTTATAAGGTATGCCTCTTGTAATTCAGGTGCAAGTGGAGACCATGTTTATACGCATTGTTACCTGGCAGAAAGTGAGGACTTTGCAGCTGCGGATGCTTCCAAGCTGGATACCTGGGTTTTTGAAAATGTGAAGGTAATGTTTGTGTGTTTACTCAAGGAATGTTTTTATTTCATGTACAAAAGGAATTAAGCATGTGTGACTATAATTACAGATATCAATGTTAATTCACCGACGTCACTATGAATTATGAACTTTTGCCTTGCAAAATGCGTTGTCCAATTGGAATTTTTACTGATTGAACAACGTATATTACACAGCCAGCTCGGTTCATTTTGGAGGAAACAGCCACTGGTGTTGGCCCTTCATAATGCATAATGAAGTCAGTGAGTTGAAATGGCACTGCTCCTGCAAGCACTGGCATTAATTAATAAATCCCTCTGATCGGTTTCAGCTGACTTTCTATTTACCTAAGCACTATAAATGAAACCTGTAACATATGGTACAGGGTAACAGGATTACTTTTTCAATTAAGATGCATGTACAAAATGAGTTCACCAGAAAATCCTATTTGTATTTGTTACTCCTCGTTTTGTTGGGTAGTCTTGATTTTCAGACACTGTCCTACTTTTAAGTGGGACTGGTTGGGGGAGATCCTCTGATGGTAGAACACATGGCAGGTTCTAATGTCAACTTTTTTTTAGCTGTTAATGGCCAACTTAATTATATTAAATATGCTTGTTTTCTTTTAGGCTTTCCTCAATTCTGCCCGAAATAACCAAACTTTGTTAAATAAGCTGAATAAGGACAAGATTGTGTTTTTCCTGCATCTCCTGGGTTTGGATACCAATGGTCATGCTCATCGGCCTGGTTCTAGGTATGCGTGTTTTTCCTTTCGTTATGCTTGTAAAGATCAACCATAAACTTAAAGTTTAGACACTCAGTGGGCTTTACCAAAGAATATGAAAGTATCTGCAAACTTTGCAACTGTGTTCAATGTCACGCGACCGTTTTAACGATAGATGGGGCCTAATTATTAACTGATGACAGCCAAGTCTGTTTTTCAACTCAGTGGTAAAACCTGACCTTAAACAACCAAAGGACGTTTTCGAGATCTTCTGATACCACAGGAGCAAAAAAAATAGTTCGTTATAGTAAAAATAGTAATCATATGGACTTCTTGTAAAGGTCATATGTACCCATCCAACCCTGACATATAAAAGTAAAGTTTAACTAGATTATAACTTTGAACTCACAAAGAAATCACAGCAAACATGTAGAGGAATATCTTTGCCTAGAAGCATCAGAGTTCGAGTAGTGATTTGTGTTATAACAAATAAGACGCCAGTGCTTTAGAATTTACAATCTTGGTGGTTTCCCTCCACTATCCTTTTTGTTAAGTGGCCAAGCGTGCGTGATTTGTGTCTATCAGAAACTGTACCATCATTGTTTTTTTTTTGCTTTGGAAAATAGGATGATGGAGAAGCCTAAGTAACAATCGTACTGTATCCACATTTAACATTATTAAATTAGGTCAAAAAAGACATATGTTTATCTAGCTTGACCTTTCAAAGTGTATGTTGATCCACATGTCGCCAAATAAATCTTTGCCCAAAAAAAAGGTAAGAGAATTTGTTAACAAATCCAAGGGCAGCCAACAACTTACATCCATACCTATGACTTCCTCACCAAAAAATAAAAAGAATCCACTGTAGCCTTGAAAGCATCCATGCGCCTTGGGCATCCACTCCTTTGGCAATACATTCCAGAGCTTTACTGTGTCATTGTAAACAATTCCCTACTCTGCTGGATCCGAGACTTCTTTATGCATATTGGTGTCCTTTTATTATTTTTCTTGGTCTGTGGGAAAATATCCACCAAGAAGGCAGTTTTACAGAACTTGAATAAAATTGAACATTGTGATAGGATCAAGTCTCATCAAATAAACACAATTTAACTAGACAGTTGTAATTAAACTCCTCTATGACCTGTAAGAGTTTTCTTCCTTTTTTCTTGGTTCCTTCAAGAACTTGTACAATTCACTTATCGCACATAAAACGCTAAGGTATTTGTTTAATTAAAACAGACTTTGTAGTTTGTATTTTTTGTAAATAATCTTTTTACACACTGAACAATTATAGGGTTATTCATAGCTGGCAGCCAAATTATCTTTCTTTGTTCTTTTTCATGGAACAATGTATTGCTGTCAATAAAAATGCAACTAGACCCATCATTTTTTTATGACATTGATTTTGTGGTTTGAAAAATTGCAATTATTCTCAACTAAAATAAGTGCTAAAAAAAATAAAAAATAAAAAAGACTTGCATGGAAAACAATCTATAAGAAATCATAGGTCTTCAAAATATAGCTATTACGTGGACTTTTATTATAGTTCTACAGCAAATATAGTTTACCCTACAGAGAAATGAAATGTTTTCCCCATCCTTAAAATCCCATTCTTAAAGTCTATCAGTGTTTGTAAAAAAAAAAAAAAAAAACAGATCCAGGCACAAGTATGATGGGGTTTCCAGGGCCCTTGATACAATATATATATATATATATATATATATATATATATATATATATATTACAATAAATAATAATAGTCTGTGCCATTGGGCATCCAACCTGCTGGCCTCCAGCTTACTTGTTTTATTTTAGAACTGTCTGATGTAAAAGGCCATAGTAATTTTGCACTTAATTTGGTGCTTTAAGTATTGACATCAAAGCTTGGCAACTGGCTAAGACAGATCCAAAACCCTGCTGTGTTTCTTCAAAAAGTAATGCTCGTGTGTAGTATAAGGGGTGTGGAAGATATTATATCTAGTCCACGATAGGATGCATAACACCTAGTGGTAAAAAAAAGAATGAGTAGGAAATTGATAATGGAGACTTTGCACTCTGTATCATTTTGTAACGGTGAAAGTCTGTGATATTGCTACAAATTGTGATCTAAATATAAGGGCTGCAGGTGCGATCTGTGCTACATGTCTCCCCATTAACCAGCTGTGGGTGATACCTTCTCACAGTTACTACTTAAACTTCTAACTTCTGTCTAGATAATAACAGAAAGTAGCATTGTTCTTTCCCATTTACTTAAACATTTTGAGTTAAGCAATGAAAGATCTAAAGTTTGCTACTGAAATAAATGAGGTAATCTTTAGATTTTAAGCTTGTTTGAGCAGAGCGCCCCAAAATATTTGATTGTCCAAGTAAAAATTGTTATGTGATACACTACTTGTACAATGGCCAAACAAGGCATAACACCACTGTAGAACAAGATGGCGCTATATAAATCAATACGTAAAAATGTCATTGAGTGAAAATATTAAGCTCTTTCTGGTTGTACAAGCATGTGACCTAAAAACAATGTCTTTTGATATTGTTATTTATGTAACTGATATCTTCCCCCTAGCCTGACATTGATCAGTCCTAAAACGTGTCACTGGGGGAGAATGCATTGGATACATAGTAATGCATGCCACATTCTCCAGCACCTGTTCATGCGCACAAAACGTAATAGCTTCACTCCCAGTGCAGTGGATTGTTACTGTGTGAAGTACCACTAATTTCACTGTTGCAAATGTTGCGGTTACCATTACATCCCCTTTAATCAGAGCATTTGTAATAAAATGTAATTTTAACTAATTTGCATGGTTCAGGTGCTTAATAATAATAAGTTCTTTAGAACTGAATATGCTCGTGGCAGAGGTGATACACGTATATATTAACAACTAACACAATTAAATTAGAATAATTAAAATCACTTAAAATGAGCAAGGACCAGCAATCTCCAGGAACATAAAACTAATAGGCAGGGAAGTGTAAATACATTAGTAAAAATATCTGGTGAACAGAGAAATGATTAGACTGGTTCATATAATAATAATTATACTCTGAATGGTCAGCTTTCTGGATTCTAGTTGTAGCATGGGTTTAGTTTGCCTCTCTGCCCATAGAAAACACTATCAGAACAATAGGGCATTCACGTCTCTGAGTGTCTGATCATTAATCCATTATGACTTTGTTTAATGCTCTTTAGGTTGTTTTTAGTCATGCTGCGTTCAGAAATATGCGATTACAAGGCTTAGTTTTTTAATTCCTCACAACTGCATTGTTCTGCGTATATACAGTAGTGAACATAATGGGAAAGTGTTGAGTAAGGTCCCCAGGTTTAAGTGAATGAAGTTCTTTCATCAGCTTTGTTTAATATAGTGTACGGTCTTTACAATAGAGACCGTGTTGTGCAGCTAAGCGTATCATGAAGCAGTACAATTGTATAAAGCAAACTGATGCACAGGTTTTCCAACTACATGGATTTCCCCAGTGTATATAATGTCCGTATTGGATACTGGTTTTGTAGTCGTTTTCAACAGATTTCTTTACAATTGTCTCTCTCTGTACATGTAGGCATTACATCAGTAGTGCTAGAGGTTAATAAGTGAGGGAATTTAAATATCCATAGGAATCTAAGACAAAGTCAAGTACCGTTAAAGGTTTTAGTTTTTTTTTACAGTAGTGAAATGTATGTGCCATCAAGATCTGTGCTTCTATGTATTTTTCCTATTGAATATAAAGTTTGTAGGTCTTCCTTTGGAATCGATATCACTGACTTTTTAAATTTTATATACCGTATTTTTCGCTCTATAAGACGCACCTGCTGATAAGACGCACCTAGATTTTAGAGGAGAAAAAAAAGGAAAAAATATTTTGAGCTAAAAAATGGGCTAAAATATTTATTACAATAACTGAATAACTTAACATGAACAATAGCCAACAGCAGCATTAAGAACCATCATTACCAATCCACAGATTCCACACATACCAATCCACACATATACCAATCCACAGATTCCACACATACCAATCCACTCTCACTGTCACTCAGTCTTACTGAATGATTTCCTACCTTCTTTTCTACCTCTTTTCTTCTTACAGCAGTCTTCTTCTTACAGCAATCCTCCTCTTCGCTCCTCTTCTTCTGTCTTCTTCCGGGTCAGAGGGCACTGTGGGCGCGGCTTCAGTGCCGCCGGGGTTTGTTGTCAGATCCCGGCGGCACTGAAGCCGCGCCCACAGCAGCAGTTGCCGCGCGGATCGCAAGGGAGCAGTATCGGAGGTCTTTAACAGACCTCCGATACCGCTCTCTTGCAAGCCTGCTCCTCCAGCGGCGGACATTACTGTCCGTCTCTGGAGGGGTGCCGGGTGCCGGCAAGTTGGCACCCCCTGATGAGCGGCACCCGGTGCGCTTTTGGTGAGTATATGCCCCCCCCCT
Organism: Spea bombifrons; assembly: GCF_027358695.1. NCBI lineage: Eukaryota > Metazoa > Chordata > Amphibia > Anura > Pelobatidae > Spea > Spea bombifrons. The sequence continues at coordinate 52,483,044 of NC_071091.1, forward strand.
CCCTGCCTGCATCTTCGCTCCATAAGACGCGGCTGATTTTTCATCCTACTTTGGGAGGAAAAAAACTGCGTCTTATGGAGCGAAAAATACGGTAATTTTTTTCTCTTAAAGTGTACCACAATAGATGACTGTGTGTCTCCCAATCCACTCACTCTTTAGATGGAACTCTTTGGGACTCAAACATGAGCCTACCCTGTAACTAACACACACACGCACAACATGCTAATACACACACCATATACCCACACTGTTTCACACTCCAACACCATACACTAACATTCACTCTCTGCCTCCTATTTTATAGTGCAGCTCAGACTATCGTGGGGTCGCCCGCCTTAGCATGCACACAGTGTTCCCCAAACCTAAAAGTATTTATATAATGGTAAATAGCATAACATGTGTTTATACATTAAATTGTGTAAGTAAATTATATTTTTCTACTTTAATGCCGTAATCACAAAAACATCTTGTAAGACCCTGCCTCCCAGCTAATAGTGTGCCATGTTGAGTGGTTAGTGGAGGTCCTAAATGTTAATAACCGGTATGTACAGTATAGCCTATATTATAAGATGACAAATTAAAAATGAAATCCATTAAGATTTTTATAATAATTAAAATCAAATGTTATGTATTTTTCTTATAAAAAGAAAGCAGCTCCCATGGTAACTTCCTTGAAATAGATTTCTTTTCTATGTAATGTGCGTATTATGGTTATCGCAACCGGTTTAAAAATACAATGGTGGTCTGTTGTAACCATCTCATAATAAACCTTCAGTCTTTCACTTTATATACAGTACATCTAAATGACCACACATCATCTAACATGCTGCTTCGTTATCTATAAGAAGAGGCATTTGTACCCCTGGAGATGTAGCTCTATTGTTCAGAGAATAAAGCATCGAGCAAATAAATGAGATGGGAAGGTCAAACTCGTCTTCATACAAAGTCTGATCTCTCACCAAGACAGAAAATTAATATCTAGGTTGCTTTCCAAATGTACGCTTGAAAGGTGAAGCTATTGCTCTGTCTTTCTTCCTGTCTTATCTGCTTGTTGCTTAAATGAATGTTTTTCTGATCAATTCCAAAAAAAGGGAGTACAAAGAAAATGTAAGAAAAGTTGATAAAGGAGTCAAAGAAATGGTGGAAGTGATCGAAGCTTTTTATGGAAATGATGATAAAACTGCATTTATCTTCACTTCTGACCATGGCATGACTGACTGGGGTGAGTAAATCCACATGCTTGATTCATGTTTCTTTTTTTAACTCAATGTGTTGAAACTCCTGTTTATTTCATACCGGTTTAGTTTAACTATGTGAAATGAACAAAGCACTAAAAATACATTTGGTGTTCTAAAGGAAATAAAATAGCATTATTAGTTAGCTATTGAAAGCAGCGTCAGTAATTTTTGTCTGAAGTTTCTAATGGGTTTAAAATTTTAACTAAAACACAACAAAACGTTCAGAACATCACGTGCGGTGACTTGTGGTTGGCTGAATGCATCTCCTATACGGCATTTAGCTGAAGCATGGGGAAAGGAGCAAATGCATATGGGGGCAGAATGCACCCTATGTATTTGCAAAAGGGACCACACAGCTACCATATGCATTATGGCACATTTAATTATGGCTGGAGTGTCCCTTTAACTGTATAATTTAGGGAGATAAGGTAAGTCTATTGTTATCTTTTATTTATATAGCACCAACAATGTACGCAGCGCTTCTTACAATACATATATTAACCCATTAAAGTCCATTGACGGGTCAGACACGTCATGTAAAAACGCTCACTTCACGACCAATGACGTGCCAGGCACGTCATTTCATTACACTCACTTAAATGGTGTTGCTGTAATGCCTCGATCTCGAGGCATTCCGCAACAGCAAGATCGGCATCAGGGGCCATGTTTGGCCCCTCCTTGGGGCATAGACATGCGCCATACACTGTATGGCTCCACTTGCGGGTTGAATACAGGTACTGCATTCAACCATGCAAGTCAATGGAGCCCAGCTTTCTAATCACAATGTGATATCACAAATATTTAAAACATTTAAAAATAATTATGCATCAGAGGAATCATCCAGTTCCAGCAAAATGTAAAAAAAAGTCCAAAAAGAATAAAATAAAAAAAAGAAAGTTTATTATTATGAGCAAGTGCAGACTGAATAAAATCGGGGGGGAAAAGGGCACTTGCCAAATGTGGCCTTTTAGCCCCCAAACACCAGACAAACCCATGCATGGGTGGTATCGCTGTACTCAGCTGTTGCTGAACACATATTGGGGCTTGTTTGAAAGTGATGTATACCAGGAGCTGTAAATCCATACCTTAAGCGCAAATTTTTGTGATAAAAAAACACAAAGTAAATTACTACTGCAAAGTTTGACAGAGGGTGGTAGTGGAATTAGTGCATGGAAAGGGTTAAAATACCAGCATTTGAGATACCTTGGTGTCTAGTTTTCAAAAATATATGGTTTAATGGGATAAATTGCATTGACCAGCTTCAAAGGTACCCGAAATAACACATGGGGCAGAATGACCAGATTTGGAAAAAAATTGTTTTGAAATGTCAAAACGCTACTTGTACCTATTGCCCAATAAGCAAAAAAAAACATAAAAACAGTGGGTATTTTCTAAACTCCAGACAAATAGCGGAATCTATTTACCAGCTTTTTTCATTAGCGTTATTTGATGAGTAAAAGATGAGAAAAGGTTTTTTTTTTTTTTTTAAATTAGATAATATGATAAAAAAGAAAGCCCTTCTTGAACAAAACAATATATAACTTGTGTGAGTTCACTAAATGAGTAAGGAGAAAATTACATCTAAGCACGAGCACTGCAAAAATTTACAAAACAGCCTCAGTCCCAAAAGGTACAAAAAGTAAAAAACAGCCTGGTCCTTAAGGGGTTAAAGGGGTATGACAAGACTAGAATATACAGACTAAGTGAAACCAATACATTAGGTGGAGAGAACCCTGCTCGCAAGCTTACCATCTTCAGGTATATTACTTTATTGAAACTGAGGGGACTGTGGGAATCCCAACTCAGAACTAGAGAGCTACTTAGTAGGGAAAATAACATTACAAAACTATTTTTAATTTTAACTAGAATGTGCTGTGCTGCTGTATCATTGATTGTTTTCTCCTAAGTGAATGTATTGGATTGAAAAGTATTTTTCTCTCTAGGATCACATGGAGCAGGACATCCATCGGAGACATTAACGCCATTGGTTGCTTGGGGAGCTGGGGTCCATTATCCAAGGAGTAGTTCTTTGCAATACACAGACGACACATTTTCAAAACGTAAACACAGTTTTCTATGACTACGTTTACCCTATGAATGATTTGATGAAATTGGGAAAATGTTCTGAAAATATAAATTAGATTCAGCATTAATCAATGTATGTATGTATACACATTTTCACTAGGGAGTTATTTTGAGTCTGGTCCAATGTAAACTAAGACTTTATTTCAGTTGAGGAAGTAGGAATATTGTTAATTGTACAATTGAAAATTTTAAAATCCAAAATGATTAACCTACTTAATCGGTAGATTTTGGCTGCATGTAAGTGGCATATATAGTGGATGAACAAATATACCAGTATTCAGCAGCCTGAAGACCTACATTCTGAAGAACTATTTTGTAGTTGGGAGTGAGTGTACGAGTGACTATTTAGTTGTGCCACCCATGTCTTGTGTGATATATAGGTAGAAAACTTTTTTAATAAAAAAAAATAAGCATCAAGAATTCTTATTTGATTGGTACAGAATTGATATATTAGGATAACATTATGTTTTACAGAGTGGAAGTTGGAAAGTTTGGCGAGGCTTGATGTCAACCAGGTATGAGATTTTTGTTTTGTTTTCTGAAGCTGTGTGAATCAGGGATATTGAGTAGGAGAGGCTTCTAGAAAAAGATTGTCCAGGCTTCCTCCGAGTAAGCTTAGGGAAAATGTATACTGTATAATCAGAATTATATGGAATTAAGTTTTTTATTTTGATTAGCAACTTGTTCGTCATTGACTTGGTCTGTCGCTCCATGTGCGGATTTCTATTTTTATATTTTTTCTGTTTGCTTTATCTGCTGGAAGTTATTATACGTGGCTGGACACATAGTGATTAATATATATTTTATTAGTGTGAGTGGATCGGCATCACATTATGTTATGGCTTGCCCCATGTCTAACTACTGTTCTGTAGTATGTGCTATAAAACTAATAATAGTGCAGTAATGCTGACAAACTTGGGGGTCCTGTTTAAAAAGCACTTCTGGTGAAACATAGTATAATTTTTTTTTTTTTTTAAGTCACCATAGCACCAAAACATGACAGCTCATGAACATGCAAGATTTGCCAACATGCCTCTGCCAGAAGAGCGCCACATTGTCTTGACCTCAAGACGATTGCTTGCTTTAGCTTCACAGTTTGCCGAATGCTTAGATCATTTCTACTTAAGATTTTAAAATGGAAGTTTTCAGAATGGATTATTTGGACTCGTATGCCATTGCCATGAGATCCTGCTTTAATTATATTTAAGTGGGTGCAGATTATTTAACACGTGTGCTTACTTTTAATGTTAGTATAAATACTGTGGATTAACATTTTCCTCACAATCACAGTTGGCCAGTTGGCATTATACAGTGTGAGTGTGTGTGTGCAGAGGCGTATATAGGGTATTGCAGCCATGGCACGTGCCATGGGCGCCATCTCAAGGGGGCGCCGGTGAGCGGCTTTTAAATGCCGTTTTTTTTTTATACGGAGGAGAGAGAGGGGCGTCTAGCAACTGCTCGGCGCCCCTCATTCTCCTCCACGAGCCCTCTACCCCCGTCCCGGTGCCGGCATTTCATGCAGAGCGCCGCAATATGCCGGCATAATGCGGCGCTCTGCATGAAATGCCGGCACCACTGAGCGGCTTTTAAACACTGATGCGGAGGAGAGAGAGGGGCGCCTAGCAACCGCTCGGCGCCCCTCGTTCTCCCCCGCATCAAAAAAAAGAAGACAGCCGCTCGCTGGTGCCCGCTGCTTCACTGCTGGGCGCCGAAATATGACGTCATATTGCGGCGCTCAGCAGTAGGGAGGGAGGGAGGGGGTTAAAAAGTGATGAGGGAGGGAGGGGGTTAAAAAGTGATAAGGGAGGGAGGGGGGTAAAAAGTGATAAGGGAGGGAGAGGGGGGTAAAAAAGTGATAAGGGAGGGAGAGGGGGGTAAAAAAGTGATAAGGGAGGGAGAGGGGGTAAAAAAGTGATAAGGGAGGGAGAGGGGGGTAAAAAAGTGATAAGGGAGGGAGAGGGGGGTAGAAAGTGATAAGGTTGGGAGAGGCGGGTAGAAAGTAATAAGGGAGGGAGAGGGGGTAGAAAGTGATAAGGGAGGGAGATGGGGGTAGAAAGTGATAGGGGAGGGAGTGGGGGTAGAAAGTGATAGGGGAGGGAGAGGGGGGTAGAAAGTGATAGGGGAGGGAGAGGGGGGGTAGAAAGTGATAGGGGAGGGAGAGGGGGGGTAGAAAGTGATAGGGGAGGGAGAGGGGGGTAGAAAGTGATAGGGGAGGGAGAGGGGGTAGAAAGTGACAGGGGAGGGAGAGGGGATTAGAAAGTGATAGGGGAGGGAGAGGGGGGTAGAAAGTGACAGGGGAGGGAGAGGGGGATTAGAAAGTGATAGGGGAGGGAGAGGGGGGTAGAAAGTGACAGGGGAGGGAGAGGGGGATTAGAAAGTGATAGGGGAGGGAGAGGGGGGGTAGAAAGTGATAGGGGAGGGAGAGGGGTAGAAAGTGATAGGGGAGGGAGAGGGGGGTAGAATGTGATAGGGGAGGGAGAGGGGGTAGAAAGTGATAGGGGAGGGAGAGGGGGTAGAAAGTGATAGGGGAGGGAGAGGGGGTAGAAAGTGATAGGGGAGGGAGAGGGGGTAGAAAGTGACAGGGGAGGGAGAGGGGGATTAGAAAGTGATAGGGGAGGGAGAGGGGGGTAGAAAGTGACAGGGGAGGGAGAGGGGGATTAGAAAGTGATAGGGGAGGGAGAGGGGGGTAGAAAGTGACAGGGGAGGGAGAGGGGGATTAGAAAGTGATAGGGGAGGGAGAGGGGGGGTAGAAAGTGATAGGGGAGGGAGAGGGGTAGAAAGTGATAGGGGAGGGAGAGGGGGGTAGAATGTGATAGGGGAGGGAGAGGGGGTAGAAAGTGATAGGGGAGGGAGAGGGGGTAGAAAGTGATAGGGGAGGGAGAGGGGGGTAGAAAGTGATAGGGGAGGGAGAGGGGGATAGAAAGTGATAGGGGAGGGAGAGGGGGGTAGAATGTGATAGGGGAGGGAGAGGGGGTAGAAAGTGATAGGGGAGGGAGAGGGGGGTAGAAAGTGATAGGGGAGGGAGAGGGGGATAGAAAGTGATAGGGGAGGGAGAGGAGGTAGATATAAGTAAAGAGTGTGCATTAATGTGTGGATGCATTGAGTGAATGAGAGAGAGCATGAGTTAATATGTGAATGTATTGTCTGAATGAGGGAGAGCATGAGTTACTGTGTGGATGAATTGTCTGAATGAGGGAGAGCATGAGTTAATGTGTGGATGCATTGAGTGAATGAGGGAGAGCATGAGTTAATGTGTGGATGAGTTGTCTGAATTAAAGTGTGAATTAGTGAGTGACTGTAAAAGTGTTTGTGTGTATCATAGATTTATAATTGTGGAAGGGCAAAGATGGCACTAGCAGGAGGTTTGAGCCTTGGGGGCCGAGATGGCACAGGCAGGGTGTATATGGGACAAAGATGGCACTGGCCGGACTGTTTGGGGACAAAGTTGACTTGTGCTTGGCTATTTGGGGACAAAGATTGCAAATCTTATGTGTGTTATCTGGGTGCTGGCCAGGTTCTATGTGGGCAGTGTGGACGCCAGGGCTGGCTTTGGGGTGTGCAACCTGTGATCTATGCCTGTAATTTAGGGGGTTTTAAATATACCTTTAATGCCGTGTTTTTATGTGAATTCCAATTGATCTTTACCTGCAAAGCTGGGTTTTTGTGTTATTCTGTAGATCCATATCTGCTATGCTATGTTTCCATACATTATTTATGTATACCTGCAAATACAGAGTTAATGTTTTATTCAGTTGATCTATACCTGCGATGCTACGTTTCATATATTATTATTGTATACCTGCAAATACAGGACTTGTATGTCTGATTCTGTTTATTTGATATATTCCTTCAGTGCTGAGATCACAAGTGAATTTCAATTGATCTGGGTTTGTGTGTTGATCTGTACCTGCTATCGGCAGCAGGGACTAATATTTATATATATATATATGGGCAGCAGGGGCTAGTAAATGGGTTTTAGATATTTGGACAGGGGCGCAATTTCAGTGCTTGCCATAGGCGCTATTTTCAGTAGATACGCCTCTGTGTGTGTGTATATGTGTATATATATGTATATATATATATATATATATATATATATTCTCACATAAACTCTGTGCATTGCCGCACATAGACAGAAAATGTTACATCCTACCAGATCTGTACCAGGCGGGTGCTCCTGCTTGTTATACATCACAGCCCTCACAATTATTGAACGCTTTCTTCTACAGAGGTGACATCTCCATTCATTAATATCCAGGATGTGCCAGGACAGCACATTTCTATCATTAGGATGGGAAGCTGCAGACTTTTCCCTTTAAATTTTAACAGTCATGCTGACTTCTTTTTATTTACTTTTTTTACTATTGTTTCTGAGTGGGGTTCTCCCCCTTGCTTTGTTTTCTTTTGTATCTTATGTGTAAAATGTCTAAAATGTCCATTGATAGAGATGTATTGTGTGGCTTAGCACTGGATTTACCTTAAATCAGCCCCCCCCCCACACACACACACACACTTGGCAGACACTTGGGGGTTGCTTAGATGCAGTGGGAAGTATGGCAGGTTTGGTTAGAGCTTTCAAGGAGGTCATCTAAAAAAAAAAATCTAAGGTATCGTCTGAATGCAGGAGAGCTGGCAGGTTATAGGAGAGTGAGTGTAACAAACGCAGGGTGTGATGAAAGCCATAAGGAGATTAGAAGGTGAGAAGAGACTCTGTCAGGAGGAATCAGAAATATGTCTCAAACATAGGAAAACCAGAAAATGTTTAAACTAAATAAATGATGTGCAGACTACATTGTTTTGCCTGCATTCTGCCTGATGTGTTGCTTTGTTTTACAGGCTGATGTAGCACCCCTGATGGCATCCCTTATCGGCATTCCCTACCCTCTGAATTCAGTGGTAATGCATAATACTGTACAACATAGCCCATTAAGTATCTTTTATAGTCTCTTTCTTCTCTGAGACCAACACAAGTTATGCTTTTGATAACGTCACCCCTCCCAAAAAACAGCAGTATTGCCATGTTCATTCAGTGTCTCTTAGCAGCTTTGTTTCCTATGGTTTCACTGCTGTTAAAACTGCAAAGATTTACATTAGAAGTAGGACTTTATATAATGTGAATGATTCCAAGTTGCCCATATGTAATTATTATTTTATTTTGTTCCTATAATCCACATATATTGAATGAAATGGAACCTATAAACATTGTTTGGCATACAAAACAATATAAAAAAAACCCAAAACATATCATTGATAAAGTGAAAACTCTTCCTCCTTTGCTGTTATAGGGGATTTTGCCTGTGGACTATCTTAACAACAGTGATCTCTTCAAAACAAACAGTATGCTTACAAATAGTCTTCAAATACTGGAGCAGTTTAAGGTAAGCTTATACACTTACGCCGTTTTTTGATCTGATGCAGAGGAGAAGAGTTTGTTTTATGATACCTGTAAATAGAGAAATTGAGTTTACACATGCTGTACCATTTACTGGAAAAAGCAGAAAGGGATTGTTAAAGGTAGCATTTTGTTGGTAACTGTAATGTAACAAATGACATATCAATAGAATGTTTGAAACATTAGACCATGTAAACAATTTGAATACTTGTTTTTGCAAACATTACTCGAATCATTGTTAAATGATAATCAAATATTTTAGGTCAAGATGTTACAGAAAAAAGAAACTACTTTATCATATCTGTTTTCACCATTTAGGTGAGTACCATCTACAACATTGTCATTGTTTTTATGCCACAGACTTTATTGTTGGGTAAACACAAATGTGACACTTGAAGGTGCTATCTTACACAATACATGAATTGCTATAATATGTTAAAAACATAGATCTTAGCAGATGCATTGTTTTATCCCTTCCTACTATATTTTAATTGCATTAACACAGAAACTATTAAGAAGATTTGTCTTCTATGACATCAGCCCATCTTGTGCTTGCTTTTGTATCACATGGCAAGAATTTATTTTTTTAAGACATTGGGCATTCAAAACTTGCAATTCATAAATGAATGATGAATTAAATCTGATATTTTATGGTGAGTTTGTAACTTTCCCCCCTTGCTGCAAGGCTGTGGGAAATGGAGCACCTATTTTATATGCAAGTGGAGGAAAATCGACTATTAAAAAGTACTGGTGTATCTGCTGAAATTGAATTTAGTAACTAAGGGGCCATTACTACTAAATTGATTTAGTAACTAAGGGGCCATTACTTCTTCACATAGGGCCAGGTAGAGTTTAACATTTAAAAACTGCATTTTGTGCTTACTTGAGTTATCATTGTCTAATATTAAACCTTTATTGATGATAAAGTGCAGTTGCTCTGTAGGCGCTAAATTGACATTTCCACTGGAATACATTCTAGATATTCTGTGAATACACTGACACTGTTACATCTTATCCTAGTGTTTAAATAAATAAATACATATGATGATTACGAGTTTGGGCTGCGTATAACTTATATGACCAAAAGTATGTGAACACCCCTCTAGATTATTGTCTACTGTTTCTGTCACACCCATTGCTAACAGGTGTATAAAATCAAGGCAATCATCTCTATAGACAGACATTGGTAGTAGAGGGGGTCATATTGAAGAGCTCAGTGACTTTAAACGTGACAGTGTCATAGGATGTCTCCTTTGCCGCAGGTCAGTTAGTGAAATTTCTGCCCTGGTCCACAGTTCATCCCTGAAGAGGTAGACCACGAGTGGAGCCACTGTGTTCGGAAGCTACCTACCGCTTTGCCTACTTTAAAGTTTGAAAGAGGAGGGATAATGGTCTGGAATTGTTTGTTAGCGTTTGGGCTAGGCCTCTTTGTGCCCTGTCCTTAACACCTTGGAACACCTTTGGGACTAATTGGAATGCTGATTGCCAGCCAGGCTGTTTCGTCCAACATCCGTGCCTGACCTCTAATGCCCTGTGGGCTGAATAGGCACAAATTCCCACAGACACGCTCCAAAATCTTGTGGAAAGCCTTCCCAGAAGAGTAGAGGCAGTTATAGCTGCAGAAATGTGTGTGGGTGGATGTGGGCTACAAATGAATACCCATAGTTTTGGAATGGGATGTTCACAAGCTTATATAGGTCTTGTCAGGTGTCCACATACCTTTGATCAAACAATGTACCTATGAGGCCACTCTCTTTAAAGAAAATAATATATTTCCCCTTGAAAGAGCCAGAAAATGTAATATATTATCTAAAAACTAGACATTTCTTAAAGTAGAAAACAATATAATATTTATGAAAACTGCTACAATATTTTCAAAAACTAAGTTTTCATGTGTACTTGTAGAAAAAAAATGTTGGGAGTTCCCTTTTAAGATGTAAACCTAAAATTAAGGACAACACTTTCCTTTCCAAGTGTTTTTTGCTCTGTTGACAATGATTTTGTTTATGCGTTGAGAGCCTCGAAGACCTGAAAATAATTAACTTGCTGATTAATAAGATTTGGTTTCTGTCTTGTGCCGTAAACTCTGCTGTGAGTTTCTTTTATAACCTGACAAAGGATTAACCTGAAATAAAAGGGCTGTCAACCCCATTCTAAATGTTTTTTTTTCCTAAGCATGAATAACTAATGAAAAAAATCTGTTACTAAAAACAGCACAACTAATTTACCAGAGTTGATAAACATGTCTCCTAGTGGTAGATATTAACAGTATCAAGTGCCAGGAGACATTGGTAACACTAAATCAGGGGTTTTTTCGGCAGTGGGCCACTTCATCAGAAATGTATGTGTGCGTGGGCCGCACTCATTTTTCACTGAGAGAAATTTGGCGATAATAAAAAAAAAAGCAGTGGAAAAGTTTTTTGATCAACTTTTATGTCATTCTATCAATACTGAATTACTTAAACAGTAAAACAAAGTCAGTCCCCAAACTATTTAAAACACACACTGTGGGTACAAGCTGGATTTAAGATGTCTGACGCACACTGGAGGCAGGGCCAGAGTAAGAGCATCATGGCCCTGGTGCTGAGGATTTTGGTAGCCATTTTATGGAAATAAATAATACAGACAGAATCTTAACTCCTCGGCATCCATGTGTACTGGATAAAGATGACATCAGTGTGAGGCAGATAATACTAGATAGAATCTTATGTGATGGGATTGGGAGTAATCAGTACACTAAAACAGTCATCATACACGGGATGCCTGAAGCCAACATTTAGTGCCACTAATCCTTTTTAACAAAATATGCTGGTTGAAACAGAGTAGATAACACAAAACCTTTACTTTTCCTCTCACTGATTTTATCTATGGATAAGTAAAGTTAAATAGTTCAATTTATTCCTACAGAAGGTAAAGTGCCAGGAAACCGAAAACACACATACGGGGACAGGCTCTGCCACACCGACACCCAAACACACACCGGGACAGGCTGTGCCACACCGACACCCAGACACACACACACACACACCAGGACAGGCTCTGCCACACCGACAGCCAAACACACACACACCAGGACAGGCTCTGCCACACCGACACCCAAACACACACACGACGAGCTCTGCCACACTGAGACCCAAACACACACACACCAGGACAGGCTCTGTCACACCAACACCCAAACACACACACCAGGACAGGCTCTGCAACACCCAAACACACACACCAGGACAGGCTCTGCCACACTGACACCCAAACACACACACTAGGACAGCCTCTGCCACACCCAAACACACACACCAGGACAGGCTCTGCCACACTGACACCCAAACACACACACTAGGACAGGCACTGACACACAAACACACCAGGACAGGCTAAGCCACTACAGAAGGATAAAAAAAAATATTTTCTACACTGCTTTGTCATTAACCCCCCCTTTATATTTTTGCCCCTTGTGTATTAGTGCCCCAGCCATGCCCCCCCTTTAGTATTAATTAATGTGTTCCGCAAAAAAAAATGAAATCTTTGTGTATGCAGCTCACCACTCCAGCTAGGAGCTTGTCCCATTTATACCAATACCATGCATTTACTTCTTCCCTTTGGCAGGCAGTAGGAAAATCTTTTGGGTCTCATTTATTGACCAGCTGTGGGGAAATTTTTCTTTAAGAATAAGAGGTGTTGCCTTGAGATTTCAGGAAAATGCATAAAAAGTTATTTTCTTTGATAGCACAGATTTACCCAAGTTGTGATCCAGTGTGCCAGAGGTGTGGTGTGGAAAAACAAGATGTAAATTTGCCATATTTGGAACATGTAGCCGTGGGGGGGGGGCTGCCCCGGGTGCCTCTCTTCAGCGAGGTGCCACACTGACACACAGAGATCCCAAGAATCCTGGAAATTCCTTCTGTCTCAATGTCTCTCTACCTTCTCTGTCAACTGTTTCCTTGTACCTGTCTCTTTTCATGCAGCTCCACTTCTTCTCTTGCCTCTTCTTCTTTTCCTCTGTCTTCTTACATTGTCTGCTTCTCCACGGTATCTGCTCCATTGACCAGGCCTCCCGGAGTACTTCCACAAGAGGGCGGTACCTTTGCATGCACCACGTGGACAGCCTCTACCCTATTCCTTCAATCTGGGTAGAGGGTATTTTGCAGAGACTCTGCACTTTTGAGGAAGTGCTCTGTGAAACCTGATCATCAGAGCTGATGTGGACAAAAAAGAAGAGCCAAGAGAAGAAGAACAGCTGAAGTAAAGGGGGCCGGGGCACAGAAACTGTCAGCGGAGAAGGTAGGAGAGCCGTGAGAGTGTGAGTGCGTGAGGTGTGGGTGTTCTTACATTTTTTAAAGTGTGAGGGTTGGCAGGGGTCTAATATAGAATCTGCCCCAGATGCCAAATAAGCACACCATTGAGGCTTGGTAGTTGGTTTTCTGGACTAGGACTTTGCTTAGAAAGGTTGTAGATAACAGAATTCTATTGTGCAGACAAGAACTTTCCAATACTTTTTTTATGTACCTTTTATACAAGGTGATATACATTGATGTAGATACATAAACTGTAACCCACACAACAGAATACGTTAATTGAGCTATTAATCACTACTGTGTACTGTTTATTAGGAAACTCACACAGCTTCTCTAAAGATAAGTTGTGAAAGTTATGGGGAGAACTTAGACTTCCTATGGTGGAGTCTATTGATATTCTGTATAGAATATATCGAAACTTCAAAATGAGGATCCCTGGACCAAGGTGTTGTTTTCATTCTCCAATTTAGCATCACGTTGTAAATCTTAACAGATTAAGATTCAGGCCGTTCAGTTTAGTAAATTACACAGTATTGCTTTTACGTTACTGTTGCTCAATTGGTTTTCCTGTGTAGATATTGTAGCATAACCATACACAAAATACATTTGATAAAAGTACTTTTATCACATGTACACTACCGTTCAAAAGTGGTTTAAAAATACAGTGTGGGCATTGTTAATGTTGTAAATGACAGTGCCAAATTTGATGAAAACCAAACTCCACAAATAAGCACAAACTTCTCATACCAACTGTCAAGCACGATGGTGGACGGGTAATGATTTGAGCTTGTTTTGCAGCCACATAATCTGGAAACCTTGTAGTTAGTCGACCATGGACTCCTTGGTATCCCAAACTATTCTAGAGTCAAATGTGAGGCCATCTGTCTGATGGCTAAAGCTTGGCAGAAATTGGGTCATGCAAACAGGACAATGATCCCAAGCACACCAGCATATCAACAACAGAATGGCTAAAAAAAGAATTAAGGTGTTCCAATGATGCAGTCAAAGTCCAGACCTCAACCCAATTTCAATTTACTGAGGCAGGGTACCTTAAGAGAGCTGTTCATGAACAGGTGCCTGCAAGCCTTATTGAACTGCAACGTTGTAAAGAAGAGCGGCTAGAAATTCCTCCGCAACCATATGAGAGACTGATACTTTGTTGGAGGCTGCCATCGTTGTTGGTAATGTGATATTTTGGATGAATTTCTTCGCGCAGTGGCTACACTGAGCTGATTCTTTATGGCATTAGTATAGTACAGTATAGTAGGTTAAAAAAAGACTTCAGTCCATCAAGTTCAACCTTTCACACATACCCACTTCTAAAGTTGATCCAAAGAAGGCAAAAAACCTACTTGGTGCAATTACCAAATATGCCACAACAGGGAAAGAAATTCCTTCTTGATTCCATAGTGGCAATCAGATTACTCACTGTATCAACTTGCCAATACCCGTTTAACAGTTGTAGCCGTTTATGTAATGCTTAACCAGCTCTATAACATCCTTCTTAAAAACTGTGCCCAAAATTGCACTGTATATTCAAGGTGATGCCTCCCAATTGCTTTATAAAGAGGTAAAATTATATTTTCATCTTGTGATTTAATATTCCTCTTTATGCATACTAATACCTTACTGGCTTTTGCAACCACTGACTGGCACTGTACTTTGTTCCCGAGTCTATGGTCTACAATTATACCTAAGTCCTCATTTTCTGCTTTTCCCGATGCACTGCCCTTTAAAGTTTTAAGTTGCATGTTTTTTTTGGTACGAAAGTGCATTACCTTACACTTATCTATATTGAATATCACCTGCCGCTTATTTGCCCAGTCCCCTAGTTTATCCAAATCATTCTGAAGAGAAGCTACATCCTGGTCAGACTTTATAACCTTACCTAATTTTGTGTTATCAGCATCACAGACAAGTAACTTCCAATATCTATTGCAAGATCATTAGAAAATAAGTTGAGAACTGGACCCAAGACAGAACCCTGAGGCACCCTACTTACCACATCGTCGTCCAGCTTGAGAATTTTTTAGAATTTACTTTATTACTATGAAATGCCTGCATAGATTTTTTCAGAATGTTTGACTGGGTGAGGCATTCTATTGGATAGCACCGACAGTAGAAACACATACATTCTCACATATATTCCTTACTTAATCCTTATAAAAAACTGCACAGATAATGCAAAATATAACATGTATATCACCTTACTAGTGCATATATTGTGCCTTCATACAGATCATTTAAATCATACACCATATAATGCAGGGATTGACAAATCACAGGAGCCAGGTAGCCATGGCTTCTAAACTGTTGTTCCACTTTATAGTGATATGTATAAACATTCTTTCTTGCCTCCTAAATTGTGTCTGTCTGGCTCATAATTTCTCCGAAGAGTGTTCAGTCCACAATGCAACATTTTATGTAAGTGTTGATTTGTTATAATGTTCATAATATGGATGGGTTACATACCATACCAATATTACACATTGCCAAACTTTCGTTTAGGGTGCATGGCTAGTGGCATGGCTAGGGACAGGACTTTACCAAGACATATGTGCATTTGTGACCTATTGAGCTGTTTATGTAATTTTCTTTGGTAAGCAACAAGTGTTCATAGATTTTGAGAAAGTTTGATTGATCATGTCATATAGCCATTATATTATAAGAGGCACAAAGGGAAGAAAAGAGAGGCATGTGGATTCTGGTCCTAATAGGTACTATTCACCCTAAACAGGGATTCTTGGCTGGTATTAATTTGTAGCAGCAACCATCATTTGCAGGTGGATATCCTTCTTTTAACTTTTTCTTTTTTTTTTTTTTTTTTTTTAATCTTGAGGCAGCCTTAATAGTTAAATGCTTTTACATAGTTTGGACTTGGAGTAATTCTTCAGCTTGCAGGCAGCAAGTTCAATTTTAGGAGTGCATGCTTGACTGACTCGATTACTTTTAAGCTAGCCACATTGTACATCATTTACTACGATAAGTTATAACCAAGCCTTCCCCCAGAGTTCATTTCAACATTGTAGGAAACTTGCGTTTTGTTATTCTGCTGGAAAAAATAAATTTACTGAAGGTCTAAGTAACTTGGGGAGATTTGTTGATGGGGCTTGGCCATGTCACAAATTTGACAGATGCACTTTTTTTTTACTGCAGTTTCCATAGTGCTTTTAGGACATGAGGTGAAGAAGAGACGTGAAAATTAACAGTAATATTGACAATATACAAAATTCATAATAACATTAACATATGTTATGACACTTGTACAAAAGGAGAGGAGGACCCTGCTCTTGCAATCTTACAAACTATATGGAGATTAAGGGGGGGTGAGATACAAAGTCAAGTACTGCTTGGGTGAGACTGATTTGATCGTAGTGAAAGTCACATGGAGAGCTTATGGGTGGAATGGATGATTTCTCCTAAGGGTGGTTGGCAGTTGGAGGATATCTTGCATTCATCTCTGAACAGGCAAGTTTTAGAGAGTTTAAAGCTAGAGTAAGTGAAATGCTTTATTTAATCATCCTATGAAACCTATTTACATTTGTGGATGTAAACTGACTAATCATTTTCTGAACGTGATATCTCGGGGTATCTCAGGGATGTTATATGACGTCCATGGTCTTTAAGACATTTATGGTACACTAGCAGTATATCACAGAACCTGCCCCAATCTGGCATATCCAAGAAAGCCTTTTATTGAATTAGCTATAAAATTGCCCCCATACACATACACGAGTGCTTTATTTTACATATGTTATTTGTACAGGGGTGCTTTATTTGAAAAATATATTGAGCAGAAATACCAAAAAATTAAAATAGTGTAATATCTTCAGAACCAAAGCTTGATTGTACTGTGTATCCTAAAAAATCCCAGCTAATATGCACCTGTGTGTAATAAGCAGGTATAACTTTACACTTAATTTTGTAGGAAAATTAAGTGCTTTTGTATATAACTCACTCATAACTCCAGCTTTGCAGGTTATTTCAGGTTGTTCCAGAGTAAACAAAGCAAGAATCACGTGCATACCATTCAAAAATCACCTGTCTAAGGCATAAATATTGAGGATTCCGTCACACCATATGGCCATTTATTGCTCAGTTCACCACCACGTCAAAGCACCCGTCAAAGTTTGGCAAATCTTATCTAATTTTACATGGCTGTATTGCTTACCAAGGAACTGGATCAGTGGGACTGCACTGCATTTTAACCCACTGAGGCCTTTAATCAATTAAAACCCTAAGGAACCTGCAAATATGTACAAGAGAAAGGCAAAAAAGAAAGATTCAGCGCAGATGCAGCTCTCCATCAGTGTTCCAATAAGCAATAAAGAAATCCTTGGATCGATTCTTCACAAATAAATAAACTAAAAATACGGGAATAATACAGTGCAATATTATAAATAGATTAAATGGAAAATATGCCACTCAGGTTTAAAATGGCCTTTGAAGAGGGATAAAACACATAGAATACCCATCAACACTCCACTCTGTACAGCAACTTTCCCAAGAGGTTTTGCATGTGTGTGTGATTGATTCTGGCTTATATGTCTCCAACCTGTAAACCACCTAGGATTAGGCTTGCATTATTATGAAGAGTCACCCCTTGTAAGGCTTTCTTTCAAATATGGGAGAGCTGTTTTTGCATAGATAAACCAGCATGGTGACTTTAAGATATTGGTTAAATTTATTTATGTATTACATGGGGCCACCCTGGCCGTTCTTTCAAGAAAAATATAGTCATTATAAAACTGAAAGATTGTTAAACCCCCTGAATATGTTGCCTGGAATGCGCCTCTGTCTATCCATCCATCCTACATATATATACAAATTAGTAACAGTTTCCCTTTAATGACACCATATGTTCATTTTATTCATGTCCATATTATTAAAATGAACACACCATTGATCAAGACTTGATTTCCCCAAGCTGAACTTTTCTCCCAAATTGTCATAAACTACAGCTTGTCATTCATTCTTAATAGTTAATAACTGTAATAACATTAGCTGAAAGTAAATCAAGCTATACGATGAGGAAATGTCCATGTTCCATGCAAAATGTATTTAAAATAATTTCTTAAACAAAGGAAAATGACATCAGTGTTATTGGCAGTGGCTTGGTTGCTAGAGGATGTTGGATGTGTTTCAGCCTGCTGCTGCTGCTGCTGCTAATGGTAAATTGTCTAGCCTGTGTGGGCTCTTTCTAAAGCAGACTTTTTCTCCTCTTCATTTTCATTAATCAAAGTGTCACATTAGCCAAGCTGTTCTGCATTTTGACTTAACCACCTTTTCTGCTTGGAAGGAATGTATAGGTTTTAGGCGTATTCAGAGGATTTAATCATTTCAATTGGTTTCTCCATGAAACCATTTCATTAAGTTTCTCCCTTTATCATCCCATTGTTTTGCCTTGTGATTTCCATCACCCTTAGCCAATCCAAACAATGCTCGGGCTAATGGAGTCAGTAATGATATCAAAGAAGGGATTGAGGTCTATATTAAACCAGACATGCATTATTACATCTCTGGCTATTAAAATGAAAATTGGATGAGGATTTTGGTTATGAATCTTCTGGGTGCTGGAGATGTTCTCTATATCCTGGGATGCATCTACCAGTTTCTCCTATAGGCAGTAGTCACTTCTGAAATTGTTATTATGTAATCTCAGACCTTTATGCCCATAACGTATTAGTGCTTACAGATCTTCTTGCGGTTTTCTATAGAACATATGGTACATATACGGAAGGCAGCAAATTGCCTATATTTACTGAATTAGATTATCATTTTTTTATGTCAGGAATGTTTGTCACTATAAGGCAGTTGTGATTGTCGTTTATCATTGTCAGGTCAGGCCCTAGGGCTTCTAGTGCTTTAGCTGAATTTTATTCCTAGTGCTAATCCTCCTTCATGCTCAGGAGAGAAGCTGGTAGTGGCACCCATATCAGCTTAGAACCCACAAGAGTGGGCCTGGCCCTGATCAATGAAAACAATTTTATAGATTCTGTCAAACTTTTGCGTTGATCCAGATTTACAACCTTCTTTCTTTATTTCGACAGAACCGGCAGTGGTTAGGTGTGAAGAACATGAATCTTCACAATCCTTGCCTGGTTTAACATAGGAAGCTTTTCCCTTTGTACAAGGATGTATAATATCTTTTAAATATATTGTAAGCACAATGGAATATTTCAATGAAAATAATGGTTTCATTTATAAAAACCTTATTTATAACATAAGCTGTTTGCACAGATTTCACATAGTTTATTCAATTTATTATTCTAATCAATGATGCTCTAATAAGCAAGAACATTTTCTTTAGAAAACAGACATCTGTTGGATGAGTGTTTTTTTCCAATAAAGACACAATATTGTCTTATTAATAAAACACTGGCATATTAAATAGCATCATAGCTACAAGCAACCAGGCAATGTTTGTTACTTGAAATAAGATAAATATCTGCTTATGAGATCTTCCAGTCTAACGCTGCCATTTATGTTTATCTTTAAAATTGTGAGTAATGCATTATAGAATGACCATTTCTGTTAATATTTCATTCATCAATGATATTGTCATTAATTTTTTTATATAGAAATAAACCAGGCTCCTTTTACCTGCCTGTTCCTTTTCTATAAACATTTAGTCACACTGCCTACCAAAGCCCTGCTGAGTTTTTCTGTGTGATACACTTTGCAGACATGGTTCCCCCACCATGAAGTGGGGCGCTACCTTGCGGAGATGTGCCTTGTGTGCCTGTGGCACAGACAGGTGACCACGAGGTTTGATTAGATGTTACGGTAGGCCATTAAATTAAAATTATTAAATTGGTCAAAAGACTCTTATCTGCTGCCATGTTCTTTATTTCTCCTGTGTGTAACACTGTGTAAGCACTGACTCGTTCTGTTTGCTCTGCTACTATTGCCAGCTGCCTTTGCATTGTTTAGCATCATTACCTCTTTTTGTGATTAGCTTAAGCAGAATGTCCAGGGATTTATCTGTAGCACAAGAGCTATGGAGTACATCTAGATATTTCTTTTGTTTGCAGCTCTTAGTGGCATTTGGTAGCTGGGCTTGAAATGTGCTGAATTAACAGAACAGCCAGAGCAGGCCTTTTCTCCATACCAGGGATAGATACAAATGGTCCAGCAGAAATGGCTCTAGATATCACAGTATCATCTTTGGTTCATCACAACCTTATTGCTACACCTTCCAGTGCATGGCTTTTTATGTTGGTCTTCAACAATTTAATGTAGATGTCCATTCTTGGGGCAAAACAAATGTAGCTTAGAGTTCTTTAAACAATTTGTTCAGTTGTTTCACGTTCTAAATGTCCATTATTTATTCCAGTTTAGTTTTCCAACACAGCAGAAAAAGCAGGTTTTGTGTCAATAACCTTTAACATTTTTTATGCTCTCAAGGATGTGGCATTCCAGTCCCAGCTAGGGTATACATTCCTCAGTCTAGGGACATGTAGTTGTGTACTGGATTGATTGATATGTCCATAGAAATAGATTTTGTTGGCAGATAAGAATGTGGTAAAAATAATACGGGTTTGTCTAACCTCTGCTGCTGGCCGGCACTTTCGCTGGAGTTTCTATGACTGAGCACCGGAAGGTCACGTCACGCCGGTGCTCCATCATAGAAGCCCCAGTGGAAGTGCTGGCAGTAGCAGAGGTTGTCAGCGCGCATCGCACAAACACCCACCGGCTGCCAGAGAGGAAGATCCAGATCCTCCCCTCTGGCAACATGGCTCACAGACAACCCCCCGCTGCTGCTGGCCGGTACAGACAACGCTGCAGGGGATCTGGATATTAGTGTTAGAATCTGACCTCTATTTGAGGTCGGATTATAAAACAAAGGGTATTTTTTAGAGCATTTGCTCTCCAAAAACCCTCACCTTATATTCGATAAAATAGATTCAACAAATTGATAATGAAATTTGTTGGCAACAATTTTCATTATCGATTTTATCGATTAGTTTTTGTAGCCCTATATTTGTGCCTCTAATATTATGGAGCTTCTAAGAGGAGAGAGGGGTCATTCAATGAACCAGTGATGTCATTGTGTTACTTTTTGGTGCGTAAACGGACAGCATGTTGAATTTGTAGGTTACAAATAGTTGGCATTGTATTGTTTAATCTGCAGCCCTAATTGTTTCCAAAAACCTGTGCTTCACATTATTGGTTCTACCAGCAAACAAGTGTAAAATAATAATAAAATGTCTTATACGAAATTCAGCACTAGGCTACAAAAATGTATAGTTAAAACATTGACATGATTATTTTCTAAGAAGCAAAACCAAACATTTTGGAAATAAGGATTATTTTTCTTTCTAATTGTGTTTCTTTTTTTATGTACAGCAACAGATACAAATTAAACACGTTTTACTCGTGTATGCCTATAAAACAAATAAGGAATATTTTGCATTGATTTATTTTACACTTTATTACTCTCAGCCAAGCCCTTGTAATCAAGATATGTATATTTGCATATCTTCAGCTGCATGTGTGTATTCAATCATGCACCTTTGGAAATTCCATAGATAGGAATAGTAAATGATGTGCGTTGTTTCCCCCGTCCCAGAATGAACCATCTTCTTGCAGCTTCCTCCTCTCCATCATTAGTAAGAATTTTATCCTTGAAGTGCAGATGTTTATGTGAAATGTTAACAGTAATAATTGCTTGCGATGGGGCACTCTTTGGGGGAATGGATATTAAACAACTGTCAAGCGAACAGATGATCTTACTATATGAAAATAATCTTTCTATACACATGCATAAGATGTTAATGTTGTACACTGTAAAATGTAATGTAGTTTCAGTCCATTAACCTCTTCACATATCACATCAATAGACAAAGTCAAATGTGCATTCCCTGTGGAAATGTTGCCACATGTTAAGTAGCCCAGCGGTTTGGAAAATCACTTCTCTGCACTTTTCATATTGTACTTTACTTTATTGTATGCAGTGGCATTATCATTAAACATCGCTTCATTTTAGATTAACTGATTACTGTATTTTTTAAATTAAGGCATAATGGTTGTGTAATTGTTACTGGTATTTGTGTTGGTAAAAATAATCTACCTGTGTAAGGGTTATTTCATTGCAAAGGAAATCATTCTTTAAAACTGTTTTGTTTGACTCCCTAATTTGGTGCTGGATGGTTATGCAATGTCACTATGAAAGGACAAAAGTAAATTTCTCTTTCAATTTGGTATTTAGCTTGTTTGTGAGTACATTTTCTTAAATGCTGTATACACGTGTATTTATAGGGTTTCTGCCCTAAGCCTAATGCCTGCAGTTGCTCCCCATACACACCATACTGATGGGGTCCTTCCCTTGCCATGCACATCTTGTTTGCACAGAATGTTGGCATATGACATTGTTCTGTTGCCTACTGCAGAACGATACAATTCCAAGGAGGTCTTTACAGACCTGCATGGTATAACTGAGACTCTATCAGGGAGAGATCTTTAATCTGGCTCCAGGCAAATCTTTCTATACCCTTCCAGGCATGAACCCTTTTCCGTCTACTTTTCAGCTGACGCAACTCTCTACTACTGCCACGTAGATCAGACATCGTTTCTGGCTCAACTTTGACCCAACCAACTTGCTCATTGTGTAAACTCCCTATAAAACATCGGACAGATACCCAAAGACCTAACCTCATTTTAACTCCTATACATATTCCCTTAAACTCCTTTGCATCTGGTATCTAGCATGTATGAAAATATCAATGATTTACCGACGCGGAGAGAACCTTATTACGCAATATTATGGGGAAAAAAGCTTAATATTGAATTTAAGCCAAAACAATGGAAAAAGATTTATAGTTTGACATAGAAGCGTTCAATTCATAGCAAGATCCAAGATATAGCAAAGAAATTACTGACAAGGTTTTATAGAGTCCTGCCCCAATCGAATGAAGTACTTGAGATTAGTCATGCAGGTAATTCATAATATTTCTGCCCCAGTCTCCCCAGCAGCAGTCCTGTTGTATCACACATCCATGCTTATATCCAAGTACAAAAAATGCTTAACACTCATTTACTCAATGCTGTAAAATCTTTAATCCCTATCCACTGAAAATCAGTGCATCTTTCCACATATGTGGAATGGACAACTAAAGCAGTGTGGTGGACTTGGTGCAGCTGTCAAAGGGAATGGCTACCAAAACGACTTGCGTTGATGAGGGCAGACAAAACTCTTGGTGTTGTATGGTCACACCACACTCTTGCCATAACCACAACATGCCAGTATTTATTACCCTGACAATTTTGGGGTGAAAGTACAATTTGACAACCCATATCGAATTGATAAATGCAAATCCCTTGGAACTAGCTCCACAGATTCTCTTTCTCTCCCTTCACCTCACTGACTTTTCTTTTCTACTTCTGAGATTATTTTTCTTTTTGTTTGATTTTATTTTAGCAGTGGTTATGGTATCACAAAATGCTAAAATAACGCAAATGGTATGCAAACTGCATAAATGTCTCTAATATCATTTCTAGCTTTGCACTGGATCTGAAATTACTGTTCTGTGCCTGTGTAAAACCCCCAAAAACACAGAATCTTAAAAAAAAAAAATTGTGACATCATTCGAAAAGGAATTTCAGATGTAACAATAACTCTTTAAAGGGGCAGTCTAAAGAAGAATATATATTAAAGTAAAGCCAATCAGTGGAATCATTCTCCACGGAAAGCAAAGGGAATGCTTGCAGCATGGGCCTATGGGGGTCTATTCAATAGACCCCTGCCCGCAGCGCTCTCTGAGCCTTTGCTGGCACTCCTGCATTTAGCCGGGTGTGTGGAAAGGGAGGATTCTGCACAATACCCATGCATTTGGAAAACAGGGACCATGTAAATTTGTCCACGCAGCCATCATATGCATTAAAGTACGTATGATAGCTGAAGTGAGTAAAAATAAAGCTATAATTAAAAATATATCATCAGGGTTTACTTTCCCTGTAAAGGAAGTGTTTTTGTTCAAAAGTAGATTTTTATATAACATGTTAAAGAAGGTGGAATGACTTTTTATTGTGATCTTTATCAAATGTGTTGCCACATTTTGTTGATTTGCCTTAAACACATTATGCATGTGACGCTCTTATATTCTTTTATTTACAGTTTGCTTTCTGAGTCTAAACAGCTTGACATATTGAGGAAAGCAAAATCTTACATTCAGGAAGGGCATTATAAAGAAGCGGTAAGTGTATAATCAAAAGTCAGCATCCGTTTCCTTCTTGAGTAATGTCTTTCATGTGTCCTTGTGTTTCTTTTGTGGTAAAGATTGGCATTTCAATCATATGAAAACTCCTACTGCAAATCTATTTAGCACCAAATTACCAGAGCATTCAGAGCTAGACGTAGCAATTTGTTCTGCACCTGGAAAGTGACATGTGATTTTTCTTCTGATCTCCATTAACCATTTGATTGTGCCTTGGCCTATTATGCGTGGCATAATATTTATGCTGACCTAGTTAGAACATGTGTCCTATCATTTGGTGAACGCCCTTTTCTGTTACTGGATGTAGGTTTGGTTCAGAATTTTAGTTCAGTGCTGTGTGGTCCACAATATTCAGTTAGTATAATGGTGAAATTGCTGGAAACCACTCAAGTCGTTTTTGTATTTCAACCAACATGCCCAGATAGTGAAGTATAGTTTAATAGAAATACATAATATAAATAGGAATTGACTACAAGTATTGCAGCCCATTTGGTCCTTGGTCTTGTCTTAGATTCAGCCCATATGTTTAGCTGTTAAGTTATTCCACTACCACTCTCTGGGTTAAATGTTGATCATATTTCTAATTGTACATCCGAGCCTCTGACTCTGTAGCTTCTGACTATAGTATTTTATTTTAGCATTTCTCCTCTTTTCAAAGATACTTTCATGGAGACAGAAACATAGAAATGTATGTTGAGGATATAAGTATCTAGAAAAAGGAATATGTATTTCCATTGCTATCCAGTGCTTTAGAACCTAATATCTCTATGTATAGCATTGTCACCGTGGGAAATGCTAGTCATTCCAAGGCTTCAAGCAAAGGTCAAATCATAGTGTAATTTGCGCACCATTATTGGATGGTGTCCTGCTTAGCGTAAATGAGAATTCCCAGGGTGAGACGCAGAGACTGTGAGAGAGGTCAGCGTGTGATCTCTAGATTGTAAGCTCGTTTGAGCAGGGCCCTCCTCACCTGTTGTCTCTGTAAGTCAAATTGTTATGTTACATACTACTTGTTGTGTCATGTCCACACATTGTTCAGCACTATTGAATTTGATGGTGCTATATAAAACAATTAATAATAATAATAATAAAATGGGGGGGGGGGGCATAGAAGAGAGGGTTGTCTGTCAGGGGTAAAGAGAGAAAGATATCCCCGGAAGATGATAGGAGGAGAGAGATATAGACAGAGAGGTATGTCGGAAGGCGAGAGAGAGATAGTGTGTATTAGGATAAGGAGAGAAGGGTCTGTCAGGATGAGATAGATGGATCTACTTGCTAAAGAGGGAGTTGTCAAGAGAGTTCACATGAGTTGTGGTTTCAGCTCCTTGACTTTACAATACATTTTGATGTGAGCTTTTACTGCAAAAAATATTTTTACTGGCCCTATATAATATACTGTATAGTTAAATCAATGAAGTCTCCTAACCTATTGAAGTATGCATTATACAGGGCCAGCTCAGCAATTATTACTGTAAAAAATACCAGTGTTGGTCCTTCATAATGAATACTGAGGGAGTAAAAACCATAATCTCCTTTTAGTGAATAAACCCAGCAGTCTGTCAAGAGGAGAGAAGGACAAAAGTTTAGGCACATCAACTTTAATACCAGTGCTAGTAACATTATAATGATGGTAAAAACACTAGACAGATTCATGTTCTCCCACGCAAAACAAATGTCCTTCAGGTATGTAAGCCTAGTTTAAAGGTAACATAGCCTGAGCCAAATACTCAGAATTTCCTGGCAGAGTGAAATGAACCCGTTTAAAAAAAACATGTGACCCTACATGCACCGGATTTTCTCTGCATACTGCATCTTTATGTTTCATGATTACTCTTGTCTTCACCCCTGTGATGTCAGAAGATATCAATGTACATATAGCCCAGCAACCATAATGTGTATTCCAAGCCTTTCCACTGTCCTGGAAAAGGTCTACCTGTAAAGTGTGGCATTTGTTAAATTTATAGGACCGTTCCAGTTACTCTGGGACACATTGAACACTAGCATAAGCAGCTTTTGACAATTTCTCCCATTTGTGTGTACTCCCATTTCTGCACCCCTCTTTCTTCTCGAATCCATCTGAGATATTCTGCCCTCCTGGAGTACTTCCGCAAAAGGGCAGAGCCACGGCGCACACCATGAAGACAGCCTCTCCTCTGTTCCCCAATCATGGGAGAAGATGTGTGCAGAGGTGCCGCCCTTTTGCAGAAGTACCTGGATAACGGAGCTGATACCGGGAGGGGCAGAGGAGTGTATGAAGAAAAAAGAACGAAAATAAGCAAGAGAAGAAGCAGAGTCATGGAAAGTGAGAGAGGGACATGGAAGTGGTCGGCGGAGATGGTAGGGAGGGCAACTGAGAGTGTGAGAGGGCAGGAAAGAATGTGAGAGTGAGGGTATGAGAGAGCGTCGGTGAAAGTGAGTGACATCCCCAAGGATTAGTTGGATGTGTAGCGGTGACGCAGATCCCAGGTCTGCATAGAAAATCACCTTGATTATAAGACAAGGTTTTTCAGAAGAAAAAAGGCTTGTCTTTTATTATCAGGCAAATACGATATATAGTCCAAATACAAAGATTAAAGATAAATTTAATTATTTGAAGAAAGCAAACTATTCATTTACTAGATAAGTTAAAAACATTTCTCTAAAACATGTTTTTGTACAGTTAGCATGATGGTCCCCTTGGCTGGCAAAGGGTAAAATAACAAGAGACCCTCTAGATACTGATAATGAAATGAAAGGGACAGACCTGGTTCTTATGTCTGTATGCCTTGACATAAACACAAGAGTGAAAGTTGGAATATGATATCTTACTCCTGGCTTGTTTACTGTGGATTTCTTTATCTTGTTAATATGATACAATAATGTATAAGGGTCCGTGTTAATGCCTTTAATATAAGAGTAGATAAGTACACATTTATGAATATGTTGGCCATGTGTAGGCGCACTGAGTATTCTGATTGCAGTTGGCCAAGAATCTATTTATTTTCTTACAGTTACCAATTTTGGCTGATTCTGTGCGGGGCTTATCTGTCTTTTCACAGTACTGCAAATAAATTGCTCCACATAAGAATTTTAAGGCAGCTGGTTTAATGGGATTATGTGGTACAAACATTCCTCTGTGTAAGGAAATGTGAAATAACCTACATTATATACTATATAAATTTAATTACACAAACTTTTTTTTAATATAACCGACAAAAATGACCTAGAACTGGAAAATTCACTTATCTCTCTTTTGCTTTCCACTAAATTAACAATCCTAGAAATAACCTTGTCCATCGTGTCTCATTCTATCTTCATTTATAAGCTAAAGCCAGTTTGCAGGTAAGTTTGTAAGAGAGTTGCAGAGTAAAAGTTCCTGTTTACATGTGCATTTTGAAGTTCCAAGCCCATTGAGCTTCTCCTGTAAAAGGGTCAGTTGACCCTACATAAGAGCAGATGTTAATTTACATTGCTCTGTTTTATTTATTGTCTAATGGCAGTATAATATATATAATGTTAATAAATGTTACCTGAGTGATTTAAAGGTAATTACTTTAGGTTAATACTTAGTTTGCTTGGATTCTGATCTTGTAAAAATGCCCAGCTAATTTTAATTTCTAAATTTTAATACTTAATTCCACACCAAGGATATTAAGAAATGTTGATCCCCTAGTTGGCCTGAATTAGTTTGTGGATTATTTGAAAGAGCAATGTGGTAATTCCTGGTTTCTCACAATGCTTATTTGGCTAGTAGACAAAGTAAAGCCTTCAATACAGAAGTTTATACCATGAAATGACAAAATCTTAAATACATAGGACATAATTAGTTGGGACAGTGGTGTAGATGATTAACATAAAATGTTTAGTTAATCCACAGTAAATGTGGATCCATGATAGACATGGGGTATAAGATTAGTGGAGCAAGAATTAGTTTTATCAGGTTAATAGCAAGAAAAAGGATGAATTAAGCAAATAATAAATGTTTAAAAAATGCATTTCTAGCCTGTGATATATTTCAGAAATGGTCCCGATTTCTGTCTTATTTCCTCCTAATTGGTGGTAACCCAAAAACTGAAAAGTAAATAGAAATGGCAGGAAGAAAACTCTTATCTATTAAAAACCAAATGTTTATTTAAATGCTATTCAAATAAATTAATCGACATCAAACCAAACAGAGAAACAGTCTGGGCTAGATACCAGCATTATTCCTGTTTCTGCATACAAGTATACCTAATCACAGTTACGCTATTTGTCAGCCCAATAAGAGAACGGTAAGAAAGACTTATCTGTTCAAAATATGGGCATGGTGATAGGTCATAATGCAGCTATTAATGCAGTTAGTATGAACCCTGTGTACAGTAATTCTAAAAGTATATGGCCTTGGCTGTGGTGGTCTCCAGACCACATTTCTGGCTCCTTCATCTGTCCACAGCTGGGCAAAAGACAGACTCGAAACACGTTTCACTATTTAGCATGGCCTTGTCTGGGAGATCAGGAGCTCTGTTTTGGCTTAATACCAGGTAGCGACATATGAGAACCATTTGGCCCGTCTAGTATCCACAGTTTTCCTGATGATTTTTCACAAGAGTGATCTGTGAATTAAGTATGTGGTATAAATATGAACTGAATCCATATCTTTAACGTATGCTGAACCTTTCATCTTCTTTTCAGATGACTTTGTGCAGATCTCTGATCGACCTTGCTTTAGAAGGCCTCTCGTATTATCACACCTACGACAGATTTTTCCTTGGTATAAGTGTTGTCATGGGGTTTGCTGGTTGGATCTCTTACATAATTGTAACGCTTATAAAAGCACAAAGTGATAAGATTCAATCTTCTTCAAATTCTAACAAGGTAAGAAACATTTCCTTAATTTCTGAATAAAAAAATGAGTTTAAACTGTGTTTTTTTTTGTTTGTCTCAGAACCAGGGTCTTTTAAATAAGTAGCATTTGGGGTTGTAACTCTCTCGTTCTATTAGCAACCACTATCTGTGTTTAATCACGATGCCAATTACACCTGTGATGTTTTTAAGGAATATTACTAATATAAAAACTAAGGAAATAATATTACTAAATTCCTTTACAAATACTTCCTGATGGCTCTGCTTGCTGTATATCTTGCACATGTAATAAAAGAAAGGGTAGATTTAACCCCTTGAGTACAATTGACTTGCCCAGCACATCATAAAGGGGCAAAAAAAGCATCTATTATCGCCCCCCCAAACGGTGTTGCTCTAATGGCTTGGTGATAAGGCATTCAGCAACACCGAGATCTGCAGCAGGGGCCTCAATGCCTAGTGATTATACCAATTACTCTGATTCTTAAGATGCATGCACCTATCCCCCCCCTCCCCGAATTCTATTTAAACAGCACATTTAAAACAAATATGTATTGTTAAAAATGTCAACTTTGTGTTCACTTGGATCTTATATATAATTCATATTATGAATTCCAAGTCGGTTCGGTTCTCTTGCGTTTTTAAGTATAAATTGTTCTGCACCTGTGAAATTAAAGCTATTTCCCAATGTTGATTTAGGTCAAGTTGGCTATTTTTAGATTTCACAAGTAACGGAGCACAAGTTGTGTTTTCTCCAAAAAAATGACTCTTCATTCCTTGTTTAGAAAATTAGCCTGCTTGATACTGCTTAAGTGTCAAGAAACAGAGTAGGTCTCTCCATAGGTCTCCCAGAACAGCAATTATTATGGCCTCGGCATGTATTTTGTTTTGTGATACTCCTACGCAGTTACGTTTTTTGTTTTAGCACATACAAGCTCTAAATTTCTGTCCTTGAAAACAGTGGACAAAGTTTGAGTATCTGGTACGATATTCAGTGGATTTCTTTCTAGTTTGCAATAAAAGTAATAAAAAATTCTTTGTTTTTAGAGATTCCTTTGAATATTTCTGAAGGACATAATAGAGTTTACATGCATGTGCTCTAATGCTTGGGGTGGGAGGAGTGGAGAAATGAAGTAAAACACTTATTCCTATGGTTTAAACTAAACATTTATAACAATTGGATGCGTCAGTTTTTTTTATGCATGCCCAAAGTGTGAAAATCGTTAAAGATAGATTTATGAAAAAGGTAGCGAAGTTCCAAAATCTGTTATTCTTCCATTATATGCCTGCATGCAGCATCCAGTCATTGCACCTCATAACATTATCAGACCATTCCTCAGGAACCTCAGTGATCATCAGTTCAGAGGTTATTTTGCAATAGGAAAACATATATTAAAACCATGGATGAAGACCCATGAGTGAATACATGTGTGTGTATATATATATATATATATATATATATATATATATATATATATATATACACAATTTAAGAGGGGTATTTGCTACATG
Organism: Spea bombifrons; assembly: GCF_027358695.1. Taxonomy (NCBI): domain Eukaryota; kingdom Metazoa; phylum Chordata; class Amphibia; order Anura; family Pelobatidae; genus Spea; species Spea bombifrons. The sequence goes on from NC_071091.1 coordinate 52,513,600, forward strand.
GGTGATATGGTGTAGAACGACTTGCAACTACATACATACTACACTGTTTTTGTTTCTTTGATTTCCCGTTTATGGTATGGGGTAAATCACCTGATGGAATATGGAAATAATTTTGCCTTATGTCCATTATTACTCACGAAGGACCACAATTGAGTAATGTGTAACACATTTAGGAAACAAGTGACAATGTTAAACAACACACTTCCAGCTCAATTTGCATTGTAACAACAATTTGCTCCAACAGTTCACTGTGAGGTTTATGGGGGTCTTGGCATATATTCCATTGGATGCAGTATCCCTTATAGAGTCACAGCATTTACACAAACGGTGTAACATAATTATTGTTAGTTTGTTTGAAATACTATTTATTGCCATGCATCTCTATGTCCCAAATAGATAAAATTTGACTCTGTATAATAAAGTTTGATTTTTAAATTAAGCAGTACCCAAAGATGGTGTAAAACTGCAGCACAGATATTTAGCTGGCAGGAAGAACAGACAAGAACAGGGCCACGGCAGCTACGCTACACAAAGCTTAAGATAACAGCGTGTTTGTGGCAAAGCCTTGTTTTAATACAGTCCCTGGTTGTTATTTTACATTAGAAACTATTTGAATTACAAACAGCTTAGATGTGTTGAGATGACAGATGCATTTGGGAAATATGAGTAACAGACAGACTGGCGAGCAAATGCCTTAAATTGTTTCACTAAGTAAGATTTGCAGTGTTCAAAATGAATGTGTTAAATCTATTCTCCCAATAGAAGGATGTTTTCAATGTGATTAACTTTTCTTTTGAAGGCACCCGCAACTTCTACAGTTGTTCTTGCTGTAAAAGTCGCCTTAAAACTAGCCCAGTATTATCAGACTGTCCAAACATTGCAAATTGTGAGATGTTTACACTACTGTTTGGGGTCACTTAGCTGTTTTCGTGTTTTCATAGAAAATGTCTAGCTGTGTTAATGTGGTAGAGAAAGGGTTTTCTAATGACCAATTAGCCTTTTAAACTTAAACTTGGATTACCACAAGGAGGAACACAACAAGGATGGTTGCTGATAAAGGGCCTCTGTAAGCCTATGAAGAGATTCCGTTAACACTACGCTAGCTCCAGCTACAATAGTCATTTACAACATTAACGATGCCTACACTGTATTTCTGATCTATTAGATGTATTTTTAATGGACAAAATTTGCTTTTCCTTTAAACAAAGATATTGCGAAGTGACCCCAAACTTTCAAACCATAGTGTATATCCCCTTAAGGACCAGGCTTTTTTTTTCTTTTTGTACTCTTCTTGGTCAAAGCTGTTTTAACATTTTTTCAGTGTTCATTTAGCGTAAAAAGGACTTTTTGTAGACTTTTTGATCATATCACCTAATTTACTATAAAAAAATATTGAAAAATTTAATCTGCCAAAATTTAGAAATACCCAATGTTTGTTTTTGTTTGTTTTATTTTATTTTTGCAAGTTAAAGGGCAATAAGTATGAGTAGCGTTTTGCTATTTCAAAACCATTTTTTTCAGATCTGAAAATACTGCCTCCATATCCTATTTGGGACATCTTTCAAGCTGGCCAATTCAATCTACCCCATCAAACCTTATATTTTTGCAGCAGCCGGCCCATCTCCCCAACGGCAGCAGGAGCACCAGTTTTAGAAGGGCATTGATGGGCCAAATGAACTGACTGACTATGGAGTCAATCCGTTTGGGGTCTCCTCCTGGGTCAGTCCTTTTCGGAAGGGGGAGAAATGTGACGGAACCCTCCATCACTGGGGCCACTGGAGAGGCCTGAGAGCCAGCCTCCTCCATATTCTGTCTGCCAGAGATTATCCCCTCAGCAAGTGATGAGATGATAGCCACATAAGTCTTTACAAAGCCAGGGCCCATAGTCAATGTTGTTTAAGTTAGTAACGTTCCACCACTACAGACATTTACTCCGACCAAACCCCGGAACTGGAACAGTAATAGATAGAAGAGGTTGGGACCCTATTGTATGGTTAATCCCTTTACTGCCCCTGTTGTCTCCGGGAGGCAGATTAAGGGGGCGGTTTGTATCCCAATATCTTGTTTTATGTTAATTTTGCTTTGCTGGCTATATCCAACCATGTGTGTGAAAAATAAAGCAGTCTTCATTTTGGTTATACCCTGCACCAAGTCTTGGCTAGTGACTGGGAAACCAGGGAAAGAGCGTGTTGTCCCAAGCCAAGGGAGCACAAGTCAGCGGAGGTAGTCGGTCAGACTATCCAGATCTGTGCCAATTAACAAACACGTTTCTTTTTTTATTAAATACATTTTCCTCTGCTTGGCAACCACCATAATCATGTTTTTTTTAAGGAGATTTCAAAATATATAAAATTAAGTAGATGTGCAAAGTTTTGTTTCTTGAAAGTTGGCGATTTATCTTGGAGTTTAAAAGAATGTACAGAAAAAATTGCATTTTCAGACAAGTGAATTGGAATGAATGTACTTTTAACATAAGAGACATGCATAGTGGGGTCTGTATTCCCGAAACCCAGGCACGCTGCTTACATTCTTCAATTATTCAGACTGTCAGAAGTGTGCGTTCTGGAAGTTTATAGATAAGAAATAGCTGCCGACTGTACTGTTGTTTGCAGCTGTTTAGTATGGGTAAATCATTGCTTTGCTCTTTAAGTAACTTAGTTATGCCGTTAATTTCGTTGTCATCATTCATGTCTCTTTCATCTTCACACATTTTTCATGACGCCAACTAAATTCAGGTATTTTTTAATGGCAAAATCGTAGTGCTCTTCAAATATAAAGTTTGTTTTTAGTACTAATTTTGGAAACCTGCTAATGGATTCTTTTCATTGACTTCTATATATTACCCTACATCACAGTACAGTTTTAAGCACCCCACATGGCAATCACTTTGATTGAGTGTGCTACCTGTTTCTTAAGTGTTATTGGAAGGCATTGCTCTTCTGCAGCTTTATCATGCTTAAGGGTGCAAACATCAGCAAAAGAGGGTGTTTTTATTTACAGTAATGTTTCTAGTAGGAAAGCAACCCATTGTGTATGAGGAGTCCAGTCAAATATATAAAAAAAAAATTAGAAAAATGACCCTTTAAATATATAAGGAAATTCTGGTCTAGGCAGCATGCTGGTCAGAACAGATGTATAGATTCAATTATATTTTAAGCTATTTTTGTATGTAGAAAGAGAACACACAAACTGTACAGCCTATGTGTATGTACACTATATGGAAAAAAAATATTGGGACACCTAACCATTACACCAACACATAAATAAGATATAGTTGGTCCCCCTTTGGGGCTATAACAGCTTCCACTCTTCTGGGGAGGCTTTCCACAAGATGTTTGCCCATTCATCCAGTAGAGCATTTGTGAAGCCAGGCACTGATGTTGAAGTAGGAGTCCTGGCTTGCAATCTCCATTCCAGTTCCTCTCAAAGGTGTTCGATGGTGTTGAGGTCATGGTTCTGTGCGAGCCAGTCTTCTCCCATATCGAACTCATCCAACCATGTCTTTATGGACCAGGCTTTGTGCACCGCGGCACAATCATGCTGGAATAGAAAAGGGCCTTCCCCAAACTGTTCCCACAAAGTTGGAACCATAGAATTGTCTTGGTATGTCATCTTCACCATACTAAGACAATGGACAATGCTATCTCTTAACGGTTCTGTGTTGTTGCACAAAGCATGTGGTGTAACATCTCACAGAATACAGATGTAAAATCTGTAGATTTTACAAGCAATACCATATTTGCTTGACTCTTTGATGACATTATAAGATGTTTCCCCAAACTTTGGATCTTAATGAAAGAAAAAAAGGCCTAAATATAAGATGGCCCTGTTTTTCTAGCTTTTAGATTTTCAGCTTTCATTTCTCCTTCTAATTATTGTAATTATTGTATTTCTTATACAGTATAGTGATAAAAAACCTGTCAATTTTTTGTAAATAAATGACAGTAGTTATGACAATTCCAAATATTTTACTGGTTTAAATATTTTTCCATTGATTTTCTCTTGCAGGAAGCACCATCTCATTCACGTTACGGATTTACTGCGCTTGGACTTTTTATCGCCTTCTTCCTGATGATTCAGTCATGCCCTTGGACCTACTATGTTTATTGTCTCTTACCCATTCCAGTTTGGCATGCTGTTTCTAAAGAGTAGGTTGAGTTTCAAATGAGTTTTAACAATGCACATTTGTCTTATTTTAACTTTCCTGTCTTCTGAGTCACAATCCTCAAGAGCAGCTACATTTTCTGCAACATAAATTACGTTTGAACTTGGGAGCAAACAATTTCTGAAGTAAAGAAAGTAGAAGTTCGGTGGAGTTTCAATAGAATGACATTTTAAGCATTGAAAAGTCTTAAGTTGCACATATAATTAAATTGCTGATGTAGGAGCACTTTTAGATAACTCTGGTATTTGTTATGATGCATAAACTATAGGCACATTTCATAAGGTTTCTAATGTGCCTTAGCCTCACTGCCTACTTATGTGGGTTCCTCTTACTCTCTGACCACTCATGTGTAGAAGGGCCTTCTCTTTTGGGTATAGCTCTCATTTTCTGTCTTGTGGCTGCTGTATGAAGAGGAGACTCCAGGCAAGCATACCTGATAGTCCATCTTTGTGAACCATATGCATCATTTTTCTTTCCTCCACTGACCTACCTCTTTTTTTTTTTTTTACAAACTCAGAAAGTTTGGTGTGTATGAGTTTATTACAATGTTTTATAGTCCTAAAAGACACAATAAGACTCAATAGTATTTTATTTATTTAGTACTTTTATTGAATTTCTGAAATAAAAACATTCTAAAAGCCATCTGTCGGCTGGATCGCATCGCACCTCTACACACGCCAAAACAAAAGTGTCACTCTGGCTTTTTGAAATGTTCACTCCTGTAGTATAGGGGGTTTATGGGATTTGATTATGGTAGCATAAATAAAGCTATAGGAAAATGTAGACATATCTTCTGACTCATACAAGAAAAGTTCAAAAGCTTTATAGAGCTGTCCAAGACATTGAAGCCAGGGATTCACAATTCTGGATCTGAGATCAGGGAGTTGTAGAGACTGCTAAACACTGACTTAATCAAAATGCTGGTGTAATAAAAAAAAGTCCACTGCATTACGTGCCCTATGGTTTGCTTTGGTGTTAATTTGAGGAGACTTTGATACATGAGCTCAATCCCAAGTTGGTTGCGCACATCTGACTCTAAATAAAACAATGGCTACGAATAAATGAGGAAACGTTGGTTGTAAAAATCCCTTCTGTGAATAGATGTTCTCTTTTTATGATTTCAGTTGTGCCCATGACCTTATGAAGAAGTCGTATAGAACAACTGTGTTTAGTATGAGTTATTAACTAATTGTGTCTTGTGGCATGAGCCCAAATGCTTGTTGCTGAGCTCAGCTGATCATGTTTAGATGGTGTCTAGAAGACATGCCAGACTCAGAGTTAGCGTTGCCTTTTTCCTCATTACATTTCCTGATAATACATGGCAGTGCTTAAGGGGTGATTCAAAGCATTAACATTTGTTTCCTCACTGGCTGTAATGCATCACAGGTAAAATATGGCACATTTGTTTGTCAAACCCTTTGCCAGTTAAAACACAGATACATTAATTTTATTCTAAAATTGCTTTTTTTTCGAAGCAGTGTGGCAGGAATGATTCAAAAGAACTTAAATCTTTTGGCTTTCAACATCCTGTGTCTGCCATGAGTTGCTTACTCAAAAGTCAACAATTAAACCAATAAATAATAATGGCGACTGTAGTACCACTTTACAAAAATGGTACCAGAGAAGACTCGGCCTTTAGACCAGTGCCTCTTACGTCAGTTGGAAAATTAAAGGAGACCATGCTAAAGGATAGGATTGTTAAGTAAATAGAAGTTAATGTTTTGCTTCAGAGCATGGGTTTACTACAGGAAGATCCTGTCAAACTAACCTCATTTATTTTGACTGGGTAACTAAGACTTTTAAATAAATTGCAGTCGTTGGGTATGGATGCCAGACTAGCTGAATGGATAATCCAATGGTTGAGTGACAGGAGGCAGAAGGTTGTAGTTAACGGTGTATATTCAGAGGAAGGACTTGTCACTAGTGGGGTACCTGGGGAATCAGTATTAGGAACAGTGCTTTTAAATAATTTTATTAGTGATATTACAGAAGCACTTAATGGTGTGGTATGTCTTTTTGCAGATGGTAGAAAGGTCTGCATTGAAGAGAGCTCAGAGGAGGGGCTATGAAAATGGTATTTGGTTTGCAGATTAGAAATTATCAGTAAACTAATACATGATCTTTAAGATGTACAGCTTGGAGAGAGGAGAGATGCGATAAAAACGTTTAAATACTTAAAGGGATTTAACAAAGCTTATTTGAAAGGAGGATCAATATTGGAATAATAGGTCATAGGCTAAAACTAGAGGGTCAAGGGTTTAGAGATAATGTAAGGAAGTTCTACTTTACTGAGTGGGTAGTATATAAATGGAATAGTCACCCAGCAGAAGTGGTAGAGGTTAATAATGTGAGGGCATTCAAACATGGGATAGGCTGGGACCAGACCAAGGACAGATGGGGGTATGAATCCCTTACATCAGGAAAAATGGGCTGAATGGTTCTTATCTGACATCAAATTCTACAGTTCTATGTTAAATAAATACACTTTTTTCATTATACAGTGCTGAGGAATGATGGGGCTATATAAAACAATAAATAATTTGTTAATGTTTTATATTTTTTATTTCTCAGAATGGGGATAGTGTACAACGTCATGAAGTACGTATCATCTGTTCCATTGCATAGGACACTGGGATTTCTTCTAATTATTACTGTAGGAGTTGAAATATTGGTAAGTAATACATGCATGAAACAAAGATAAACATATTGTTTTTACTACTTTAAACACACATGAAATGCTGAAAATTTAGCCTCTCAACTAAAAGAAGAGTTGGTAGGAGAGACAGCAGGAGAACGTTATGCATTATACAGGGCCGGATCAGCCTTTCTTGCTGGAGAAGGTTGTTAGCGTCGGTACTTCATAATCAGTAATGAAGGAGTCAAAGCCTAAATTGTCCTGCCAACTCTCCTGCTGCAGTCTTAATGACGTTCGTAGAAAACATGATGCATCTACTGAGAAAATGTGTTTCGCACCAAATTAAGATGATGTAGTTAAGATACTTTTTCAAAATGACAAATGAAAAAGCATTGGTCATACTTAATGTTGAAGTATTACATGACACATTAAAATGTTGAATAGATTTTCTCTTTTGTCTGTTTAATATAGGTCCTTAGTTTCTTCTACCGTTCTGTCCTTACGGTGGGTCTGATTGCTTTTGCTTGTTGGCCAGGGATGAGAAAGATGGCTGCTGAATCCAAGGTAATACTTCTTTATTCTTAGTTATTTTTTCTTGCAAACATATATTGTATATTTCAAAGATGTTGTTCCGCTTACAAAACTTTTTATTGCAATTAAATTAACCAAAGGAGAGCCGTCATTTTATTCTTCCGTTTGTAGGTTCAATCACATAGAAAAACACACTTTAACATTTCTATGGCAACAACCTATCATTGCCTGATTTTGTGTTAGCTTCCTGTCAAAAATAGTTTTACATCATATTTAAAGAACATCAGCAGATTCCATACCAGTAATTTATGAATAAGAGCGAGTTTACATATGGGACCCTGCATTTAGTCATATAAATGTTCAATTCAACAGAATAGAAAAAATAACACATTACATTGTGGGTCTACTGGTAATATTTAAGATAGAGGCGCATAATATGTAGTTATGATTATAAAACATATTTATATATACAATATGTACATACATTATGTCTACACATTTTCCCCCTGTATCTACTTTGTAACAACTGCACTTAAGTTAGCCAATTTCTTTACCTGTACTTGCGGTGATGTTAGTCATGATTTCAAAAGTGCTTTCTTTCCTGTCAGGTTTATTTCTTTTTTTTTATCTGTAACAAAACAGCCCAAGGCACAAAGCTATCCATAGATATTAATACCTTCAGTCAGCACACTCAATAAAATGCTTGTAATAAGCTCTGCCACTTTTGTGACCACAGAGGCACTTGCCTGGAATCATCAGTAATACAAAATGATGTCCTTTAGCTACTGTTTGATTATACCAGAAAAATACTGCAAACTTGTCCGGCGTCTTTCTTCAACAGCTAAAGTAATCATGTAGGGAATTTTTTTTTTTACCCAGCAAAATCTTAGGAGTTATGATTGTGGTGGCACCTTTTTTAGATTTTTATTTTTTTTGCTTCTGTAAGGGAAAGTTGTTATTTTACTCATTGTACAGTGCTGTAGAATATAATGGTACGTTATAAATCAATAATTATAAAAATAATATTTTTTTGCGAATAATACTTCGCAAGAAGTAAGAGGTCCAGTAATCAGCAACAAGGAGAGAAAGTCCTTAGCATACAATGTTTCTTGTCATACAGAGGGAAAAATTATATATTATTAAAATATTTAATAGTCATGTAGACTTTTTTGGTAAACGGTGGTTTACAGCTGCAGCTTGGTACACGGTTGCCTTTTAACAAGACGGGTTTATCCAGTTAACCTAGTAGGTCAGAAGCTAGCTCCATGGCCGTAGACATGCACACTCCTAGCAGGAATAATACAGTCAGCAAAGTAAACAGTCTTAAAGCTGTTTTTGTGCACAGTCAATTTCTTTTTTGTGATAAGTTCAATGTTTCTTTTCCGATGTTTCATAGCCTCGCTTTGAATGCACTAGGATCATTCAATCACTGGGAAACTAAATGGGCTTTCTGCATCTATGCACAAAAACACGCCTTTGCCTAATACACTTTGGCTGCTTCTGTATTTAAGATCCAGCAGTTCTTTTAAAGATAAATCATTTAAAAGCTTTTATTCCCTTTTAACTGCATAAAAGCTACTTGTCTCTATACGTAATTCTGGCATTAGTACTATCCAGTAGATATTGCTTCCAGTAGTGAGTGTTGTAAAGAGCACAATTGATTTTGTTATTGTGTCCATTTTGTTTTTGTAAATAATCTCCTGCAGTACTGGTATTTACTTTTTTTCTTCTTCTCCATTTTTATGTTTGCAGATAACATCCCTGAGTTGGGTTGTGTTGTGTTTGCTGCTAGCACTATTTCCCTTGATGCCTGTTGTTGGGAGAGAGCCTAACATCACTCTGGTGTAAGATCGGTATTGTCTTCCTGTGTCACATTTAGTACGCACTGATTCAGTGAACCTTGTCATATACATAAGCTGTTGTAGAAGGGAGGAGGAACTCTCTGATGACATGGAATCCCATGTCTGTAATCAAACAAACCTCTTGCGTTTGTAGGCTTTTGCTGATTGTTCAGCGTCTATATATATATATATATATATATATATATATAAAAAAAGGCCTAGAAAACTGGTATCAAAGCTTTTTATTTCTGCTTGTTTCTTATGTACTAACTTGGTATTTATTTTGAGATATACAGCGCCCTCCACTAATATTGGCACCCTTGGTAAATATGTGAAAGGAGGCTAAAATTGTCTTTATTGTTTAATCTTTTGATCCTTTCTTCAAAAGATGCACAAAAATACTCTGCTCTCATGCATATCAAACCACTGCAAACACAACACAGGCATTTAAAATGTTAAATATATGTGTGGCAAAATGATTGCCACCCTTTTAGTGAATACTTTATGCTACCTCCCTTTGCCAAGATAACAGCTATGTATCTTCTCTTATAATGCCTAATGATGTTGGAGAATACATGGCAAGGGATCTGAGACCATTCCTCCGTAGAGAATCTATCCAGATCCTTCACATTTCGAGGTTGACACTGGTGGACTCTCCTCTTCAGGTTTTCTATGGGGTTCAAGCCGGGGGACTGGGATGACCATGGTAGCACCTTCATTTTATGATCAGTAAACCATTTATTGTTGATTTTTATGTATTGGATCATTGTCCTGCTGAAAGATCCAACCATGGCCCATTTTAAGATTACTGACAAAGGGCAGCCAGGTGTTAATTTAATATCTGTTGTAGAGCTGAAACAACGAATCGATAAAATCGATAATAATCGATAACGGAAATCATCGATAACGATTTCCGTTATCGATTAATCGAGTGATCAATTCGTTGTTGGAGCACTCGGCTCCTTTTACTTACCTCCGCGAGCGTTCCCCGCTTCTGCTACACGCTCTGCAGTCTCCGCCTTCTAGCTACGTGACGGATGTGACGCGTTCCGGAGGTAAGTATTCTTCATGTCTATGTGCACGGATCGCACAGAGCCACTCGCACAGAGCGAATCGCTCTGTGCGAGTGGCTCCACTCGCACAGAGCGGTTCGCTCTGTGCGAGTGGCTCCATTCGCACAGAGCGGTTCGCTCTGTGCGAGTGGCTCCATTCGCACAGAGCGGTTCGCTCTGTGCGAGTGGCTCCATTCGCACAGAGCGGTTCGCTCTGTGCGAGTGGCTCCATTCGCACAGAGCGGTTCGCTCTGTGCGAGTGGCTCCATTCGCACAGAGCGGTTCGCTCTGTGCGAGTGGCTCCATTCGCACAGAGCGGTTCGCTCTGTGCGAGTGGCTCCATTCGCACAGAGCGGTTCGCTCTGTGCGAGTGGCTCCATTCGCACAGAGCGGTTCGCTCTGTGCGAGTGGCTCCATTCGCACAGAGCGGTTCGCTCTGTGCGAGTGGCTCCATTCGCACAGAGCGGTTCGCTCTTTGCGAGTGGCTCCATTCGCACAGAGCGGTTCGCTCTGTGCGAGTGGCTCCATTCGCACAGAGCGGTTCGCTCTGTGCGAGTGGCTCCATTCGCACAGAGCGGTTCGTGAGTGTGGGTGCAGGGCAGAGTGGGGGTGGGGGTGCAGGGCAGAGTGGGGGTGGGGGTGCAGGGCAGAGTGGGGGTGCAGGGCAGAGTGGGGGTGGGGGTGCAGGGCAGAGTGGGGGTGGGGGTGCAGGGCAGAGTGGGGGTGCAGGGCAGAGTGGGGGTGGGGGTGCAGGGCAGAGTGGGGGTGGGGGGTGCAGGGCAGGAGACTGGGTGCAGGGCAGAGTGGGGGTGGGGATGCAGGGTGTGAGTGTGGGTGCAGAGCAGAGTGGGAGACTGGGTGCAGGGCAGAGTGGGGGTGGGGATGCAGGGCAGGGTGTGAGTGTGGGTGCAGGGCAGAGTGGGTGCAGGGCAGAGTGTGAGTGTGGGGGCAGGGCAGAATGTGGGGGCAGGGCTGGGTGCAGGGCAGAGTTAGAGACTGGGTGCAGGGGCACAGTGCAAAGTGCTGGGTGCAAAGTGCCAGTGCTGGGTGCAAAGTGCCAGGGCTGGGTGCAAAGTGCTGGGTGCAAAGTGCCAGGGCTGGGTGCAAAGTGCTGGTGCAAAGTGCTGAATGCTGGGTGCAAAGTGCTGGATGCAAAGTGCCAGGGCTGGGGCAAAGTGCTGGGTGCAAAGTGCTGGGTGCAAAGTGCTGGGTGCAAAGTGCTGGGTGCAAAGTGCAAAGTGCTGGGGCAAAGTTTCTTGAACAGTAATAGTCCACCTCTTTTCAGAATGTTTGGGGTTATTTTGTTTCATAAATATTGTGTTTGGGTTCTTGTACTTTGAAAATATTGTTTTTTATTACATCATAACAAAATAAGAATGTTAATGTAAATTTTAAGTTGTTTTTTAACATCCAGTTCATTAAATTCTTTTAAATAAACGAAAAATTTGCATATTGTTTTTTTTTATCCGATTAATCGATTAATCGAAAAAATAATCGGCCGATTAATCGATTATTAAAATAATCGTTAGTTGCAGCCCTAATCTGTTGATATCTGTAGATATTCACTGTCAGAGAAACAGCCCCAATACATTACAGTCACCAACATAATGAACTGTGGGAATGAGGCGCTTTTCCATATGTGTTTATTGCCAAAAATTCTATTTTCGTTTAATCTGACCATAGAACCCAATCCCATTTTCAGTGACTTCCAAACTCAACATGGTTGAGTTTGCTTTTGAATGAGAGTAGAGGCTTTTTTCTTGAAATCTCCTATTTGGGACATCTATGAAGCTGGTCAGTTCAATTTACTACCTCCAAACCTATGAAAACTAGAGACCCCAGGCTATTTCAAATTCTAGTATTTTAACTTAATTTCCATGCACCAATTGTACCACCAGCCTTTGTCAAACTTTATGGTAGTACATTTTTGTATTTTTCTTCACACACATTTTACTTCAGGTATGCATTTACAGCTCCTTTTATATGCCCCTGTTAAGCAACATCTCACTGAGTGATACTCCCCATGCATGGGTTTATTGGGTTGCTTGCAGGGCAATTTACCCCATCAAATCATTTATTTTTGAAAACTAGACACCCCAGGGTATTTCAAATGCTGGTATTTTAACTTTTGCTGTGCATACATTTTACATCTACCAGACTTTGTCAAGCTTTATGATAGTAATTTATTTGTATTTTTATTCTCCACACATAATTTACTTCAGGTATGGGTCCTGGTATATGCCAGTATCAAACACCTCCCCCATGCATGTGTTTGTCGAGTTATTTGGGAGGTAAAATGCCACCTTTCTGAGGTGTGCATTTTTCTTAATTGACCATTCTCTGCCCATGTAAATGTCTATTTATATATACTTGGACTGGGTGGTTCCCCTGATGGGTATATCAGTGTGGGATTATTTTTAAATCTTACTGTTCTTTTTTTTGCTACTTTTTATTACTTTTAGTTTTTATTATTTTACTAATCACACTGTGATTAGTGAGCAGGGCTCCATTGACTTGCATGGTTGAATGCAGTACCTGTACCTGTTTGTCAGTTGTCCCCGCCATCTTGTAAGTGACAGCAATGTCACTCACTTGATGGCACTTGTGCTTGCTGTTCGGAGCAATCACAAGGTGTTCAGGGTAGGGAGATTGTGTTGCTGAATGTCTCCATATTGAGGCATGTCAGCAACACCAATTAAGCGTAGGAAGCAATTGCTGATTGCTTTCTAACGTCCATGGCTAGTCTCACTTGTGGTGTAATATGGCACATCCTTTGGATGTTAATACAATTGGAGAAATAAAGAGCATATCAATTCAGATATGTGATTATTAATTGACATTCAACAGATCAGTGTAATAAGGAAATACAAATAATACAAATATTATTTCAAATATAAAAAAAAAATATTAAATAATAATTGCACATCAACAAAAAATGAGGGTGATGGTCAAAATATATATGAACCACCAATTAGATAACCCTTAATCCATTGAAATAATTGGACACCCAGGTGGGTTAATCAGTGACTTGTAAATTTTAGACATGATAAAAAGTCGCTACAATTGTAATTTTTTTTTAGAGTATTGTTCAGGTCCTTGTTACTGATTGATCTCTACATCCGCCCATAGTCTGAGCTGTTAAAAGAGCCTGCGAAAATAATTTAGTTGCATACTTAACATACGTTATCACTGTGCTTCTCTGCGATAGTATTCTGTGTCCATATTCTGACTTAGTATATTTTTATCATTTCACCAGAGAAATTGTCATTTTCCTCGAATGCTTTAAAAAGAAAAACATTAAAGGTGGGTTGATCGTTAAAATTCGGATTATATCTAAGCGGACCACTAGAGCCCAGTATCTGTTAGATATCATGCATCTCTAAATGTTAATCTATCATTAGAAATGTTACTGTCATTTTGATGTAACTCATTATCTAGACATAAGAGATTATCTTCATTGACCCCAGTTTCAGAGGCCATTGTTGATGTAAAATTAGACACACTTGAAAGGCTGCAAGATGTAATTGTATCAAGGCCTACTTCCTGGGCAACTGAAATAGCCACAGACATAGACATCTTCCTGTCTGTTTTTTTCACTACCTGATGAGATCTCAGAGTGGGTATTCCTATGTAAGCAGATTTTCTATTGGTTTGCTTTCCGGTGGATTACAAACTTGCAATAAATAAATATTTTTGCACATTGAGGAGTTTGCACCTTTATTTGCTGGCTTGTGCAGAAATCTCCTACCTTACTATTGTTGTGCTGCATATACCCATCTACTGTCTGGAGAAGTCAGGTACGAAGTGGTCTTCGTAGAAGACTTGCAGCCAAAAAGCCCTACCTCTGATGTGGAAACAAGACCAGGCACCTCAACTACACAGGAACACAGGAACTGGGGTGCAGAAAATGGCAGCAGGTACTGTTCGCCAAAGTGTTTGCAGGCAAAGGTGAAGCATGATGAAGGTTCCTTGCAAATTTGGGGCTGCAATTATGCAAATGGAGTTGAGGATTTGGTCAGAATTAATAGTCTCCTCATTGCTGAGAAGTACAGGTGGATACTTATGCATCATGCATTACCATTGGGGAGGCATCTGCTTGGCCCCAACTTTATTCTTCAGCATGACAATGACTCCAAATATACAGCCAAACTCATTAAGAACTATCTTCAGCAAATAGAAGAACAAGGATATTTGGGAGTGATGGCATGGCCGCCTCAGCTCCCTGATCTCAACATCATCATCGTCTGTCTGGGATTGCATGAAAAGAGAGAAGCAAGTAAGGCTGCCTAAATAAACAAAAGAACTGTGGTCAGTTCTCCAAGATGTTTGCAACAACCTACCTGCTGAATTCCTTCAATGCTGTTTTGAAGAGTGGTCACACCAAGTATTGATTTGATTTAGATTTTTTACTTTATAGAATTTCTTTACGCCTGCCTGAAACATATATATATATATTGTGAGAAGTACTTTCAAGTACTTTTTGCCTGGGTGATTCATTTTTCATACTGGGTGCAGGTATCTGAATTCAAGATCAAAATTATGCAACAATTCCCAGGAAATCAGACAGGGGCCTTTTTATATGACCATGCAATTCTTATTCAGTTTTGGTAAAAGAAGAGTTAACTTAAAAATCTGTTTTGTCACACTGTTAGTGCTTCAAGCTTAACAATCAAAACAAAAATAAAATCTATAATAATGTACTTAAGTGATGAATAGATTGCAGAAACACGGCTGGAACCATGCAGTTAACAGATGAAAAAATTAACTGGAGACTTCTGGCAGCACGTAGATTAAACATATGATAGTAAAGTCAGGCTTTCTCTTAAAATAAAGGCTTTTCTCTAGGGTTGTGTTAACTGTTCTTCATTGACAATGTAGGTGGGTGAACATCTGTAATATCCAGATAATGTTGCATGACTGTGAAGTGTTGGTAGTAGTTTCGCAAACAGAAGATAAAATTAATTATTAATAAATAAAAAACACCCTTAGCATCCCAATGATGGAAGAAAACCAGCAAACAATTTAATAAGTCCTTTTTTTAATACAATGGGTTGCAGAGAATGCTAGACATACATTACTAGAATACATTACTTGTTGCTGATTTCATAACAGGATTCTGTTGGAAAAAATATGGTCTAAGTCTTAACAAAAAAAACAGGCAGATGAGATGGGCCAAATGATTCTTATCTGCTGTCAAGTTCTGTGTTTCTATCCCAGAGAGTCTCTAAGGATGTCTTGGTACATTTTCAGTTTCCCCTTTCGAATGGTCTCAAAGATCCGCGATTAATTATTGAGGTCTGTGGCTGCTTTGGGAAAGCCATGGAAATTAACACTCCTTGCCCTTCCTTGGACTTTTGATATGGCACATCTCCGATGTGTGTTTAGGATTGTCATGGTGGAAAAATTAATCCACATCTATACAACATTAAACCAGAAGCAATGGCATGCTTCTGTTGAATAGAGTGGTATGTCTGTTTGGTCTAAATGTAGTTGATCCTGTGCAAACCACCAACTCCAGAATAGGCGAAGCATCACCACTCCTTAATATTTTGTGCACCATATTTAATGTTAGGTTTTATACATTGTGATGTTAGTCTCTCATGTGGTCGTCTCATCACGTGAACGCAACCACACAGTTCAAATTTTATTCAGCAGCAAACAGGATGTTTTTCCCATCTTCCACTCTGAAAGTTCTGTATTGTTTGGCCCATACTAAACAGTTAGGCTTTTTTTTTCAAGGCCACTAATCTCCCACCATGCTTTGCCGTTCATCGTTTGGACTATGCTTTTGCTTACTGGGGCAGAGCATTGCTAGTTCAACTGGCCTTGAATACGGATACTGTTTATTTTGCAATTTTAATATAGCTTTATATAGTAGTCGTGGGTGTTTTGATTTAGGTCTGCTTGATCTTGCTTTGGATAAAAAGGGTGGCTGTGGAGGGGTGGCTGTGTGCCCAACAACATAATCTGTGGTCATAAACTGGATGGGATGCTAGGTGAGAGATACAGGTACATCATGGTACATCAACTTTAGATCAGAGATAAGTAAGCATCTAAAAGGAAAATGTGATGGAACAATGATTTTAAGTGGATTTATTACATCCGGTCAAAATACGTTACTGAATCCCAAATCATGAAACTACCACTTACTTGCATTGGGGTTTTTCCCCCATTAAATGTTAATTTAGTGTTTTTGGTATACAGATTAATATTTTGCAGCTATGACATCAGATCTGCTTACAACAATTAACTTTGTTAGCAGAGTTAAATAAAAAAAAAAGTTTCTGTGACTGTGGACATTGTATATACTATATCTAATGGAAATAGTGAATGTAAGGAAGTAGAGCTGGTTGCGCAGTCCTGGTCTCACTGCTGTCTGATGATTAATTTGTTTTCTACTCACGTAGCTTTTGGCCAGGCATATGCAGAATTTGCAAGAAGGCCAGTGAAAAATTGTAATGTATTTTCAGGATGTGGTAATATAGGATAACAACTTGATGTATTTTGCAGCAATTGCAAAGGTGGAAAGTCTATTGTTGACAAGTGCTCCCAAATTCTTCTCCGTAGTGGATGTGTCCAATAAGCAACCATTCCAATCTTAATTAGCATTCTTGTTTTTCATCTCCAAATTAATAATTTTAAGTTTTCCTGTGTTGAAATACATCTATCATTTGTAGTGGTGGGCTAAGCAATATATGACTATATAATGTGGCATAATCTCCATTATTATTCACTGGTCATGCACTGAATTTTTTTTTTGTTTTGTGTGCTTATCAGTCATTATTATTCTAACAGCAACTCTGGAATCTGAATTAGTTATGCTTTTTAGGTTGTGCACTCCTATTTTTTGTGCCATTCTTCTGTCTAGTCTCTTATTTTGTCAAAATCCCTTTGCGACAAGATGATATCCATTTTTAGTTTGGCATCATCAGCCTGCGTATGAATAGGTATTTACTATAAAGCTTTTTTGAAAGCCAATACGGGATTGTTTGGCAGGTTTATGCATCAGCTCAGTGCCCTGATGTGGCAAATTTATGCCCAAGTGAAATTCATCAGGGTTAACCTTCAAAGCCTCATTTTCAAGATAAATAGGCTTTGGGGAATGTCAGTTGAATGTCCCCATTTTATTGTTGCACCTCATAAAATCACCTTGATTTTAGTGTTGTCTCTTGTCAAACTACAACTACATGGTGCTGTTCAGTACTGATTTACTTGTGCATCTGAACCATTCCTTAGTGATATGTGGCATTGTAACCACTGTGTTCATTTGGATTTGCCATAGTATAGGTGGTATCCAAGGTATGCATCAGAATAGCTCCAAATACTATTATTTCCATTAAGATTCAGTTGTGATCATGAATACTGTTTAACAACCAAGTGCACAACTCCCTGTGAAAATAGCTCGAAATACTATTATTTCCATTAAGATTCCGTTGTGATCATGAATACTATTTAACAACCAAAATGTTATTCTACATCTTTTTGTTAACTGTGTTAATGGCACTGAAAAATAGAGTTGCAATGATAATACTGTAATAATACAGTAGATTTAAATTAATATGATTGTAAATTGCGATGTAGGGCCGCAACAACTAATCGATAAAATCGATAATCAATAATGAAAATCATTGCCAACGAATTTAATTATCGATTAGTTGAATTGATTTTGTCAAATATAAAATGAGGGTTTTTTTTCAGAGCAAATGCACTGAAAAATACCCTGCGTCTTATAATCAGACCTCAAACATAGGTCGGATAATAACACTAAGATCCAGATCCTCCGCAGCGCTGCCGGGGACCCAGATCCTTCTCTCTGACAGCCGGCGTGCATCCTCCGCTATTGTCCTCCACTTCCGCCTGGACTTCTATGATGGAGCACCAGGTTGAGAGATAAAAACAAGAAATGCATTTTTCTCAAAGTTTTTTTTTATTCTGCTGTTTGTTTTTAACATCCAGTTATTTTAAATAAACGAAAAATTTACATTTATTTTTTCATCGGAATAATCGGCCAACTAATCGATTATGAAAATAATAGTTAGTTGCAGCCCTATTGCAATGCAATTAAGGAATAGGACCCTAAAAAATACTATATATTCCTTTTGGGACCAGCACAGGGAATGATGAAGCTTATATCTTGATGAATAGATGATGGAAATATTTTAATATACATCATCTGGTTATTAAGTCTAGCGAGCTGCTTGATTATATGGCATCTCAGATAAACAATATACCTGTATTTCTCAATTAAGCTTAGGCCATAATTATCCAAATACTACTCTGAATACATCATACTAAATTGGATTTTTAAATATGGAGTTTTATATTTACTTTTCCTATGATGTAATATGTTTGAAATGTTTCCTATTTAATGCTTAACTTAAGCCATTTTTACTTTGTCTGTTACAGTCAATATTCACCTAAGTTGTATGTACAGCTAATTACATTTCACAGATCGAGATCTGTTTAGGGAAATAAAAATGTGCTGTACTAGGAATACTTGTAACTGCCAACTTGATTGACTAATTTTTCATGAAAGAGATGCTACATACCGTATTTGCTTGATTAAAATATGACCCTGATTATAAGACGACCCCCCAAAATTTGAATATTAATTTAGGGGCAAAAAAAGCCTGAATATAAGACTACCCTATAGGAAAAAAGTTATTAGTAAATATTAATTCACATGTAAACTATTTATTTTTTCATATTTAATAAAAAAACTATGATTGAGAAAAAAATATTTTGTTTTTATTTCCTTTTATTTGCCAACCTACCACCCAGTTATGCACATCTGCCCCCCAGATATGCCTTATTCTCACCTACGTTCACCGGCTCCCAGAGAGGAGGATCCCCGCAGAGCTGCAGGGGACCTGGATCCTCCTCTCTGGCAGCCGGTAAATGTTTGACAGCAGCAGCACTAGACACCAGGGAATCTGAAGCACGGGGGACAAGTCACGGGGGCAGAGTGGCATATAGGGGAAAATAAGGCATATCTGGGGGGCAGATGTGCATACCTGGGTGGTAGGTTGGCAAATAAATGGAAATAAAAACAAACTTTTTTTCTCAATCCTAGTTTTTATTAAATAGGAAAAAATAAATAGTACTTGTACATGCTATGTTACCGACTGAATGAAAACTCTGTCCTTGTCTACAAAGAATTTACTTTCTATTTGTAAATGCCTTGTGTTAATGAACTTAAAGGTATCAAGTTCAAGAGACGTTCCTGTGGCACACTTTTGCAACAGGGATAATTATGGACCAGTTGGAGATATCACAGGATCTCCCCTGACCGGCGAGCTGAGTTTAAGAAATTATTTAGGACTTTAAATCCTGTGTGGCTGACCTATTGCTGTAAAGTTCCAGGATAATGATGTGATATATGCAAACATCTATGTCATTGGGTGGTATTGAGGATTAGTCAAACATTGGCATGTTGATGTTGAAGTCGCTGGTGGATTTGGCCAAATGTCTTACACAAAACCTAGTGTTCCGTGTCCCTGCTATAAGTAACATATAAGGAGAAAAAGCTATTGACTGCTTGACTGTTTTTAGATGTGCATTGATGTGTTAAATGGCATTTTCATACCAGTATTTTTGGTTATGTTGCATAACCTGATGCTGTGACAATATTAGTAAATATCAAATTGGTATAGACGAAAATAAATAGTCGTGTTAGATATCAAGTATATTTATTGCATGACAACATGGGATAGATTTACAGTATGTAATGGTCCATAGACACAATTCCATTGTTATCCATATGGTCCTCCTTTTTGTTTGCCTGGTGGGGGGTGCTGTTTATCAGTTGCTGAGTTGATTCTTTTTCTTCATTCTTACTTTGATCTGAACTCTTGCTGATGCTGAGCCTCTAACTAGGGAAGATTGTGTTGTCTAGAGCGTAAATAGTATCCAATCTCTGTCTGTGAGCAGTGATGGAGGATAGAATTGGCAGCTTAGTGCAGAGGCTGGTTACCACAAGTAAAACAAAAACACTTTACTGTCCCTGCATGCTACATGAGAGGATCAAAGATTATGAAGTACAGTCGTGTGAACAAGAAAGTACATCCTCTTTGAATTCTATGGTTTTAAATATAAGCACATAATAAGAATCATTTGTTTCATAGGAGGTCTAAAAATTAGGTAAATACAACCTCAGATAAATAACACATGACATATTACACCCTTTTGTGATTTATTCAACAAAAATAAAAACAAACTGGAGAAGCTGTGTTTAAAAAACTAAGTACACCCTTACTACTGCCATAGGAATCAAGGTGGAAGCTGCTAATCAAAATGCCCTTGATTAATTGATTACCACAAAGCATGACCACCTCTACAAAGGTGCTGAAGTTTTAGCAGTTTGCTGGTCTGGAGCATTCAGGTGTGTGTTAACAGAATGCCAAAGAAGAAAGACATCAGCAATGATCTTAGGGAAGCAAGTATTGCTGCCCATCAATCTGGGAAGGCTTATAAGGCCATTTCCAAACAAATAAAGTCCATCATTCTACAGTGAGAAAGACTATTCAAAAGTGGAAAACATTCAAGACAGATGCCAGTCTACCCAGGAGTAGACATCCCAGCTGGTGGTCGCTATGGGGAGGAGTGGGAGCAAGTCAGCCAGTTAGGGGGAGGTTTGTGGGGGTGGTGCCAGGGGGCGGCAAAATTATGTTTTGCCTAGGGTGGCAAAAATCCTTGCACCAGCCCTGTCTGTCTAAAAATTGGGTTATGTAACAGGACAGTGATCCTAAACACATCAGCAAATCTTCAACAGAATGGCTGAAAAAGAAAAAAATCAAGGTGTTGCAATGGCCCAGACCTCAACCTGGTTGAAATGCTGTGACGGGATCTTAAAAGAGCTTTGTATAAACAAATGCCCACAAATGTAAATAAACTGAAGCAGTACTGTAAAAAGAAGTGGGCCAAAATTCATCCAAAACGATGGAGACAGATAAACATAAGACAGATAAAACAATTACTTCAAGTTCTATAAGCCATTGAATCATAAGGTGTACTTAGTTTCTCAAACATGGCTTCTCCATTTAAGGAACAGATGATTGTTACTATGTCCTGATATGTAAAACCATATACTTTGAAGAGGGTGTACAACTGTCACAGCCCCTTCCAAATAAATAACAAAAATAATAACAAACACACTTTCTATGAATATATATTTTTGAATAAAAATGAGCAGAGGGGAGCTTCGTGGACTTTCAAATTCATAGTTATCATCCAGAATGATCATAAGTCTCATTGGAACCATAACTCTCAAAAGCAGATTTACCAGATTTGCAAATGTTATAAATTTCTGCAATTAACATTTCCAAATTAATGAGAGCGTGCCTTAAAGCTAAAGTGTTTTAGTTGCTAAAAAAGTAGTCTTAGCATACTATTATTTGTCTGGTTCTTTCATGTAAACTAATTCAAGTTTAATCTTTCTTTTCAGCACTTCTGCTGGACTTGTTGCACTTCTGATTTCCTTGGCCTCCCTTTGGTTCCTTTGGAAGAACAAAGGGAGACATTTTGAAGAGCAAGATCTTGTCATTTACATCTGCCAGGTCAGCAAAGCATCAGCATATAACAACCATTGCACTTATATTATTAATCACGTTATATTATAATTGTAATAATAATTTCCTGGCGTATTTAAAATTTTTAACTTGCAAAGAGACGTAAAGCTGAATTGGCACAAAAAAATAATATGTTTTACTGTTATATACACTGTTATGTTAAATAAACTGATTTATGTTGTTTATAGGTTAACATACGAAAATATATTCAGTAGAAACTCGGCTCTTAAAATAGCTTTAATCCTTTTGACTGTTAAGGAAGCAAATAAGCAAATCTTTTATTTAAAGTAAGCATTGGAAAATTACTTCCTTAACAGTTCAAAAGAAAAAAGTTTACATAATTACCCATGCTGAATTTTGGCTGCTATTTTAACCACAAAGCTAAAAAAAGCTCTTCATTTAAACAACGGTTATCTCACACCGTATAAGATTATATTTTCTGTTGTGAACACATTTTAAAACTTAACTTCTTGAGCACTGTGTAACTAGAGGGACAAATTCGATGTGATAAGTAGTCTTAAGACCATATGCAACAAGCTATGTACTTATCTGGTGCACATTACTTAGTGGCTGTATAACAAGTACCTTAATGATATGGTTAATAGTAAGGTAAACATGAAGAAGTAAGAGTGCAGTGAGATATACAAAAGAATAGAATATTCATGCCCTGGAGCAAAAAGTCTCCAGTGCATTACTTGCATTGCAATACCACAGGGGGAAATTCCCTTGCAGGAATGATCCTACTTGAAACATGTGAAAATTAATATATATGAGTTGTTGTCAGGTAAACATACTTAAACTGATGTGGAACCAAGGTATAGGGAAGGCCTGATGTTGAAACTCTTTGGGAGTAGTCACAAACACAAGTGATATAGAAATAAGGAGGTAAGAGATCAGGATAATGTTTGCCCAGCCAGGATTTAGGATCCCAGAGGTCAGGATAAATGTTAGTTAAGCCAGTAGTCAGGAGGCCAGACATCAGCATAAATACAGGGACACAGGGAGTGCCAGAGAGCAACTTGCCTCTCTGGATGCACAGTATAACCATACCTCCCCTTGACCCTGAGATTGCCGGGTGAAGCACCGGTTCTCCGGGACAAGACCTGAATCCTCCGGGACAGTCCTGGCTGCATCCGGCAAGGGAAGGCTTCCGGGTTGCCGGAGACCAAAAGTTCCTAGTTATGAGTATAACTGAGCACCAGCATGATAAAAAGGGCAGGCTTATAAAGGTCCACAGAATAGACTCCGAAGCGTCAGATCTTTCAGTTGTGCATACGTTGACACATCCGAGAGTCTAAAACACCACGTGCATTGCGCACATGACCACCCACAGGCGAGATGCCAAACAAGGCAGTTCTCGACCAAAGAAGTACACGTCCTGCGGGAGTGAGGATGATGCAGGCTGAGCAGTGAGCCACGGTGCGCCAGAGGATGAGGCAAGGTACGGACCTGACAGGATACCATGACATTTGAGCAATTTGGGCCCCCAGACATGATGTGAAAGAAGATAAATATTTAATACTGATTTATGTTTTCTTTGAACATAAGAAAATGGCAAGAAGCAAATAAAATGAGGTGGTGCTGCAACAAGTAGATAAATGGGTAAATTAGATTGGCCTGACAGTTCTGTGTCTGATGACAAAGCTATTTCTTTAAAACTGAATCGCGGAGAATGACATAACCAGAGACGATGATTCAGTGACTCCGGTTTCGGTTCAATACAAATTTATAGCTGTAAGCTTGGTAAAGGAAAATTGATCCCGACAGACACATGAACAATATGTAAAGAGCCATGTAGTCCAAACAAAATTGAGTGTGATAATTTGGTCACCAGTAATGATTGCAATGTCTATGTGGTTTCATGACTTATAACCCTTGCCAACTTGTGTGTACCTGATAAACACCATCAGGTAAACACAAGAAGGTAAAGGAAATTTGAGAACAAATAGACATCTGGGAGATAATATTCCACTAAGGCATTGTATGGGAATACCTTTTTATTTCAGAGGAGAGAGGGAGACCAGAGAAAATGAGATTAAAGAGAAAAGAGGTAAAAGAGAAAGAAGAGAGGGGACAGGGAGATAAAAGAAACACGGAATGAAAGATGATGGAAGAGACACGAAAGAAAAGTGGAAAGGGAAGAAAACAGAGAGGAGAAGGGTATAAAAAAATAGGGCTGCACCTACTGGTCCTGGGGGGGGCATGTAAATCCAAGTGGCCTCATTGGATCCTTGTAACTCATATATCTACACTAGAACACATACTTACACACAATTTTATTCATACACACTCAGTATACAGTAACACACATTTACATATACTCCCTAAGAGACACATACACTGTTATGTGCACACACAGACATACAAATTCATGCTAATACACATGTATACAAACGCTCTCTCTCTCTCTAACATGAGTCCATACTCCCTCCCTTACCCACTTACTCACTCCCTTATGCAACACATCTTTCTTTCAACTGTGTTCCCACCTCCCTGGGCTGGACCAGAAGTCTTACCAAGGGGATGGTTCAAATAATGTGTGTAAAGGTGTGTAAGCATGAATGTGAGCACAGACACTCACACACCCACACACCACAAGGCACACACTAATACACACAGGCACTTATGCTCTAACTTACCCACATACACAGACACTAACAGACCCAGGCACAAACATACACCAGGCTATTCACTCTATGACTATGCTCTTGTGAGAGAGCCATTGAAATACCGATCAAATGCATATATGGAGTAGTTTGTAGAGTGTTCTTATCTACGTATGTTATGCCCTTGGCTGGGTATTGTAATTAAAAGTACTCAATGACTGCCTATTCAAGAGACGTTCTCATTGAACTTTTTGCCATGCTTCACGCAAGAAGATAGGAGAAAAGCAGAGAGCATTAAGTCTGAAGGCGGGTGTGCCTTGTTTAAGGTTATTCCACCACTGCAGTTTCTCTGTGTTCTACTGCATCTCTCCAGGTACATCCTGCCATTACTACATAACCATTGTAGCAAGCAGGCAAAGGCCTAGTTTGGAGCAAAGGCTGCGTTGATCCCTAACAGCAAGTTTGGATCTATGTTTTTTTTAGAGTTCTCAGTAAACTATGCCTCTGGTTTGCTAACTTACAGGTTTGTTTATTAAATGGCCAGTGTGGAGGAAGAGTTGTGGTTTCAACTTCCTTACGTCACTTTTCATTATGGGGGGCCAACATTGGCAGTTTTTTTTTTGCAAGAAGGGATCTGCTTGCTTTGCAAGCCACTTGGAGTGGCATAGAAAAAGTCCTGACTTGAAAAGGCAATTCATGTTCGAAAAACCCTCCAATGTGGCATGAACCAAAACAATTCTGCCAAAAAGAGTGAGCCAGAATTCTTCCACAGCTATATAAAAGACCCATTGCAAGTTATCTCAAACGTTATATTGTAGTTGTTGCCGCAAAGTGTGGCACAAACGGTTATTGGGTTTGGGGGGGGGGTTACTTTTCACATGGGTGAAACAGGTTTTGATTAACCCTTTACCTTCAATAAATGAAAGAGCTGCATTTTGTATTTACTCACATTGTCTGTCAAAAATAGAATAAATGGGGAAGGGGCAAATACTTTTTCACAGCACTATATATTGTCATTGGGGGAAAACATGTTGCCAAAATTAATAATTGAAACTACATAGCTGTTCTGTATAATGATTACTGTTGCAATGCAAAAGGATTTATTTCAGCTTTGTGTGAGATTACAGCATATGCTTGTCTCAGCACAGCGTAGGTTGGTAATTAAAAGCTTGTCTGAGCCATAATCATGACATGTATTAAAAAGCATGTTGTTAATGGCAAAATAATAGCAGTACATCCAAGTGTATAATACCACTGTTCAGTGTTGTCCCAAAACATCAATCCCTGACCCATTAATTTGTATATACCAACGGATTTTGATTACCCTGCTCTGTGACACTAGCACAGACAACCAAGACCAGTTTCAGCAGTTCTGCAATGACTGATTTCTTGCAACCTCTGCTAGCTTGTGATTCGACTTTTGCGCATTTTTTTTATTTTTTTTATTTTTATTGATTCTATCTACTGAGCAAAGGAAAACCCTGCAGACTTTTTCTAGTTACTACTTTGCAAACATTATACTTCTCAACTATGAGCTCAACTTTGAGCTCAAATGCTACACTTTTACAAAGCATGTCATCCTCCTAGGTATGTGGGTACAGTTAAAGCTAGAGGGTGGCACTGTCTAGCACCACCCAAGAGGGCATTCGTGTTTGTTGGCAAGTATGAGTGTATTGCAGTGTAGTAAATAACAGCCCTAGCACTCACAATACTGTTTATATAATGACAGAAATGTATTGGCAGATCAAACTGGTTGTAAATTATAAAATATAAACAATAATAAATATTATGGGGATTGTTCCACTATGTTCCCCGGGCCAGCCTGCCATTGATTACAGTAGTATTGTAAGCCTTTTCAGTCAGGGCCCTCCTGATCTTTGTTTAGATAAGTCAAAATTCTTATGTGACATACTGCTTTTTATGTCCTGATTACTCGTACAGAGCAGAAGATTATGGCCAGACGATATAAATCAATGAATTATAATAATTATATGTGAAGCTGAAAATTATAGCACTCAATAACAGGCATTTCATCAATAAGGACAGTATTTAATAAGGTATAGTTTTAAAAACGTATATAATCAGGAAATGCAACCAGAGAGTTTTTTAAAAGCTTTTTAAATAGGGTGATAAGGGTTCTTATACTGTATATATAGATTACTGTGCAAAAGTAATGGCAGGTGTGAAACGTAAGAATACGTTCACAAATAGACATGTTAATACTTTATTTATATCATGGAATATAATGCAAAGTGGATGAACAGAAGAAAATTTTAAATCAAATCAATATTTGGTATGACCACCCTTTGCCTTCAAAACAGCATCAGTTCTTCTAGTATACTTGCACTTGTGTATGATTAAACAGTTATAACAAACAGGCTAATGATCATTATATTTATAGTTTGAAACACAAAAACAGCTAAAACAGAAACAGCTGTGTAAGAGGAATAAAACTGGTTGAGGACAGGTCAAACTAACTAACAAGATGAGGTTGCTAACAGCAGATTAATGTCAAAAGTCATACACCATGGCAAGACTGAGAATAGCAGAAACATACAAGGTAGATATACTCAATCAGCAAGGTCTCTCTCAGACAGAACAATAAAGGCAGTGGTTCCTTTTGAAGAAGAATCACAATAACAGGTAATGCTGAGGACGGTAGACGCAGTGGTTGGCAAAGTAAACAGTGCAGCAGATGAAAGACACATCACCCTTAGTTCTTTTAGCAATTCGATGACATCCAGCAATGCCATAATCTCAGCACTGGTGGAAAACAGTGGGACTCTGGTACAACTCATCTACCGTCCAGAGAACTTTGGTCAGAAGTGGTCTTCATGAAAGACTTGCAGCCAAAAAGCTACATGGAAACAAGAATGAGCGATGCAAACACACAGGAACTGGGTGCAGAAAATGGCATTAAGCACTCTGGACTGATGAACCAAAACTTGAAATAAATGGCTGTAGCAGAAGGCAGTTTGCTCACCGAAGGGCTGCAGAGCGGTTCAGGCAACAGTGAAAGATGGTGGAGGTACCTTGAAAGTTTGGGGCTGCAAATGGAATTGGGAAATTGGTCAAATTAATGGTCTCCTCAATGCTGAGTACAGGAAGATACTTAGACATCATGTAATAGCATCAGGAAGGCATCTGATTGGCCCCACATTCATTCTGCAGCATAACAACATCAACCCCAAGCACACAGCCAAAGTTGTTAAGAACTAACTTTGACGTAAGGAGTCCTGGAAGTTATGGCTCCCACAGAGCCCTGATCTTATCATTAAGTCTGTCTGGGATTACATGAAGAGAGAGAAGCAAGTGAGGCTGCCTAAATTCACAGAAGGACTGTGGTTAGTTCTCCAAGATGTTTGAAACAACCTACCTGCTGAGTTCTTGAAACAACGGTTTGCAAGTGTACCTACAAGAATGAATGCTGTTTTGAAGGCAAAGGGTGGCCACACCACATATTAATTTAGATTTTTCTAATGTTCACTCACTTTGATAAAAATAAACTATTAACCTGTCTATTTTAGAAAGTATACTTGACAGCATTTTTTCACAAACATTTGCACAGTATTTATATATATATAGAAATATATATATGTGAGCATGGATGTGCAATTGTGTACGTGTGTGAGCATGGATGTGCAATTGTGCACGTGTGTGAGCATGGATGTGCAATTGTGCACGTGTGTGAACATGGATTGTAAGTGTGTGTGAGCATGGATGTGTAGGTGGGCTGAGATGGAGTCTGTGTTAGAATGAATGTGTATGTGTTTACATATGTGTGCCAGAGTATGTTGGAAGGAGGTGCAAGGGACAAACAAGGCACATACAAGTTGTTTGGGGGCAATGATGGCATAGACCAGCTGTTGAAGTTGGGGGCCCCGGGCAATTTTTAGCACCAGGGCCCTGTAGTTTCTAGTTACCTGAAAAACAAAATGTCTCTCAAGGAATAACCTTCTGTTTGACTGATCCCATAAGTTACTGGTTTTATACATATATAGAACACAAATTAAAAGTAAAACGCATTGCCTGCGATTCCACATTGCTCACTGCCTGCTAAAAATAGAATTTTCGGGTCAAGTCCACAGAGGATTCTACTGAACCAAATCTATTTCATGTTTGATTTCATGGGAACCTTTAGAGCAGCTGCCAGAGTTTAAAAGCAATTAATAAACTTAGCCCTTCCATATCTCAGAGGCAAATTCATGACACAATTTCTAAATGATACATCATTCCACTAATCCTTTTATTTTTTTGTATAATGTTAACCCTGTCTGAGCCTTATTTTGTATTTATAATTTATATGAACAAGTTTAAAATGATAAACCATTTAACTGTCAAAATGAAAGGTCAAGTATGAGTTAGTGCAAAGTTGCTATAAGGCAGCGATCAGTATTATGTTTGTAACTGTTTGCATTTTAGATTATTGTAAGTGTTGGCAAAGAAGCACAGCATCTTGTGTGCACTGAGAGAGATATTCCTATGCTTATTCTGTTAAAAATCTGAAAGTATGTCTGGTCCTAACTTTGTTCTGCCTATTATTTCCTGGCAAATCTGATTACTGTGCTGGCCTGTTTGACTCCTCTCTGTCTTGCGTTACTGTGCCGACTATGTGGCTATGTGTCTCTACATGCTTAGAGTACAGCTCTGTCTATGCTGATCACACTGGAGATTCATGCTGAGTCTCTACTGTGCTCCATGGAACTTCTGGAACCATGGAACTTCAGTATTGACACCTACAGGAAGGGAAGACCGATCACGTGATCAGGCATTTCTTATATAATGGTGTACCAGCGCACGCGATCAGTCAGGAACAGGCAGCTTGATTTCCAGTGTAGCAGAGATGGAGCTCCAACAAAGTTAGGAGGTATCAGTACGTCTTGGCACAGCTTCTGAGGGTCGCAAACAGATTAAAAGACACATTTAGGTATCCATTTTGCTTTGCTCACAGAGAAGTTACAATCACATACGTAAGCATAACCACCCTAGGAGGGCAAATTTAATCACCTCTAACATTACAAGTCATAGATTTCATGTGTATGTATGTGTATATATATATATATATATATATATATATATTTAAGGGGGTAGTAGAATCATTATTAAAACACTCATCTACAGACACCAGACATGCCAGAAGGCTTGTTTTTCCCTCAGAAATCTCATGGTGCTGCCACAACCACAAGGGATTCTGGGTAGGTGCATGCAAATAAGGTCAACAATGGATCACCTTTTCCCTCTATAGCCACTTTATACATGGATCCCTTGAAAGTAATTGCCCGCTGTACAAGGCAGCCTTTAGACAAAACTCGGGTAAGAGGTGCAGTAGCCAGATCACCACTCATGGACAGCTGTTTCGTCCTTAATGGGACTCGTCAGCATGAGGTTGTTTTACTGGCTTAATACTTGAGGCTTAGGGTAGCACGAGAAATACTAATTACATAAGTTATGGTGTGAAAAGGTGATGGAAAACCATTCCACTTAAAATTAAGGGGGTAGTAGCACCAGACATGCTTCTACTACCCCCTTAATTTTAAGTGGAAGGGTTTTCCATCACCTTTATTCACCATAACTTATATATATATATATATATATATAAATACACAAGTAGTTACCAGCACTCAAGTCTTCTTTTTAAATAATGCAATGATGCTCCATTAGGGTCAACGTTTCAGTCTTTAATGACTTTCATCAGGACATTAAAGACTGAAACGTTGACCCTAATGGAGCATCATTGCATTATTTAAAAAGACATGAGTGCTGGTAACTACTTGTGTATTTTTGTATGTTACTCTGCTGGGCTACCAAGCACCAGGCTGCAAGAAATTGGTTGGTGTGCAGTAGTATACTATTGGACTTTGTGTGTGTGTGTGTATATATATATACATATATATATATATATATATATATATATATATATATATATATATATATATATATATATATATATACTGAATCTAGCAATTGTTTGTGTTTCCGTTTATGAATGGGACTCCTTCCACACATGGGATATCTCCTATGGAAGATTCAACCATACAGTGGGAATCGTTCCTAAATAGAGAACTAACAGGTTATTAGCAGGAGAAAATAAAGAGCAACAGAATATCACAGATGAGACAACGCCACAATATTTATCAGCAGAAAAAAATCAATAGGGGACGATATAAAAAAAAACTTCTTTACAAGTATTTTAACATGCATTACATACAAGCTGCAGCTGTGGTTCGATGATTCTTGCCACGGATTTTGCTTTCCACAGGTTTGCACATGGTCACAACATAATTCAGCTTGCAGAACTCGCTGAGCCAGGGCAAGAGGTGACTGGCCTTAATTATATCATAAGTTAAGGACGTGTTTGGATGAAAAAAAGATTCATTAACCATCTGCAAGTGTGACCATTTCTATAAAAGCCAAAGTTTTAACGGTTTGCAGATCTGGTGTGTGTTAAAAAAACATGGTAGCATGGCTTAGGTTTGCAAGATTGCATCTGAACAAACCACAAGACTTCTGGAAAAATGTCCTTTCCAGATGAGACCAAAGTAGAGATGTGTGGCCAAAATACACGTTCAGCTTATCACCGCTAACACCTCATGCCAACTGTCAAGCACGGTAGCGGAGATGATTTGGGCTTGTTTTGCTGCCACAGGACCTGGGAACCTTGCAATCATTGAGTCAACCATAATCTCTTTAAGATGAACACTTATGTCACTGATTTATTCCAGCATGTAATTTACCTTACCCATTCCAAACTGCTGCTCAGATTTCTAACATGTTTTAAAACTAGTACAAATAGGAAATTATGTAATATGCCAAAGTGTGCCAAGAGGAAACAGTTTACAAAGGTAGACCAACATATTTTTTATTGCACACATTTTAAAAGATGCCATATTATGTATTAAACAAATGTCAATATGTCATAGATTCAATTTCTGGTGGTGTCTCGGTTGATAATCCATAAGTGGCCTCTTTAAAGCACATTTGATGCAGATAGAATCACAACTACAACAAGGGAAGTTTTGCATACCCCAACTACGTTTATTTTTTAGGACAAACTGAAGAGTGTACATTCTTCTTCAGGAATTTATATTTCCTTGATCAGTTATGGCAAGTCACCCAGGTCCTGAAGCAGCAAATCCGTCTCAGATGGTTACACTACCACCACCGTGTTTCTTCGGTCAGCTGGTGTTGCAGTAATGCCTCGACAAATGTAGGGGCCCCATATGACGGCTCTCAGGAAAGACCACAGTCACCGTATTGAAAGGCTGTATGCCTTTAAAATAAAACATATGGTGATTTTATTTCTAAACTCAGCCAGTGTTGCTGAAATGCCTCAATGTTGAGTCATTCATGAACACAAAGCTAAAAAGCAAGGTCCATGTGTGATTACTTCTTCTTGAGAGATCACAAATGCCATACTAAGAGGCATGGTTCTTTTCACAAAGTGGCAGTGTCCAGCACACCATAAAAAAAGTTCCCAGATGGTGTGTCCAGACCATGCAGCATCCATGTAGATCAATAGTTTAAAAAAAAATGTCATAAAATTTGAAAATAAAAAAAGACTTGATGTTACCATGACTCCATAAGGAAACCACCCAGTTACAAAAAGCATCCTGTGTCTTCCCGAAAATCCTGCCACAGAAAGTGTTAAAAAAACCTTTTGAAATACCCTGAGGTGTCTAGTTGTAAAAAATATGCTGTGGCAGTAGCAGTGACACATACCAGGTAAATTCATGCCTGAAGTACAGCGTGTGTGACAAAAATTACTACAAAGGCTGGTGGTAGGATAAGTAGAAGTAATACAATATCACCAGTTGAAATACCCTTAGGGGGTCTAGTATTCAAATATGTGGTCTGATGGTGTAAACTAAATGCTCTGGCCTCAAAGATGTCCCAAATAGATCATATTGTAGACACAGGATGACCAGGTGTCAAAATTCCAAGTTGAAAATGTGCATCTCCAAAATGTGGCCGTTTAGCCCCTAAACAAACCAGTGCATGGGTGGTATCTCTGTACTCAGGAGATGTTGTTGAACACGTATTGGGGTGTTGTTTGACAGTGACATATACCAGGAGCTGCAAGTTCATACCTGAAGTACAATGTGTGTTAAAAAAAAAAAATCACACAAAAAGTGGCTAAAACAAATATGGACAAAGGCTGGTGGAAAGTCTTACAATACCAGCATTTGAAATACCATGATGTTTCCAAAAATATATGGTTTGATCAGGGTAAATTGAATTGGTCTTCTTCAAAGTTATCCCAGATAGGACATGGGTCCAGATTTGTAATAGTTACATTTACTCGTACTTGATCTATAACTTGAAAAAACAAAATTGGGTATTTCTAAACTCAGCACAAATATTAGAATAGTTTTATTGCATTTTTTATTTGCTTTTTTAATGAGTAAAAGATTCTCCAGATAAAACAAATGCGTTTATTGGCCCTACCCTTAATTAACAATTATTATACAAACAAACAAAGAGACTCAAATTAGATTATTACGATACATTTTATTCAGAGAGCATTGGCAGATTTGATATCGCTATTACAGTAAGGATATAGTGAAAATTCATAATAACATTAAATAACATTGAACATAGAAAGACGTTTCTATTCTGTATATTATCTCATATTGCAACAGGTGCTTATTTTAGAATAAACTTCAGACTGGTGATGTATAATACACACAGTGCTCACTGAAATCTCTTTGCTTTTTAGGTGCTGAACCTTGCGGTTTCTGTTTATATAGTGAATACCACCCATTCTAGCTTGGCAATGAAGCAAGGCTTACAAGTGATTAACCAGATTCTCAGCTGGGCTACACTAGGTATGGACAGTATATATGTATATTTTGCTTGCACACAAGCTCCTGAAAAATAAAATCAACAAAAAAGTAAATAAAAGTACTGTAAGCCTTTCCAAGGACGCCAAAGCATTCTTGAAGGTCCCCTAAACAGAGGTCAGGGCACCGTCAAAGTCTGTTTTAAAGAAGTCCAACTTTTTATTATTATTTTACGTTTTTCCTTATATAATCAATAATTGTTTTGATAATATCTACATGGACAGATATTGAAGTCTGACAAGATGGTTGGGGTTGGATCAGTTAGGAGGAATTGAGACTTTCCACTTCCTCTGTTATAATAATATCTAGCGTCTCCGTTGTACTTCGGGAGAGTTAAGCCGTACAAAATATTGCTACATTGACTAAACAAAAGGCTCTAAACTGAAACATACCTGAAAGATATAACAGGTGCTTTTATAAGCGATTCTACAAATCGACAATTTTTTTTGCATCATCCCTTGTCATACGATGATGGGGGAATAACAAGTAATATGTTTTACAGTATCCAGTAAAAATACTTAGTATGAGGTTTTGATATATTAATGCTTATGAGATCCCCCATATGCATTTTCCCACCCCAAGCTACTTTCTGTGCAGCATATGTGTTTGGCTTAACACAACTCAGTGCACATGATATCCTCATCTCCAGTCAGCTCCTGTGTTGCCTCAGCAAACACTGCAGATGGAGTCTGACCATGCTCTGAAAGTTCCTCCACTGGTTTCAACAAGAGCGATAAAGCTTATGTGTTGTTTGTGCCTTTGAAGAAGTATGAAGTTCTAACCCAGTTTCATTCTCTTTTTGCAGTGTCCGCTGTGGTCGTGCCACTGCTTAGTGCCACCATTCTGTTCCAGAGGCTCCTGTGCATTTTTATTTCATTCATGTCAACCTACCTGTTGCTGAGTAATGGGTAATATTTCTATTTCTGCTCTACTACACAGCTAAAAATGTGTATACCAACTGCACAAGTAATGTTAGGAGCAACACATATTAATACAACTTGTAATTCACAGGATTTGTTCTTGCGCTTCTGTTGTAATACATGACAGAATAATAGTTTGATTTAGTATTACTCTAATGTTAGTAGTACAGGGTCTGTTCATAAAGCTTGTTAATAGCATATAGGTCTGCTCTAACACAGTAGTTATCAATAATGGTATACATTTCTGTCTCGTACAGGACTTGTTAGTAATATATAGCTGTTTTTCTGTCACACATGTTAAAAGCACACTCCAGCTAAGCTGCATGGCCACTAGATTTTCTTGTTTTCTATTTAGTAAATGCATGGGGTGACCCTAGATTTCCCTCATATATATTTGCCCCTTTCCCCAAGCCTCAGCTAAATGTCACGCAGAAAATGTGTTTGGCGGATTACATATTTGTGTATGTTATACATTCACCTCCAGTCAGCTCCAGCACTGGCTCAGAGAACGCTGTGGACGAGGGTTTGTTCGAACCTCAGGCACGCTACATTGCATTACATTTATTTATGTAGCGTCACTGGATTCTATTGCTATTACAATCAGTGGAATGATTTAAAATCACACACGATAACAAACTGGTACAAAAGGAATATACTGTTTTGCTTTAGAACTGGTCTTAATAATCACATGATGTGTTCCAGTAATGGTTCTTAGAGATTATCCCCTTTGTGCCACAGGTATGAAGCATTATTTCCCATAGTACTGTCATGCTTGATGTTTGTCTGGATATTAATGGAGCAAGAAAATCACCAGAAACACAATCTTTCTTTCAAACAAAAGGTACGATACTTCAGCATCAACAATTTTACTTAAATTATTCAATCTCAGCTTATTTATACACATTCACTCAGAAATAGTGAGCAAGCTAGGGCTCACAATTCACAACGGTTCTCACGATTCTATAAGAACGGTTATAAAGCATAAGACTTTTCATAAAGACAATATTTTTGTTGTGTGTGTAGTAGCTTGCATTATACCTTTTTATTTAGCCCACTATTTATCCACAGACAAGATTTCTG
This sequence comes from Spea bombifrons, assembly GCF_027358695.1. NCBI lineage: Eukaryota > Metazoa > Chordata > Amphibia > Anura > Pelobatidae > Spea > Spea bombifrons. The sequence continues at coordinate 52,548,837 of NC_071091.1, forward strand.
CTTGACAAATTTCTCAAAATATTCTTTATTCACGCTGTCATGTTTCCTTTAAAAAACACATTAGTATAGTCTCCGTACAATTTTGGGTCTGTTAAATACAGTAGGGTTTTGAGTGCAGTTAATTAAACAAATCTTACATTTGCTGCATATTACTGGGAAGCACCAGGAAAAAAATTGGTTTTCTACCCCCCTAAAGAAATAAGTATAAAAAGAAGGAGCTTAATAATCTGTTACTGGGTCACTTTATTTGGTAGTTTTTTAGAACAAGGTTATTGTTTCCTTGTATCCATAATGGATTGAGGTAACCCTTAAAATCCTGTGTAATGAAATTTGGTGAGAAAGAGGTAAGTTAGATGTTTTCATTGCTGGTACTTTATTTATGCAATTCCTAAAGTGGTAGAAGTCTTAGGGAACCATTTATTGAATGTAGCGTAAAAAATAAAAATAAACGTGCATTGTGCAAATTCAACCCTAGTGAGCTTCTGCTGTAGAAAAATCAGTGAGATGTCATCCTTAGAAAGCTAAAACAACTAGCTTATGTGCAGATTATTTTAGATTGAATAATTAACCCTTAATGCCAAATCAAATTTATTAGAAATGTTCTAGCTTTGAGCATTTTAAACAAAACTCGATTACCATTGGAATCATTACCCTATCTCACGATATGGCTAATCTATAGATTCATCGATTCTTAATAAATTTCAGGGATTTATTACAGAGCAGGCTCATTAAATTTACCACACAAAAGTAATTTAATTGTGCAGACTGACAAATGTCAATTACTACTTAAGTAACCAACTCAGACTACACATATATAACTCATCTCATATAATGTCAGAAATACAAACGTAACATTGTCATTGTCACAGTTGGCGGTGTACCATAACTTAATTTTCGTCCCATATTTTCTAAAAGCCTGCGTCAGTTTGTGTTAGAAAAAAAGAAAATCGTAAAACAATGAAAACCCTAATTCCTTCCATAGCTGGCTCAAAGTAGTGAATGTCTAACCTAAGTCAGCCCAGCTGACTCTTTGCCATACAGTTAAATAAAGGTGTATGTTTATTTCTGGCAAGTCATTCCACCTCCCCATTACAAGAATGTAATAGCTCAGTGAAGTCTCACTGGGACTTGTAGCTGCCATATGCACGCAGACTCATTCTTTTATGATATTTACATTTACATCTGAATAGTTTTAGGCTTGCAAAAAGCCGAAACAAAAATTAGTGTATTTTTCAAAGCAGTCACCGCAGTGAAAATTGAAGCCTCGATTGTTTCCGAAAGAAATAACTATATTACTCCTCTTATATGTTTCTGTTCTTTTACATTATAGCTCTCATATACAACCGGAGATCATAATTTAGCTTTTCTGCAAATATCTTTAATTTTAGGGAACCACAAACATTTGGAAAAGGTTTTGACTGTTGTAACGTTTATTTATTTTGTGTCATATTCTATGTGTACCAACCACCAGGTGTGTCCTGTAGGCCCTTAAACCAGGAGCTTAGATCTTAAGGGGTCTAAGGCCATGTTTTGAGGGGCCTAAGTTAGCCTTCTTTAAACTGGCATTAATATTTACAAATTAACAAAAAATAGTAATTCATGCGCTTGTGAGTATTCTCAAAAGTAGACAAAATACTGAGTGCATGAATTACTATTTAAAAAAAAATGTGATAAGGAAACACAAAGATTCACAATGCAGCTAGTGGAGGGTTAAGTGCCTGGTGTTTTATTTATTTATCTATTCTTGGCATTAATATCTGCTATTGATTAAATATTACCAAGCATTATTGCATTGATTTGCTCTACAAAACTAACTACTCTATAATATAACTACTACTACTACTAAATGAGTATTTCACACATGCACAATTATATGGTTAGAAAACTATATTAGATGAGAACACTTTCAAAATGTTGACACTAAATAATAGAAAAGGCTGCATTGTGATAATTTGTATGTCTAATTTGCAGTCACTTACCAATACTAAATAATTTTCCATTGTGCATAACAATCTAATAAATTGCAAACAAAAAGGTTTGAAGTGATTATGTATGCATTCCTAATTAAGCTTTAAAAATATAAAGCTTTTTCCCAGATAAAAAGTGCAATACAAAATGAATTAGTATGCACTTCTCTGTCACGATCACTCTTACTTGGTATTTAATTCAGACACGTGTCTGAATTATTGCCTGCTCTGTATATCACGCCCTCCATTATTAAAAATGACCGTAATGACACAATGCATTGATTTTCTTCCTTTTTTATTCACAGCTTAGCAGTATTGACTTCTCTTGTAGTACTGATATAACTCCGCTTCGACGACTGAATCTCGATGACATTCGAAGATCTTTTTTCTTGGTATCCTTTTTTGATGAACTGCATATTAAAAGATGTATGCTATTAATGAATCCCAATGTTTTGGAATTATATATATATATATATATATATATATATATATATATATATATTATATATATGTATGTGTGTGTGTATGTGTGTGTAAATGGGTTTAGCCATATTAATCCAGTAGACACAATGTAAAAAAAAAAATAAAGGATTGCAGAATGCAATGGTACCTTTTTTAGTGGACTAACATGATATTTAAAAGTTAAGCTTTTAAACAAAAAAACAAAGGCTGCAACCTGCAGCAGGACCTAATATGAAATAGGACAACTATATTGAAATGCTCGGCACAAGAGTAGCATCCCTCGCTACCACACAAAATCACATACAACCTCCTACCTCCAGAAATAATTTAATATATAATACAAACATCATCATCATCCCATCTGACAAGGGGGGGTCAATAGTCATCATGAACAGCCAGGGCTAGATTACAGATGGAAACAGACAATTGTCTGAATACTACTACTACGAAAAATTTAACCAGGACCCCACCAGGAATACACAGAAGAAATCAGGTCTTTACCAAAACATGTACATCAAGGATTCGAAAATCTTGTGCCTCCCAATCCTTGGTGACCTTCTACATGCTGCCCAAAATCCACAATCCAGGTAACCCAGGAGAGCCCATAATGACGGGTATGGGAACACTTACTGAACCAATATCTGGCCTAATAGAAAATATTCTTAAGCCCCTAGTTTTAGAGCTTTATGTATACAGGACACCACAGATTGTCTCAGTAAACTGAGCTAATTCACAAACCTTCCTGCTAATACTATACTTGTAACCACGGATGTCACAGCCAGCCACAACAACAAAACATACTGTATTAAGAAATCATACTAATGCACATGAGACAAAGGGTGCTACATTGGGAAACTGGCCATAAGCTACTTCTCAGAATAAATCTGCACAGAAGCTCTATCAAAAACCTGACACACTACCATAACTTTATACAAAGATACATCTTAATGTCCAATGCATGTCTAATTATTACAATCACCTCTGATGTGTTAATGTGTTTATTGGTTATCCTATGCTTATTTGTTCTAGCCTTTGGTTATCTCTCAAGTATTTTGCAGTTATCACTCCTAGGACCATAATTTATGACACGCCACTCAACTCCCACTCTCTCCTTCTCTGACAACATCACTTGTTTTAAGTGGTAACCTCTGTCATGTTGATTAGTATTGCTTCATACCTGAAGAAGAGAGGAACACTCTCAAAAGCTTGTCTTGTTTGTCCAATATCATTGCATACTACAATACTCTGGGTTTTTTTTTTTACATACACTTACTGGCCACTTTATTAGGTACACCTTGCTAGTACCATGTTGGACCCCCTTTTGCCTTCAGAATTGCCTTCATTCCTTGTGGCATACTTTCTACAAAGTCCTGAAAACATTCCTCAGAGATTTTGGTCCGTATGGATGTGATGACATCATGCAATGCTGCAGATTTCCTGGCTGCATATCCATGAAGCGAATCTCCCATTCCTCCAAATTCCAAAGGTGCTCTATTGAATTGAGATCTGGTGACCGTGGAGGCTGTTGGAGTGCAGTGAACTCATTGTCATGTTCAAGAAACCAGTTTGAGATGATGTGATCTTTGTGACATGGTGCATTATCCTGCTGGGAGTAGCCATCAGAAGATGGTGATAAAGGGATGAACATGGTCAGCAACAATAATCAGGTAATAGTCACGTATAAACAATGCTCAATCGTTACTAAGGGGCCCAAAGTGTGCCAAGAAAATGTCCCCCACACCATTACACCACCAGCCTGAACCGTTGACACAAGGCAGGATGGATCCATACTTTATGTTGTTTACGCCAAAGTCTGATCTTGCCATCTGAATGTCACAGCTGCAATCGAGACTCATCAGACCAGGCAACATTCTTCCGGTCTCCATTGTCCATTTTTGGTGAGCCTGTGCTAATTGTAGCCTCAGTTTCCTGTTCTTAGCTAACAGGAGTGGCACCCAGTGTGGTCTTCTGCTGCTGTAGCCCATCTGTTGTGCATTCAGAGATGATATTCTGCATACCTTGGTTGTAACGCATTGTTATTTGAGTTACTGTGTCCTTTCTGTCATCTCATCTGCCCATTCTCCTCTGACGTATGACATCAACAAGGCATTTTCATCCACACAACTGCCACTCAGTGGATTCTTTTCTCTTTTTCGGACCATTTTGTATAAACTAGAGATGGTTGTGCCCAGTAGATCACCAGTTTCTGCAATACTCAGACCATCCCGTCTGGCCCCAACAACCATGCCACCTCAAAGTCACTTAAATCCCTTTCTTCCCCATTCTGATGCTTCGTTTGAACTTGTTGTTTTGTGTTAACAAGCAAATGAACAGGTGTACATGATAAAGTGGCCAGTGAGTGTATGTATTGTCATGTACAGTACCTTGGCTTACTTGCATTGATGCATTGCTGATGCTCTCATTTTACTGAATTACAAGTGAAATTTTGTTCTTTATGATATTTTATTGTAAGACATTGAATCTGAAAACCAATTATTTCAGGGTGACATTGATTTTAGTTTGATAAAAAAATAAATAAATAAAATGTTACTTGCATAAATGTTCAACCCCTGTTCTCTGGTAGCTCCTAGTATACAAAAAATTGAAGAAATTGCTCTAACGAGGATGTAATTAATCTGTGTGCAAACCTAACAGCAAACCGTGAAGTATGATGCTGGCAGAATCATCAATGCCTCTTATCAGCAGGCCCAGGGGATCTCATACAAAAAACAAGGAAATGCTGAAAGAAAACTTACTTTTGTAGACTAAAAAAAAAACTATAGTTTGGGAGGCAATTCAACAGGACAACGATTTCTAGCACAAGGCCAAGGGAACATTTTAATGGAAGAAGAGCAAAAGACATGAACATCCTTGATGCACCCAATCAAAGTCCTGATCTCAATCCCATTGAGAATTTGTGACACTGCTTGAAAATTGTAATCCACAAGCAACGTCCAAGACTGAATAACCTGGTGCAATTCATAAGAATGAACCAAAATTGGACCAAGTTTGTGTACAAAGCTGGCACACACTTACCAAAAAAAACCATAAGCACTTGTTTTAGCAAAAGGTGGCTCTACCAAACATTAATGTGTGATCGGGATTGAAAAGATATGCAAGCAACATGTTTCCGTTTTTTCTTCTTAATATAATTCTGCCAATATAAAATCACAATTACGATAATTAAGGGCCCAAAAATATTGCACTGCATGAAATATATAACCAAGGAGCTATTTGCTTCATGTCTTGGTCTGTTTCAGTCATTCTGAGTATGTCATACCTCATGGAAAACATGATATAAATTGCTGATACTATATAAAATGATGATACTAGTAATAATATTATATTTATTTTAGGATAATTGAATAATATGTTCTGAATTTTTTATGGCCCAATCCAAAGCACGTAATTTGCATTTAAGGTTTAATTACTATACTAAGTGCACGTTTTAGAAAAAGAAGAAAAAAACATGATCATTTTGTTCTTTGTGGAGTGTATTTCTAAACATAAATCATTTTTTCACCCCAGTTTATTTGGAACAATACAAAATTATATTTTGTAATTCAGTACATTAGGTGTTACATAATAATAATACATGTATTACATTGTGTGTATACTATTGGAGCAGCCATCTTATCTTTCAGTACTCAAGATCTGCATTATTTGTGTGTGCCAAATATTATAGCTAGTAGGTAAGCAGGTAAAACCTGCAAACTGGCATCTAAATTATAATATAATCTACTAATAGTCTCCCACAGTAAGTATCTGCACAACTGAACTGTACAAGGTATGCCAGGAATTAAAGATGATTTTTGTTCCTGTACCTTAAGAATGATGACAGCAGACGTTTTAGATATAGATGCTTTTATCGTATATTCTTTGATTAGAGAAATGTCATATACTGATACAATGGGCAATATTTATACAGAGCAATTCTGATGGAGCAGTCTGCAGGAACAATCCACTGGTTTTTACAGTGATTGCTCCATGCTTAGCACTCTGTCCCCTAATTGCGGTACTGGCCATTGCGTATTGAATTTGCTTTCCAGGGTGGTCGTTTAATAATCTATTTCCTTAACATTTTTGCCAGGTCTTCTTCATAATTACAGCGTTTTTTGGCACAGGAAATATAGCTTCTATAAACAGGTGACATATACAAAATCTGTGACAGTCGTTTTTCTTTATAATAAAATAAATCTTTGAAAAATAAGGTATCACTCTATAATGCACACTTCCACTCAGGTGTATTAGTAAAATAGCCAAGTAAGTAGCTAAGGCCTTGGGGTCCTAGAGCTACATCCCCTTATCCAGCCTTCTGCCTGCCGACCTCCTCCGCTTCTGCCGACCGTTTCCGCATCTTCTTCTGCATCTTTTTCTTGGTGACGTCCTCTTCTTTGATTGAAGGATCGGGGTGACATTACTGCAACTCTGGTGGATTTTGATGGGTTATGTCCGAGGAGATGCGAAGAAAGACAATTAAGCATTGAAGATAGAAGAGAAGGGAGGAGATAGAAGAAGGAGATGCAGAAGATGATGCGGAAGCGGTCTGCAGAGAAGGTAGGGAAACATTTAGAGTGTGAAAGAATGTGGACCCACGAATGTCAAACGTACACTCTGAGCTTTTTGTTTTGTTTTCCTTCGATTCGTGAGGGTCTGGCCTCATGTTCGGGTATTGTACGAATTGCTGAATTTACCAAAATTCTGTAAATTTACAATTTGTACGAATCCGAATGAACAATTCTTTTTATTTGCACATTTAATAACACAAAATCCAGGCAGAACTCATTTTGTTTTGATCTTTTCTCCTATATGGAAAAAGAGACATATCAAACGTGTGGTAGGCTCTTTGTCCCAAAGCTTTTGGATCCACCACCATGACTTGTTTGCCTTGCCCTCTGGGTTATGCTGTCAGAACCTGGCACTATAAGTCTCCACAGATCTGGCAGTACACTGGAAATCGGAGATCACTGCACATTACTACTCCTCCAATAGACCACCAGGCAGAAGGCTGGATAAGGGGATGTAGCTCTAGGACCCCAAGGACTTAGCTACACCTGAGTGGAAATGTATCATACTTTCATTCATATTGTTATCCCTTCTGTAGTTCAAAATAACTACAGTTATAGCTCATGTAATTTCCAATAGTTTAGATTGTACATGTTATCAGTGTTATGAGTAAATGTGAAATGTTACATAATGGTTTGGATTTGATCCTCCAGTTTTGATCCTGCTTCTGTCTATTGCTTCCTGACTGTGTTTAACCCCTTTGTAATGGGAGGTCTGATGATGTGGAAGGTGAGTTTTCATTTCTATTCAAATATCATAATAATAACCTAATGTAGGCCTTTTTTGTAAACACTTATTTTAGGAAGACATGTTATTTGTTAATGCAGACTTCAAGAATCCAACATTAGTTCTCAATTACATTCAGTTGGGTTTTAGGTTGTGGCCAATCACATAATGATTAAAGTGTGGCAAAACATTGATTATTTGCCTTTTCAGGTCAATCCAAACTACACTTCTAAGAATAGCTGTGTACCTTCTTCTTTAATAAGGCCATGTGAGGTTAGGCGTCCTTTACTTAGTAAGTCATAAGTCTACTAAGGAGCCAGTTGGTGCTTTAATCGATAGGGCATAAATAACAGCCTATATCCTTAAGAAATGCTTGAAAAAATGTAATTAAAATTACTTTGTTACAAAACATTTTACAAAGCTTTAAAAAGCTTTTAAATCAACAGCCAGGCAGGCAGAAGTTAGTTACATTACAGGATATGTCATAGAGCATCCCCCGAGACAGGAAAAGTAAGTGAATTCCAAGAAAGATAAAATTGTGATGCAAAAAAAACACAACATACACAATTTTATGGTCTACTGACCAACGTCAAATGTATTTATGGTAACCAGATTCATGAAGGATGTATTAGTAAAATAAGTATGCCGTAGCCTTCATGAAAGTGAACAGGTATTGCCCTCAAGACCATAAGATCAGTTTCTGATATTGCTTTGTCTGTAACTGAAATTGTGGCTTTATTATTGCTTTCATTTATTAGTTCATAAAAAATATTAAGATATATGTCAAATATGAGTCACAATACAGAATTGTACTATATCACTGTTAAAGAGTTCCTGGGAACAAAACTGATTTAATAAAACATGAGATCTGCATAAATTGATTTATCCCCTGCCAGTTAGAAATAAGGGCTAACAATAGCTAAAAATACAGTTTATTATTGATTGTGATTTCAAACAGCTGTGTCTGTATCACCAGCTGACATATTAAGGTGTATTTGCTTAACATATTAGAGTGCGCAATAAATGTTTTGCCTAAGTGGTACAGGACCTTTCAATACTTGTCACAGGATCTGCATATTTATTCTGCATGTTTGTTGGATGCTGATTCTGCTGAAACAAATAATGTTTCCAAGCTTAGCAAAAAGGCCCTTTTGAAATAACAGTTTGGTTTTCCTGGTATAGATGCCTAGCAATACATGTCTTTGGTGTTTGAGTGTTTCACTCTGCTCTTTAAGAAGTGTCAAAAAAGCAGAATATCGAAATTTGCTTTGGTATTGCTAAGAGGATTGATTGGAGGATTCACCTAAGACGTTCTTCTTGGCACGTATTTCATTCCTCCTTAATTTAATACATGCTTGCTCTAAGCCACAAATTATGCCTTCTCATGTATTAATCAGAAAATGTATCCTGTATCCATTTTGGTATCTGTGTAACCTCCAAATTTGTTCAAGAAGTGAAGCATTAATATGAAATTCTTCTAAGTAATGCATTATTCATTCTGCAGAATGACAATCAGCCCCATCACTCAGTGACTTGGAGAAGGTTACTTACCATATGAAAAATGTAAAAAGTAAGCCCACATTCTGAGGTTGTGATTTTTCTGTTTCAGATTCTCATTCCTTTTATTTTGGTCATGTGTGCTTTTGAAACAGTTAAGATCTCGGCACAGATTCCCTCTAAAAGGTAAGATAAATTAAAAATCAATTATTGACCACAACTGAGCTCTTTTAACCAGGTAAAATAATCAGTAAAACTAAAAATCTCTATTTCTCCTACAGAACAGATCAGTTAAGTCAGTGCACACAGTATGATAAATGCAATGCAACATTTTTCACAGCTAAAACTGAAATATTAACACAGAAAATATAGCGTCACAGAGTTAAAATATGTCTCGTGGCAGCTACATGTGGTTAGATGATGCAATGAGCCCATTAAGGGTGTTTAAAATACTAAAGCAGTGCCCTAACATTAAGTAAAAATACCATGTAGCCTAAATTAACGTGTTGGTCACTGTGCCAACCAGGCTATATGTCTGTGTTCTTTTCTTCCTGAGTTTCTTCTTTATTTTTCTAGCATGCATTGTGCTGCAGGCCCTAAAATATGTTATCTTATAAAGGCAGACAGATGGCTATACTTTGCAGCAGTAGTAAATACCTCTGTAAATTCATGACAAAAGCCTTAATTGTTAACACATTGATTTCTACAAGAATTAAATACACTTTTGTATTATATTTTGATATTAATGTTGTTATAAGCACTTGAAGGGCTGATAATGGCCTATGTGACAAATACATTTATATGACAACTCGCCTTTTTGGGTGAATTGTATATTTTATCTACTTTCTTCTTAACTAATCAGTAATGGCTTTCAGATAGCATACATGAATTACCGTATTGAAAAATCATTGTATTGCAAGTATCAAAAGTTAATAAGTGCACTTGTAAGGAAGTATAACACTGATTGTTATGGCTGCACCCCTCTGTTAGAGGTATTATCTATTTTGCCATTATAATTGATACATTTTTGCAACATTTAAACATAACACACAATATTTATTAGGAATAAAATATATAAAAAAAAAAACAGATCACCATAAAAATAAACATTTTTGTTTTCCTTAGTGTTTCCACAGCAGAAGTGCCACTGTGGCAAAACAATCCAAGTTATGTTTAACAACATCCCAAGAAAATAGTCCCTTACACATAATCGTTTTTAGTACCGTTGTGTTGGAAGTCAACAAAAGGTTTAGGTTGGGAAGTGTTAGGAATGTTAAGAATTATTTTCATTCTTTTGGTTTAATTTCTGAACTTTTTAAAAAACGTTTTAACCCCCTGCAATCTCTTTTGACCATACGGTAGATCTAAATATTTCTTCAGATGTGCATCTTTTTTTTATAACCTTCTTTCTGTAAAAGTCTAAAGCACACATCATAACTCATTTTCTCCTTTTCAGCATCCATAATCATATTTACAGTACCTGGAACATGGCTTAGGTCTACGTTTATGGTTAACTTAGCAATGAACATATACTTTAGTGTGGCAGCAGCCAGAGCCAAAGCTATCACAAATGAAATAACACAGTGGAATTGAAGCATTTGAGTTATAAAACAGAGACTAAATGAAAGAAAAATATGCAGGAATGGAGGCACCAGGGACTTAGATTATAGCTCAAACTACATAAAGGAGGTTTTGATATAGAAAGCTCCCGCTGTTGCCAGTGGGGAATTTTTTGTAGCAGTTGAGGGACTATAATATGGATAGCAGCATCAACCTACCAGCTGCTGTGATGGCTAAATAGAAAGTATTCTGCCCTTGTAGACTGTGACAACAGGGCAAGATCCTAAGAGCCCAATATCTAAATTTTAGTATTTGATAGTGTCATTGAATATTTTTGCTTTATTTTAGACTTAATAACAGGAGAAGGTAAAGTCACTTCTCAAACATACATCTGGGTAATGGCAAGAGGTATATAATTTCTTGCTTTAGGTGGAAAACATGTAATCACAAAGCTTTATATGGAAATGCCATTGCTGCACTGGAGATAAATTCAAATTATTACAGTCAGGGTCATAATGAGAATGGGTTTCTAACTTTATCTATACATTAACTGGCTATTCTGGAGAGACCCCCTTGGAAACATGTTTATTTTTTAAAGGGGACCACCATTTTGCAAAAGACAAACTCTGTCGCATTGGCCTACTGTGATATCGGGAAGTTTCCCGGTAGGTCAGTTCCCCTGGGGCTGGTCTTGAGGCCGACCATCCAATCATAAGTGTGGCCTTGGAAGCCAATTTGTGCCAAATGAAGTACTGTCAGTCTGCCAGTCAGTGGTGCACCGGATATGATGTCATATACAGCACAGCGCTGACTGGTTGATGCAATGAGCAAGTCCGCACTGCAGACTCAAAGGCCAAAGGCAGAGAAGTAAGACGAGAAATATGTTTGTACTGATATGAAGGGGAGTGTACTACAGGAAAGGTATAAGGTGATGGGAAAATAATGGTGGGTTAGTATGGAGATGATTGTGATGTTGTATGCGGTGGTAGGGGATGGACATTTTGTTGGTTGGGGATAATGATTGTTGGGGCTGTGAATGAGTTATGATGTGGGGTATGAGGGTCAGAGGTGGTCATACACTTACACATACATTCATACATACACACAGCCACTCTAACACCATACGCATAAATAAATACACAAGTTGATGGACATTGGGGGAATCTTTTTTTTTACCAAGCAAAGTAGTTCAAAGTGTAGAATACAATCTTAACTGGATACATAACTGCTTAGATTGCCTTGCCATTTGTATTATATTAAAGCATGGCAATACAGTTTTATTAGCCACGAGAGAAAGGCTGTGTAAAAATTATTTTGAAACAATTTCAGGTTTGCATTTGCACAAGCATTCAGTGTCCACATAGTTTTGTAACAGGAAATAAAATTGTATAACATAAGAATTCTGTGCACACCTACTAAAAATCTATTTTGATAAAACATGCAAATATAATGGTTTACAAATACTTATTTTAAACTAAAATATAATGCTTAATGTATGTATGGTAATGTGCATATATATATAATGTTTATATAGCTAGGATCGCCATATATCTAGTCACCATAGTTGTTAAGAACCTTATCTATTCCATTTTACATGTTTTATTAATATGGCTTTTGATGCCAACCTTTTTGATGTTCATTGATTTTCTCTTAAAAGCTATGTGAATTGTAGTACTTAGAGAGATATATTCAATTGTTTATTTCCTAGAGCAATATTTAAATGTTTATTTACAAATAAGGTCAGTGGGTTAAGTTTAATACATCTGTTTATTATTTAATGATATTTTACAATGAAATTAAATCTTATTAGAAGTTGTGGTGAATCTGTTTATTGTTGTAGAATATTGATATGTGCAGTGACATAAATAAATATGTTGCTTTCAGAGGCATTAAGAGAACATTTCATTTTACAATTAAGGGTTCTTTGAAAAATCCCCTTTGTTTTTTAATGGTTATTTTTTTCATGTATTACTTCAAGAAAAGCTCTTACATAAACTAATTTAGATACCTCATGTTCTCAAGTAAGGGTAAATTAATACATTATTGTTAGCTTCTCGCTAACAATCCAATTTGCAAAGAGACAGAATTAGCATACCCACATGGTTTGCCAACCAAAAACCATTGTCTTAGTATTATTTCAGATAAGGTATTAATTGCACTTATCTCAATATTTAAAACATTGGCACCACATAATATCACTGACAATGATATCAGTATGTGGCTGGTCCCACCTTTGGAGCTATAACAGCTTCAAGTGTTCTGGGGAGGCTTTCCACAGATTGTAGAGTGTTTCTGTGGTATTTTATGGCCTTTAATCCAGTACAGCATTTGTGAGGTCAGGCACCGATGTTGGACAAGAAGGCATAGCTCACAATCTCTGTTCCAATTCATCCCAAAGATGTTCAATGGGGTAGAGGTCAGGGCTCTGTGCAGGTCAGTAAAAATATTTCCGCCCCAAACTGATCCAAGCATGTCTTTATGGACCTTACTTTGTGCACTGGAGCAGAGTCATCTAGGAATAGAAAAGGTCCTTTCTGAAATTGTTCCCAAAAGGTAGAAACATAGCATTGTCCAAAATGTTTTGGTATGCTGAAGCATTCAGATTTCCTGTTTTATAATTTCAGATTTCACTGGAAGTAAGGGGCCTAGCCCAACACGTGGTCTTCCTTTTCGTGGCAGCAATTGCTGATGTTCCTAAATACTTCTAGTAATACCAAAAATAGTTGACCATAGAATATGCAGCACAGATGAAATTTTGCTTACTGATTTATTGCAAAGGTGGCATCCTATCACAGTACCACGCTTAAATTCACTGAGCTCTTCAGAACAACCCATTTTTTCACAAATGTTTGGTTGGGTCTCAATGCAATAAAGCTAACCAGGATTAGGTTCTGAAGTGAGTCCTAATTCATTGGTCAGAAGAGATAACGTGTAAATTGAAGGTGGCTCTATTAAGAGTCACTTCCACATTACGTTAAAAAAAGGTAATCCATAACAGGGAATCCTGATATAATGTGACAAGTATACATGCAAGATATTTTTACAAATATATTGTTTCAATGCTGAACTAACACTTCTGTTTCTCTCTCTCAGCCTGTTTCTCATCGTTCTTCTGATATCAGACATTATGTCTCTGGTAAGTTATTGTTAGATATACCTGTCAATAACACAGACATGCTGTGCTCCAATAACTCATTTTGCAATATTCATAATGTTAGGACATTGAAGTAGTTTTGTTTGTTTTGCAGAATTGAGTAAGCATAAGCAAAAACGCTTTCAATAAATTATTTCCCATTCTGTAATCAGTATTAGTATTAGAAAGGTTGAAAACTGCATTTAAATGATATTTTATTTATTGTGAGAAATCCAATTTCAGAGCTAAAGTTATGTCTGGCTTGTGTTTTGAAGAATACAAGACCTGGGTGAGGTTCAACTTTAAGGTTGGCTTATATTGCACATTGCCCGGTTTGTTCACATCTACCTAAAGTCATTGCTGTGTATACATAAAATTAACCCTTATTCTGCCAGGGGGTGAGTGCATCGCCACTGCATCTCTGAACACAGGTAAGTAGACAAAGGAAATGTTATCATGCAATAAGTACTTACATAAGTCTTACATAGCTGTTATCATTTTAATGAAGTTCCAAATTGTTTAATTTTCTGTTTAAAATAGCCACTAAATATTTAAATGTGTGTGAGTCCCAGAATTCCTCAAGATAATAACTGTAGTTGTTCACTTTGAATATTTACGCCCGACCCCTGCATATTTCACCATCACGGAGAGCCATGTTGGTACACCTTAGTCCATAGGTAAATTGGTCCTTTGTGAAGGAAGAAGCTTGCTTGGGTGACCTTCCATTATGTGCAGTTTTCAGTAAAATAAAAAGTCTAGATTCACGTTTTATCACTTAAACCTTGCTCTTTAGTGAACATATCCTACAACGTGTTTTGTTTTCAATTAAAATGAAGATGCCATAAGACCATTTGTTTATCAAGGTCATTTTCTCAAAGATCACTACCAATATATAATGTGTGTGTGTTAACATCTGCTTTATTTGAATACAAATACATTCAAGGTAAAGCCTCATTAAAACCTCAACTAGTATAAACACACAAAAAAAATTTGTATCTGGGACGAAAAGAACTTGTAAAGAAACTTGTCTGTTTAATTGTTTGGCTCTAGACAAGCCATGGCTCTGCAGACCAGATTTCACATCTCAATAAGACTGCAGCTCAAAGAGTGCTAATTCACAGCTGAATGTTGATTAGGACGATTTAAATGCATTTCCCTGCAGCATACTCTATGGATTTGTTTTACTATTTGTTGTAACTAAGCTCCTATGCCAACATTTGCCGCTGGTGACATGTACACTGTTCACAAATTAAGATTTTCTATAACAGAGCAGTACAAATTGAATGCTTTATCTTTGGATTTCCATGACTAAAGAAGTGTTTGCTCTCCATGTATAATGGCTCTCGTGAGCTCAAAGCTCTGTGACTGAAGCTTAATTTGCATAGTTAAAGACAGGAAAGTTTTGATGAATGACTTTATTACATCTGTATCATGCTATCACCAAATATATGCATGTCATATTACAAGATATTACATTGCTAATATTTAAGTCTATAAGGTGGTGGTAAAATACAAGAATATTTTTGCTATATATATTTTTTTTTAAGCATAACTTCTGTTGCTCGTAGTTGGGGTACCCACACACAATATATCGTTTTAATTTTTTTAAATGAAAGAGCACACTTTTTTTAATTTGATGGGTGTAGTAAATCATTTTATGTGAAAAACAAAAATAAAAGAAATAATTAAAATTCTGATTTTACATACTTTATAGCACTCTCAAACAACTTGACATTGATGTTTGCCTAAAGGCATAAAGGAATGCAATCAGAGGCAGGCCATAGGTCACTTTCTTTCATGATTCCTATACCACTCCTCTACTTCAAATACAAATGTTATTGTATTAACATATAGCTTACTGAATGTATTCACAGTTATTGTTGTTATTTAGCATCTGTACAGTTTTTGTTTAATTGAATGTGTTTAAATATCATTTATATGAAAATAATAAGTTATATGAAACTAGTTGATGCCTGTACAGAGTCTAGAGTAAAAGGAAGTAGTGTAGTTAGTGGAATGTGTTTTTGAACAGAGACGCAAAATAGCAAATACCCGATGTACGCAGCATTACACATTTTGGCAACGTGGACTAAAGCTGGATGCAAATTGTAATGTAAACATGAAATCTGTGGTTAGGCTCTTCATTAACAAGTATAAGTGCAAATGCATGAACTGAGGGTGTATTAATACATTCATGCCCACTATTCAGGATAGAAGTAAATATGATGAACATTTTCAGTCAATATTTTTCAGTAACATTCCTCATCACATGGCTCTTCTTAAAAGTGTTATTTAACTAGATTGCCTCATTTTATTTATTTTTTACTTTTTGGCATTTATAATGGCACATTTGTACTGAATGGTATATAAGGCTTTTTTTGTATGTGCTTTAAAGTAAATAGGAAGTGAGTCAAACTAGTCTCCTGATGAGAAATTAATATCAACTTCAGAAAGGCTACAGCAGTGATGCTGAACTTTTTTGTCCCGGAGTGTCCAATTTTGTGTATTAAACCAAGTTACAGGTATCAAACTGCCACACTCACGCATATACTCACACTCACTTACATGCATACACTCGCATACATACATACATACATACACACACTGTACAGACATACATCTGTTTTATTATTGTTTTTTGTTTTATTTGGTGCCATTAGATTCTGTATCGCTGTACAATGGGTAGACAGGACATAACAAGTAGACTATAACATAATTTGACTTACAGAAACAGGTGAGGAGGGCCTTGCTCAAACAAGTTTATAATCTAAAGGGAGTTATGGTATATAATAGGTAAAAGGTAAAATTGCCTTTTGTTAAGGAAGGACCAGCCACATGAGTATTTTTTGAAGTGCCGAAGGCAGAGGGAAAGATGCATAGGCTGTGGTGGGCATTCCAGAGGATAGGGGCAGCCCTTGAGAAATCTTGTAAGCATGCATGAGAGCTAGAAAATCAGAGGAGAGGATAGAAGGAGATCATTTGATGAGGGGAGAGACTGGTTAGGAGTGTATTTAGAGAAGAGTTATTAGATGTAAGTAGGTTTTATGTTTAACTCTTCTTTTCTCATATCTTAAGGGAAAAAAGGGCAGTGGCAGCAGTACATGGGTTCCATATGAGAAGCCAGCAAACACTGTGCAACCATCCTTTGTAATCTGAATATATATATGCATATTCACACACACACACACACACATGCATATTTACACACACACATATAGTGCTGATGCTGCTGCCACTATCTCTCCTCATCTTTCCTCGTTCTCACTATATCCAACTTCTCTCTATCTCATCCCTAGAAACAGCCAGTAGTCTGTTCCTACAGACCTCTGTTTCAGTGCTCCATTGCAGTGTGCGAGGCTTCAGTGCTAAAGAATGGGATATGACATTATATCCCGGCACGCTTCGCAAGGGTGCAGTGAGTCGGCAACCTGTCGGCATACCACAACAGAGGCTTGTTGTGGCATGTGTGCCATAACTTTACCATCGCTGGGCTAGAGGTTTACAATAATAATTTTAGCCAGTGAATCCAGGTGAAGCCCAATAAGTTCATAGGTACGGAGATTAAAGACCTTTACGTAAGTCCAACTAACTAAAAGGTAATCAACGGAATTTAAAAATATACTTTTGCTCTAAAGTTATAGGTTTATTTTATTCCCATGTCACATATGATATATATATATATATATATATATATATATATATATAACCAGTTATTATAATAGCCACTACAATATGGAAATGGCTGGTTCAATTATATACAACATATTGTACTGATTAAACTGAATAATACAGATATTTTGCAGTTTCATAAATTTTTCCGCTCCTGAGGCTAGCTCAAAAGGAAATGAAATATATAGCCTGCTCTATGGTCTCGAATAGTTAACTTGTCCAATTACGGAGATAAAACCTCAACCAGCATATCAAAGTAATCCCACAAACACGAGCAATCTAGACCCGATAGGTGAGGCAAATTTAGTCTCCCCTATAGAACCAACAACCCCGGTACCTTTTGGCCTTTTTGGGGCTCAACAGTGAGGCACGATTGGGTATCCCTTTGCTTTTCAACATATACTCATCACAAGACCCAGAATGGTACACAAACAAAAAATCCAGCAAAGGTATACAAGAACAAAAAACACGCCCTACCAACCCTGGTTTTTCCATGGATATCTACAATAAACTCCTTTTAATGCTTGGGGTTTAAAAACAAAGTGATGTAAAAATAAAAATATATATTCTTGTTCGCGTTGCTTACCTACTATTGCATGTAAACCTATATTGCAAAACTCCCAAATAGTTATGAGCAGTTCCGCATAATGCAATATATGTATGTCATTTAGTCAGTGTTGTATTTATTCTTAAATGTACTCTTTTTCTTTTTGTTGCAGCATTTTTTCTTTCTGGTTAAAGATTATGGAAGTTGGCTTGACATTGGAACAAGGTACAGTAAAATAAACGGTTTCCTAGCTAATTAATTGCATATAAGCCATTGCATTTGTGTTAAGCAAATATTACTTTCTGTTGTTATTCCTGTTGTAATGATCGCAGCAAATGGCTGAGCTCTCGGGACTGTAACAGCACTGTCAGTTTGCTAGATGACTCACTTTGGACCGTGTCTGTGTGTAATGCTTGCCAGTTGTAGTCTGTTCACATTCTGCCCCATTAACCACATAGAACATAAGACAGGAGCAGTTAAGTAAAGTAAATGTAAGCTCCATATCCCACTTTCCACCAGGTGGACATCAAACTAGGTAGTACAAAGGACAGTCTTCAAGACGGTCATCGATTGTCCCTTAATTTATCATTATCATTTTTTACAAGCCATTATTTCATAATAATTCACATAACCAAAGTATCCTTTCAAGAATGATTATAATATCCTATATTTTGGATAAGAAGCCCAGTGCAAGCGATGGTTGGGATGCCCAAACAATTCTTGCCTTTAGAATCCTTGTATCTCTGTCCTTTGATCCCTCAAATTTTATCTTCTGTGTCCTAGAGACTGCTTACATTTTTGGCATTTGCAACCAGTGTTTTTATCGGGAAGGCACATCAGAAAAGTAGCAGAGAGTTCAGATTAAAATACACTCTTCTATATATATTTTCATCTTGTACCGATACACAGTGCAGTATGTCATAGCAAAGACATATATTTTTAGTAAACTCAGCAGTTCTATTAACAGTGCCAGCGATAAGATTATACCTTAGACATTTATGTTTTTCGGAAAGTGAATGATTTCATTTAATTTTATTTTTCAGCAGCTCTGGCAAGATCTGAGATCAAAAACAAATTGCTTAGAAAAGTAATAGTGGCAACAAACGGAGGATAGGCTTAGGATAATTGATAACCACATTAGAAAATGATTTTGTAAGTGTGTGTGCGTTTTCTGATTATTGACAATTGTAAGCCTAACCTGGGGAATGCTTATAATTCTTGCTCATGAACAGTCTTTAACCTTTGTAATAATGCATAACAGGAGTACACATTACTTTTTATACCTTAGAATTCGACCATTTATTATTATCTTTTATTTATATAGCCCCAACAATTTACGCAGTGCTTAAATCTCCATAATATCCAATGATACCTCTCTAGGAGAGGTGATGTTTATACACCCAGGCAGCAACAAAGTGGAACATCTCAGATAGAGTACCACGTACTTCATGTGTGCTCCAGTCTTAGATATTCAGTTAGATATTCCCCTCATGCCCTAGCCCTGGTTCACATGTGCAAGAGAAAAGGGTAATAAGAGATAAATACCAATAATGAATAGACTTGGTAATCGTCCAAGTCTTCGTGGGAAAAAACCTTTGTACACTACGCATATTCACCTGTCCCCGTGTTCTTTTCGCGTGAATATTCATGGACGTTCTTCATGCTCATTTTTCTCTTCTGACGGTTTTCTAGCAGGGGTTAATAGGGGGTCAACATAGATTTTCTATGCTAAAGTATGTTTTTATATTTTTTATGCTCATGTGAATATTACTTAGGCTGCCCCTGGCAGATAACAGATACAGTTTTAGGACTCCTTTGCTTGCCCATGTTCTTTTGGTTACACTGGATGGGATAATGCCAGTGGAGCACTAGGGTGGTCAAAGAACTATTGATACCTTTTCCCATACGCATTTATTATACTGTTCTGTGGAAGACACTGTAAGTGTTTTGTCTATCTATCTGTTTTTACCATACATTGTTTACAAATATTTATTTTTAAAAAATTTAATGAGATTACTTTAATCTTGCATCAACTGGACTGGACTGCAGTCAAGTTGAGTTGCTGTCGTGTTGGCAGTAGTGACTAGGCAAGTAGGACATTTTGATGAAATTACACATTTCCTGTTTGTATACAAATTATTGTGATTTTCAGGTCTGTAGATAAACAGTGATGTACTCATAGCCAGTAAATATTCTGAGATCTTAAAGAGGGACATCAGGGAAGAGCAAGGGATTTGGGTCACAAAAAGTAGCATTTGGGGATATGTAACTTTAACAGAGGACATACTCCTTTAACACTACAGATTTCTGCCATACCTTGCAGTAAGTATTATACTATATTATATATATATTGCGTCTTTATTAATCCCACTACGTTCAGTATGAATCATGGCTTCTAAACTGATTTGTTTACATCTGTTTTCAATTAAGTTTGCTCAGTTACATCATGAAGGCTGCTCTGTTATTTTTACCATTTTATTTTCTCCAGTAATCTGATTTTTGTTTATTTGCTTTCTGTTCAGTAAATGCATTTTTACCTATTAAAGATCAATTAGGTGGCTAATAACTGAGTAACAGAGGTATGTGCACACCATATTACAAATTATGGGTTTTTCGCTCATGATAATACTCAGTCAGTTCATCTATATGATATAGAAAATTGAATATAATGAAAACTTCTCAGAAATCCTGCAAGACATAAGTGTTATATTCTACAGGTACTGGCTGGAAATAGCACATATAAGATACAATCATGAACGAGTTCCATTCCCTAGAACCACTTACGTTTGAATCAAATTTGTTTACTTGTCCAAATTTGCTCTGTAGTTTTGTTATAGGTAGGACCTTAATACATATAGTATTATGTGGGTGATTTCACTAGAAATATGTTTGTGCATTATTGGTGGTAAGTGGCCGTGTATTTTACATAAAACTTACCAAGCAACTGCAAGTAAAGGAGTTGAGACTCTTTCAGCTCTGGGTGAAGAATTGCATCAAACTGACAGATTTTGGGATTTTCATGAGTTTTGTGATAGATTTTTAAAGAATTTGCGTTGTCTGTTTTGCAACTGCATGCAGGGATTCAGCTCACATATGCATTTCCCCCCTTCCACACACTCCACCTAGATGCCCACAAGGGATGTGTTCTGGGCTGGCTGGGAAAGAGGACTGTTGAGACCCCTGTGCACATGTGTGGAAAGCCCCCCATTGATTTCAGTGGGAGCACTTTCCTGACAGCGATTAATGGATCACAGGGGAGGAGAGCAGCTGCTGCAGCAGGACTGCAACTTTTAGGTTATTTTTTTGTTTTTTGTTTTGGAAGAATGCATATTAAAGTACCCATAGAGGATCAGGGGTATTTATTATACATTAATAAAACATCCTGATATCAATTATAAAACCACCAACAGTGATTAAAAAGACACTGGAGCTCAGACTATTTAAAGGAATATAAATTTAATTCTTTGACCTTTACTGCTCAATTTTTAGATAAAAATTTAGATAAAATGAGGTCCTTCAGCCTACCTGTTCCTTGTAGAATGTTTCCTGATGGAAACCTTTTAGTGGTTCAATCCCTCTTCACTGCTAAAATTACTAAAATATGCCATTATTCAATACTTACTAAAAAGACCATAGAAATTTAGTGTACTGAATACCACTCATGGTAACCTTAATTTATTAATATAATATGATTAAACAGACGTGCGAGTGTGTAATTTTAAGCAAGATTTTAATGAAGTAAATGGGTGTTTGTAACATACCTTCAAGGTTTTGGACTGTAAAGAGCATATTACGGTAACTTTATAAATACAAGAGATGGAAAACAAGTGCAAATAAAAAAAAAATAATATAATTTATTGCATTCACTAAATAAACAGATGAAGATATAATTAAAGCAATTAAGAATGCTGCACATCACTGACACTTAACTCGTCCCTAATGCATTGTAATCTGTCAAAATGACTTTCTAAATATCTGCGTGGAATACTCAATACTGCATTTGTGTGCGGAGATCTGGCTAACTGACTGATCTTGCAATGCTCATGACTTGCATATTGATCAGTCGTTATAGCCACTCTTTTTCACCTTGGGTGAAGCCCGTTGAGATTGAACGGTTACGTTTATAACCTTTTTTACTTTGCTTCAGCTCCAGCTGTTTGGTGCCCATAACTTTGTGTAAATAGATAATGTTGTTCTGTAATTGAGACTTTGGATTTTCAGCTTCTAAGAGCAATCTTTTTTTTTTTATTAAAAGACCTTTGTTTCCATTAGATATTAAATGCTCTAAGCAAAGTACTTTTCAAAGCGTGAAAACCCTATTTGAAAGTTATGGAACCAGAGGTGTAACTAGAAATTCATACTGATGCGGATCTGTCACTTGTTAACTCTAAAGTTTTCCTTGGCAATCATTGAATAGCACTAAGCTCTAATTAGTAAATTGGACCTTTGTTTTGTTTTATCTACAGCATCAGCCATTATGTTATCGTGATGAGTATGACCATTTTCATGATGCTTCTCAGTGGACTGGCTCACTTTCTTACTACAAAGAAAATTGTAATATGGAGAACGAAGAAGCACCATTGCACTTGATGAAAAAATATGGCTGCTGGTACATCTACAGTTGGAGAATGTCAACATAAGCAAAGAGTATATTTGCTTCGCTCTGAATTCATGGATAAGAAAGAAAACGTTGGCTCTGTAACAGTTTTAGCTTTGTCATACTTATACTTTCCACTTAATGTGTTGTTAACCCCTTAATGACAAAGCCCATACATGTACGGGCTCAAAATGCATTGTTTTCCCATTGCTGCCCATTGTCCTTAAGGGGTTAAGAGGAATACTGTATTTACAAGATATATGGAACAGTGATATGACCCATACCACTGTATCCCATATGTGATCATCTTATATATGTGCCTAAATTAAATGCTGGTCATTGCTTTAATGGAAAACTTGAAATGTTGATGGTTTCTGTTTTAAACAAACAAATGTGTCAACACCCTAGATTTATATGCAACATTAATAAACTCTTTTTATGTCCTTTTGTCATATTTATCTGGTTATTTAATGTGTCACGGTGTCTGAAATATTATTTTCTCTATTTCAATAAACAAATTTGATGATACAGCCAGACTGAGCCTTCTCCCGGGTTATGAATTAAAAAAAGACAAGAGTTTCTTCTAAACTAAAAAGTCCCAGGGATGCTTTGATGCTACTTTATTGTGCTAGATTATAGTCAGCCTTATACCAGGCTGGCTAATAGGATTATTTAGTTTAGTTTCCTGTGGACATAAAACCCAGTTATGGAACATTGGCATATTATCCAATGCAGTGGCAAAGAGAAAAATAAGGGACTTGTGTTTAGAGGTATAAACTAAGAATGTTACTTATACATCTCCAATGTGTTTTAGATTTTGTAGGGTTGGGAGTTAAGCAACCAATGATGTCATGGATTATGGAAATGGTGAAGGAGAAGGCATGTTTAAACCCTTGTCGAAGACGGAAATTCCAAATTACCAAGCCTCTTTTGGAGTTAATAAAAATAATATTGGTATGGCTGGATATATGGCATGCAAACCGTTAAACATTACAAAAAGGAGTGCAATATAAAAATACAACTATAAAATATGGGGAAAGTATTTCAATGTCTTCAATGTACATTTCTTAGCAGAAGAAATCTATGCCCAACGTATTACCTTCAGGCAGTCAAACTGTATGATTATGACCATAGTGTTTATTGACACATTTTGTTAATTGTTATATCAACTTTGAACATTTGTATTTCATTGTTGCTGATACAGGCAGATTTCATAAATTAGGCTTATGAAGCTTGAAGATAAAATTGAAAAATGCATGAATGCTGGACCTGTACAGGAATTAAATCACTTGTGTAGCAGTTAACATACCCCGAGGTATCAGTAGCCTCATTCTTACAAGATTAATACCTGCTCTTGAACATCTGATTCCAAAATAATGGCCATCAATATGTATCCATTCATCTGGGAACAAATAATTGTTTCCATTCAGCCCAATTGGGCACTAATATTGTGCAGTTGATGCCATGGCTGTATGTAGGCTGGTTAAATTACTTGATCACAAAAAAGGTTTTCTGTATGGACCTTACTATAGACCCAAGCTGCTGCCACCAAGTAAAAACACCCAGATCTTCAATTAAAATGTGAGCCAAAACATATTTGCAGTTGGCAAACAGCATTTTCCTCATGCCTGCCAAACTCAGGATAATCAGAATGCAAGATAGGGAGCTTTATACCACTCCAGTGCTTAGCATTGCAGACGGGGATTGCAGGAGGCTTGTGTGTGGCTGCACATCAGTTGAAGCAAATGTCATAAAGCTCCTCATAAACTGATCTTGTACTGATGTTGATTTTTACAGGTTACACAATTCAGCACTTAACAGTCATGTTCTGTGGTCTTGTGTGGCTTATTACTTTCATACTGCACTGTTGTTGCTCATGGGCGTGGCCCCTTAACAATACCCATGGTTCTATTTATGTCTAAATCTCATGTGTCCCCAGGCACTCTGGTGCCCACACATTCCTACAAACTAAGATAAAACACCTAAAAAGATGGCAGCCTCTTTTTAGGGAACTCTGGGGCAGAATCAATCAATCACAAGTGCAAATGTGGGTGCAAAATGTTTAAACATGGGTAAGGTATAAGCAAAAATGGGTGGACCTATAGTTAAGCCCATTCTAACATACACCGATCAGCCATAACATTACTGTTAACATATTATTATATTGACCATCTGCCTAATATTGTGTAGGTCCCCCATTTGCCCCCCAAACAGCCCTGACACATCTAGGCATGCACTCCGCTAGTCCTTCAAGTCCTGTAAGTTGCAACGTAGAGCCTCCATAGATGCATCCTGGTGCCATGTGTTCTCCAGGTAAGCCACACAAACGCACCTGGCCATCCACGTGATGTAAAAGAAAATGTGATTCATTAGACCAGGGCACCTTCCTCCATTGCTCCGTGGTCCTGTCCTTATACTATGCAACCCCATATGCAACATATGATGCACTATGTGTTCTGACATCTTTCTATCAGAACCAGTATTAACTTTTTCACGGATTTGACTACACGGTCAGTCTTCGTCCTCCATGTGCGTCATTGAGCTATGGCCGCCCACTACCCTGTTGCCGGTTCACTGATTTTCCTTCTTTGGACAGCCTTTGATAGGTACTGACTGGGAATACACCATAAGAACTGCAGTTTTGGATATGCTCTTACCCAGTCTTCCAGTCATCACAATTTTTCCTTCTTCTAACACGTCAACTTTGAGGACAAAATGTTCACTAGGTGGCTTTTGGCTGCCGCGCAAGCACCGGAAAGCCTTCCTGGTTATGTCACTGCTGACCTCATCAGGAAGGTCATCAAAGGACAGGATATCCCCTGCAAGGTCTGTCTAGACCCTGCTGGGATATTAGATTGCTCCCCCTACTGGCCAATGATGCAGAGCAAGTCTATGGAGACTTGCATTGAGATCACTGTGTGATTGGTGCAGGGATTCCCACTCTTCCCACAACTGATTACAGTGCAAATTTAATTTAATTATTGCTACAGGCAACTTTGGCCAAATGGCTGTATGAAAAATGTCCAAATGCCCCTGATGAGATACTGTGGGTTTTCTGCTTTACAGAAATATATATTTTTATGGGGATATTTAGAATTAGGGGGTGCTAAACAGGTCCAAATAAGACAAAATGTGGAATCCATAATGTGCATGGTCCAACTTTTACCCTGTAATATCCATAAATCCATAACAAAACACAATTCATGTGTGGTATAGCCGTAATCAGGAGACGCAGCTGAACACTTTAGTCTGGATTTCTCTGCATAAAACATACACAAGATTCTGTGCAAAAAATCCTAAGAACCCAAAAAAAAGCGCAGGAAATAATTTCTGCGGCCAATGTTGATAGTGATTGGTGGCCAAATACACCTGATAGTATAGTCTGGGTTATCTGCTTTATAGAAATATATACTTTTGTGGGTAATTTTGGTTTATTTGTTCAAAATTAGAGTTGCAATCACATCATCTAATGTAAATATTCAACGGCTTTGTAAAAAAAAAATGTACACCTTATTGTATGTTCCCTATAAGTGCTGGGAAAGTATGGACATTCTATATAAATCAGGTATTTCTGAAATCAGGACACCTGAGTTGATAAGTTTGGAGGGGACATTTGTAATTTTGTGAGGATTCAGAGGGGAAAATATATATTTTTTAAATTAGATTTTCCTGATTCCTCATCCCAAATTTTTAGCTAACTATGGTATCAAAACAAGGGCATCTCTCCTTGAAAAAAACAATATATAGTTTACATGGGTACACTATTCGCAGGAAAATGAAATAATGGTTGAACCGACATACCACAAAATTTCTCCGGGACTTAAGGTACCAAAAACCACTGGGACTGAAGGAGTAAAAACCATCTACTGTTACAGTGGAAATTTGCACCCACTGTAGCCTTAGAAGCATTTGCACACATTAGTACCAAGCCCCTGCCTATGTCAGGTTTGTAACTAATGGAAATTTGGGCAAGTAGTCTACAGATGGTATAACTATCCGTGCCAGTAGATAATACCTTCTCATGTTCTGTTTTAGAATATACTCTGTTTAAACCAAAAAGAGCATAGTAAATTCTATCAATTAGTAGATTAAATTGCATTGGGAAAAAAATCAATTAAGCCACTTCAAAAGAGGACTGGGAATGCATTTCAAATGCATGGACAATCTAAAATAATTGATTATCATTGAAATTCACTGCACAGCAGTGATTAATGGCATTCTCAGTGCATGCTGTACATAGGTGCTACTTCTGCAGTCTGTTATTGGAGGATTTATTTATCCTTCTAAAGAAGGCTCTGTTCACAAAAAGCAATGCTTTTCTTTATTCATTGTAGAATAATTCTGCAGTTGATATAGTTAATACGTCGCTCCTCTGTCAGTAGTGACTAAGTAGTGAAAAAATGCATATAATCAATAGATAATAGAAGAAAGAGGTCCAGTAGAAGAAAGCTGTCTTTAGTTGAGGCGGTAACTTTGTACTGGATCAACACAGAAAAATATGTGAAGTCACTTAAGATTTGTGGAACTTTGAGGTCCTGAAACTTATGTGACTTTATTTTTTTCCCATGCCAGCCCAAAAAAGAGGCTTCTTCTTTCTAGGGGAAATAAGGCAACTCTTGACATTAATAACTAAGAGCTTTACCTAGAGCACTGAATCTGTTATGCAATGTGTTTTAACACACTGCAGTTATATATAGAAACTGAACAAATCCCCACAACATATTTTTTATTAGCATTCTTAACTCCATTCTTGCTGGCCTGAAAAAATATGGCTAGGTAATCAATTGTTTGTGCAGTACTGTATCCAGTTTTCATGTGTGAATTATTCATACATGTAAACAAGAAACTTGCACACTGTATTTTCTTCAAATCACTGTAATAGCGGTCCTGTTGGTCCACTTTTGCAAATGCACATACGCATATGAAATGCAAGGCAATTTTTCAATTTAAAGCTTTCAAAAATAAATAAATAAAAGAATTCTGCCATGACTGTGATCTTATTATAGCAATATTGGACCTAAGTATAGCAGTGGGGGGAAGTGTCTGCAATAGCCAAGGAATTGTTATAAAAAAAAAATTAGAAGGACAAGAGAACTACATAAACTACCACAAATGTTAGGGGTAACCAGATCTCCTCATGTTGATGAGTAGTTTTGAGAAAAAAAAAGTTTGAATGTACTTCTCATAAATAGATTTACATGGCAAGCTGAAATGCTTCTAGGGAAATAAAACTCAATTCCATTATGATGTGCTGTATTTCTCCCAATAATAACATCATTAGCTGATTAATTAAAGTGGTGTCTTTATATAGACAAAAAGGTTATTTTGCATTAAATTCACCTGATAAAAAAATGAAAAACTAATTGATGCACTTGAAAAACAGGAAAAATAGATCTGTACTGCAGATCTTGTGTTTATATGTAGGCTTTCTGCATGCTGTAAGAGTACAGTGCCTTGCAAAAGTATTCACCTGCTTGGTATTTTTCCTATTTTGTTGCATTACAACCTGGAATTAAAATAGATTTGTTGTTCGTATCATTTGATTTGCACAACATGCCTACCACTTCGAAGTTTCACAAGAAATAAGACAAAAAAACCCAGAAAGCTTGGGCATGCATAACTATTCACCCACCAAAGTAAATACCGTATTGGCTTGATTATAGTCAACACCCTTAAAGTTGGGTGCTATTTTAAAGAAAAAAACATTTTTAGGGGAAAAATACACATTAGTGGAATGGTAAAGCAGTATTTTATATAATGAACAGGAATACATGTATTTTATCATATATTATATACAAACAGAAATTTGGAAAACCAATAGCCATTTTAAGGTCCTCCCCCTGTAATTCATATAAGCCCCGGCGGAAGTGCCGGAAGCAGCAGGGGTTGCGTGCATCTCTCAGACGCCCACCGGTGCCAGAGATGACAATCCAGGTCCCCCGCAGCAGGGCTAAATGAAAAAGAAAAAACACCCACCCGGCGCCCGCAACTGCATGTCCTGGGCTTCAGGCAATACGAATTGCGCTAAACACTGATTCTTGGCCGCACCCCCACTTTAAAGACTTAAAGCGGGTGAAAAAAGTACAGCCTCTATTCGGGCCGATACAGTACTTTGTGGAGCCACCTTTTGCAGCAATTATAGCTGAAACTCTTTATACGCTTGGCACATCTAGTCACTGCGATTTTTGCCTATTCTTCAAGGCAAAAGTGCTCCGGCTTCTTCAAGTTGGATGGGTTCCGCTGGTGTACAGCAATCTTTAAGGCAAAGTATAAAATAAAAAGATTTTATACCGGGTCCATACAGACGACTGTAATGACCAAGGGCACCCAAAGATGGTGTCCAGGAATTATTGCGCAGTAGTGGAGATGGACAGAGCCTGGTGGAGGGCGACTGCACTCTCTAGCGTGTTGAACACCTAGGGTTGTGCGGCCACATACCAGGGCCCTGACATAGCAGTGGATGCTGTCCAGACCAGAACAGAACCTGGAGATATCCCGCAGGCACCCTGGAGCAGGCATGAAACATAGCACTAGAATCATGTGCAAGGTGCTGCAGGCTGAGAGTATGGAAGCTTAGCAGAAACATAGCAAGCAAGGGGGACAGAGAGAGCAAGGGACAGGGAGACCGAGCAAGAAACACAGCCAGACAAAACATAAATGTACAGGACATAACAAAGGACAGGGAACAAGGAACACAATGGATGGAATGAGGAGCCGAGATCCTCAGACGCTTCTCCTTTAAGCAAGGATAGGATATCTTAACTGGGACATGGGGAGAGAAGAGAGGAACCGAGATCCTCAGATGATTCAGGGAAAAGAGGGCAAAGGTACATAGGAGAGAAATACACATCAATACATGAACTAGCCTAGGACTATATAACAATTGGAGATTTAGTCACATCTTAAGGCCATAGTATGCTTAGCCCACCACTACGCCAAAGTACTCCAATATTCGGTGGGTCCTAGCGCTAAACCCTGCCTACTGAATTACGAATAAACTAAAACGAAACATTGAACCTAAACACAGAACCAAGAAGGACATATCTTTAGACTGCTGACTGAGACAAACGTAACATACGGGTGGGGCACACCTAATAAAGGAAACAGAGCTGAAGCTAAGAGCTGACTAGAATCAAGGAATCAGACGCACAGAACAGAGCATATGGAAAATCCAGGAATGGATTACAGCAAAGGGGAGAAATCTAGCGAGACGGGGGGAACAAGAGAGAAGCAGCTCCGCAGCCTGAATGGAGCCTGACACTGATATAGAAATATTCACACCGAAAAGATCACCAAAATTGGTTTAGTAGTGAGAGAAGAGAAGACCGGATCCCTGCTGTTTCTGCTACTGATATGTCTGACAAAGTAGCAGCTACTTCTTTTCCTGCTGCTTTACTACACTGCTTCCTATCCTTTAAATGAGATGAAAAAGTAATCGGCAAGTCCCATTCTTCTGATATAGTTGTCAGCAAAGTATCATTATGTGTATATTTTGTCTTTTGATTTTTGTGTTCTAAATGCATTATAATAAACTTAAATGTTTATTTTAGGTCCCAAAACCTAGAGTGTGTTAGTGCATGGTGTTTAACATGCACATGTGTGTCATTGCATGGTGGCTAGGGTTAGTGGCCCAGGGGAAAGAGTGGGTGTACATGGGCTCATCTCTACCTTAACCTTGTTCAATCCCAGGGGTTTTTGGTACCTCAAATCCTGGAGCAATTTTGCCATTTTTGCGCTATGCCGGTTCAGCGATTATTCTCTTTTCCTGTGAATAGTGTACCCATGTAAACTATATATTGTTTTTAGGAGAGATAGCACTTTCTTTTAAAACCATAGTTAGATGATTAGCTGAAAATTTAGAATGAGAAATTTAGTAAAAACTATCGAAAATTAGAAAGACACACCTAATTTTTTATACATTTTCCATCTGAATCCTCACAAAATTAGGTAAAGTGATGGAAAATCCCCTCCAAGTTTATCAATTCAGGTGTCCTGATTTCAGAAATACCTAATTTATATAGATTTTCCATACGTTCCCAGCACTTATAGGGAACATACTATAGGGTGTACATTATTCGTAGAATTTTTATGCTTATGGCTTAACGGGTTTGGGGGTTGTGAAAGGGGGCACTGTTATACTGGGTCGATGTTGTGTTAGGGCAATGGGATGTAAGGGTTTTTTTCTTTTTTTTATTATTATCTTTCTTATATATATATATATATATATATATATATATATTATTATTATTATTATTTATATATATATATATATATATATATATATATTTTAAAAAATGGTTAGCGGTCCTCTTAGGGACCTCTTGAACATGTCATTAATGCCGGTGATGTCAAAATGACATCACTTAGCTCACTTTATTGTTTTTTTTTTTTTTAATTATTATTTATTGTATTATTTTAGTGATTTTTTTTGATTTTTTTAAATCACTAACCATTTTTTCCCCCTTCATTTCATTTTTCCCCCTGCACCGATCACAGTGTCTGTGCCTCATCGGAGCGATCGAATAATTCTGCAGGGGATATGCTGTCCTGCCTTCCGGGTGACGTCAGCAGTGATGCAACCCGGAAGGGAATGCCCGATCGTGCGATCAGCGTTTAAAAATGTAATGGTTTTCCGGTGGAAGCTGTTACATCAGATCGTTGCACCTGAAAGCCGGCGATGCTTGCTTCTACTGTCAGGGGGGAGTCCAGGCTGACAAGAAGGGCAGGACATACTGGTACGTCCATAGGGGATTCTTGGGATGCGTTTTTTGGACGTACCGGTACATAGGGGACTAAAGGGTCACTCCTGTTGTGTCAACTTTGCTACAAATCTCTGTGTCATCTGCAAACTGACGTATCTAGTCTTGCATACCACTAGTAATGTCACTGATTAATAGATTATAATAGAAGAAGCTCTAAGACTGACCTTTCAGGAACTCCACTGGTAACCTGTCCTTTCTTTGAATGTACTCCCTGTTGCCTTTAATTTAGCTCACTAATTCCCACAGTCTTCCCTGTCTTAACATAACATTACATTTATTTATATAGCACCAGCAGATTATAGCTGTTATAATCAGTAGAATAGTTTAAAATCACAAACAATAAG
The DNA here is from genome assembly GCF_027358695.1 of Spea bombifrons. NCBI lineage: Eukaryota > Metazoa > Chordata > Amphibia > Anura > Pelobatidae > Spea > Spea bombifrons. The sequence goes on from NC_071091.1 coordinate 52,580,667, forward strand.
AAACCGGTACAAAAGGAGAAGAGGGCCCTGCTCTTACAAGCTTACAACATAGTTGGTAGTGCAGGGTTAAGTGAAGCAATAGGTGATTACTATTTGGATGGGGATGAGTTAATAAGGTCTGAATGATCTGTAGATAATGTTAAGATGATCTGATCCGGATGATTGGCTGAGAGTGTAAGGAGGAAATGTTGTACACTTCTCAAAAAATGTGGGGTTTAAGAGAGCAGAGATAACAAATGGGATTGTAATTTGTGTGCATGGGATGCCTTCACCTGAGAGTTTTTAGTGGTGGGGAAGGTAGGAGGAAAGGAGAGAATGGCATATGAGCTAAGGTAGGATGATGGCAAAAGGAGAGATGTGGACTGGGGAGGGATTGTCAGGGATAAAATCTGCTTAATGCATAGGGGAAAAGACAAGAAGAGTAAAAACATTTAAGGGTTCATAGTAAGGGCTAGGGAGATTGGGACAAGAGATAAGGTGGGTTACCTGCTGATTGCACATGGTGATGGTGTTGCAGTTCCCTGCAGTTTCCACCAGTTTAACTCCAGTGTAACTCTTATCTGTCCTCTTCTAAAGAGTCCACTTGGGTACTCAATAACCTCTATATATTTTATTATAATATTATTTGGACAAAAAAATAAAATTGTTCCCCCTTTTTTTGAGTTTGGAGAATGTTATTTTTATTGATGTTCCTATTAGGCTGAAACATTTGCTGTTCTTGAATTTTCGCCAAACCAGAAATGGGTCGATAATTACTCCTTACTGTCTCTAATTTGAATTTCAGTATTCACAATTACAAAGAATGCTTTCCAATTTGCAAGGTCTTATTAAACAAAAAAAGCTGCATATAAAAGGAATCTACAAATAAATCTCCATTTATTTCAACTTGTAGAAGCCTTTCCAGCTACATGAATTGTCTTGAATTACTCAATAGGCATTAATCAACAATTGAAGAACATTAGGTTCCGTTCCCTCAAAACAGGAACTATGCTACACAGTTAAAACAAATTTGAGTCGTATAATTTTTTTTTATACATTCTCGCTTTATCTCACTGGTAATAAATGTCTCCAACTACATATCACACACACATATATACAGTATGTATATATATAGCACTGTGAAATGCTTTAGGCATGTGGGAAAAATATTGTAAAGTAAAAAATGCTTTCAGAAATAGACATGTTAAATATTTTTATAATTTAACAAAATGCAAAGTGAGTGAACAGGGAAAAACATCTAAATAAAATCAATATTTGTGTGATTCCACTTTGCTTTAGATGCAAGGTTGTAAAGTATGAATGCTTTCAAAAATATATTAATATATTTAATATATTCTCTCCATATACTAATAAATGTAAGATAACTGACTGTATATCACTATCGCTTTATAGCCTTTCTCATCATGGTCACCAAAAGCACACAAGGCCACTAGTACCAAACGAAAGAGAGAAGCATAGATGACTACTTAGCATAAAGATCTATAGCATCTACAGCCACATTCTGACCTCTTTTGACAACAAATTATCTAAATTGGAAAAACTGAAATGGTGACAAGAAGAAAATTGGAAGAAAATCCTTGACTAGGGTTTCATGTCTCAGCAAAAGAATGACTTCATTTACTTTACCAGCACAGAAGTCAAAAGTTTCATTGTCCATTTACTCTAATTTAATAGCCAGACTTGCTATTTGTAAAAAGTTGCTGTAAAAAAAGTTGTGTTTTATGATAGGGCATGAAACCGTTAAGAGGTGGGGTGAGAGTCTATGCCTGGGAAAGTAAAACTACCATATCTGTATGTATTTGATTGAACATACATAACTCTTCTATATGTCTGGGTATGTATGTTTTTATTTTTTGCCCCCCCCAAAAAAAAAGATTTTTTTTTTTATAAAGTTGTGTTTTTAAAGTTTTTTCAATAGGGTTTGTTTGAGTCTGAGATTGCAATTTACCCAATTGAGCTCACTAGTGTGAAAGTGCTAGGGACATACATCCCATGCCCAGGTCTCCTACTGCTGGTTGCAGTCAGTGTTGGGTTCTGTCCCACAAATCAGCATGCCTCTGACATCTTCGCAGTTGTGCCCATGCAGCAATGCATTCCCAAAGCCTTGATGTACAGGCATCTTGTGACCAGTGACTTTTCTAGTATTTTGGTGAGTTGCTTCATGGCACCTTCTTAATTCTGTCACAGTAGCCTCTTCCTCATTCCTCACTCAAGCTATGGTGAGCTTGTTTCAGGGACTATATTTCTTCGTTTTTGACCTTGGCTAACCTATTGACTTTTGCTTGAAGCTGCTCTTCCCTGAATGCTTTTTTGACTTCACTTAGGTTTGTCTCTTAGGGCTTTTTGCTTTAGAGCAAAACTTGCAAAAGTACTTGCAGTTTCAGTATCTGTAGGTTCAACTGAAGGAGAGCAGACTGTTACAAGCCTAAGACTTTTTCCTTAGGGCTTTTCCTATGCATCTTAGACCAAAGGTCTATTTATTGAGGCAGTGAGCTTTACAAAAAAGGCTAAGTAAGCCCCATAAAGGAATAGCTTAAGTTGAATATTTTAATGCAGGGGATATTTTCAAGTAAAAGTTCACCTGATCGTGACTTGCGTCGTGATCAACACTTGCATACAAGAAGATCCAGTATTAACATTTCTAAAGTTAAAATGGACAGATATCAATGTAAATAAAAAAAATCGCAAATAAAAAACAAAATACATGAAATTACGGTAAATCCCAATGTCAAACTTGTCAGTTTGTATATTCAATAATCACATAATTACTGCAGCAAGATGTACCCCTGTAGCCCCAAAGTCATTATAGTTGGTACTTTAACCCCCCCTGTTCCACCACTTGGGATGTGTTGGGCAAGAACTACAAGGAGCCATTTTAGTATAATAGAGGTATCTTAGTAGCTGTAAAACTATACTAAAAATACTTAATCAAAGATTATTAATCCAGACCATCTGTTATACAAAGATAAGGGGGTTGTCTTGAACTATTGCTGCTAGTTTATCCATTAGGACAGGGCTTGACAAATTTGTTTTAAATCTAGGAGCCAGCTAAAAAAGTTAGGAGCCAGGACTTTTTTTTGCCCTACACTCACACTTTGCCCCAGCACTTTGCCGTGCACTCACAGTCTCACACTTTGCCCCAGCACTCACACTTTGCCCCGCACTCATACTTTGCCCCAGCACTCACACTTTGCCCCAGCACTCACACTTTTCCCCAGCACTCACACCTTGCCCCAGCACTCACACCTTGCCCTGCACCCACACTTTACCCAGCACTCACACTTTGCCCCAGCACTCACACTTTGCCCCAGCACTCACACTTTGCCCCAGCACCTACACCTTGCCCTGCACCCACACTTTGCCCAGCACTCAGTCTCACACTTTGCCCCAGCACTCAGTCTCACACTTTGCCCCAGCACTCAGTCTCACACTTTGCCCCAGCACTCAGTCTCACACTTTGCCCCAGCACTCACACTTTGCCCCAGCACTCACACTTTGCCCCAGCACTCACACTTTGCCCCAACACTCAGCAATCACAGTCCTGCTCAGACATACCCAGGTTCCAGCATGTACTGGCTGACTTGGCATGATAGGAGTACATGCTGAAACCTGGCTTGCTGTCCCCCCTTGTGTATTGATGCTGCACATCACTTAGAGCCCCCTGTGCCATGCTCCTCCCCCCACTTACACAACCATGGTATCACACACACTCATTCATATACTCATTCATACACCCTCCTTCACCCCCTTACCAGCACTGCAGATCTCTCACACGCAGACTTCCATAGGGGCCCTGCTGATTCTCTCTCTGTCTCTCTGCACGAACTTCTCTTGTCCCGCCAACTAGGAGGAGGAATGGAGCAGTCATGTGATATGAGATGAATTCATGTGACTCCTCTGGTTTCCTGCTTCCTGTGGCCCGCACAAGAGACACTGCTTGCACAGTAAGACACACAGTTAAGCAGTGCGGCTCCTGCGGGGATTATTTTCGGACGTTTTTTTTTTAATTTCACATTTTACAAAAGCAATGTGACGTAAATTACAACTAAAAAAACAGTCCAAATCCTTGTTTTAAAGAAGAGTAGATCCGGAAGGGAGGTTGGTTCATAACTATTATCCTATTAAACAGTATGATATTTTAAGGGTAATCTGATAGGATGGAAAGAGTGGCCTGATGTCTTTACAAGTGCCTCGTCTGTCTCATAGCAAGATGGGTTCCACATATAGTTGGAGAGGAGAATCTATTAGCAAAAGGGAAAAAAGTAGAAGGAGACAGGAGAGATAAGAAAATGTGGAGAACATTTATTCTCAATTCCTAGAAACTGGAGCCAGTTTAACCAAGGGTCTTTGTACTGTGTGTGCCTGTCTGAAAACACAATTAAGCCTTTCACATGTACCCAGGGCAATATGTACCTTAACCCAGGACAGCACCACCAGCCGCTGCCTCCACAAAGTCTTATATCATATTAAAAAGGCCAAAATTCAAATGAGCGGTGGGTGAGTTCCAGGCACAGTATGGCCATCAGCCAAACCAGGCAAATATCCATGATGCTGATGCCCAATGGCACTATTCACCTTTACTGTCTCTTGTGCACCATATCCAGTCCTTTAATGTGCGGTCTCCATCCGAGTACATGTTGTCGCACGTTGCAAGAGTGCTGGTGTTATTTATCAGATATTGGCTTTTTTAATCCTCAGTCTGTCCCTGGTAAGGTCTAAGAACCTACTCAGTACCTTTGATCCTTTAGACAAGTGTTGATTTTTAGCAGAGACCTGGCAAAAGCTGCAGAATACATTTATAGAGACCTATTGAATTTTAGTATCCTCATGACAGCAAAAACACATAGGCTTTCATAGGCTTCCAAAACATTGCTAACATCTAACATAAACATCTAAAACGTGCTATAAAAGGGCACTAACCACTGACCAAGGAATATTATTATTTCAACAGACATACTGGCCTTACAGTTGAAGAAGGTGCCAGCCCCCCATCCCTCTATTACAACATGTAGGGGCACTAACCTAGGGACATTTTAGTACACAGCCATTTTATATCCCCAACAAGAGAAAAAATCAACATTGCCCAAGTAAACAAAAAAAGACTTTACTGCTGTTAATGTCCCTCTAAGCTGTTACTACCACATGAACATCTACAATACTTCATGCTACACCATTGGAGAGAAGGAACATGGAAAAGTGCACAGCTGAACAAAAATAAAACAATATAAAGGCACCCAATATGAATTTCTCCATACTAATTCCACGGCATCGCCAAGGGTCTAGTGTGAGGGGGTGCAACTACAGGTTAATTCACCTCTCATTTATATTGATGAACACAACTCCTTTCCCATTAGCTATCGGTCAGTAGTCGTAATTCTCCAAACAGGGCCGGCTCTACTCCAGAAGAATTCCAATGCAATATAGAGTGTGGGATTTTGAGAACTGAAATAAAAATAGTATACCAAGACCTTACTTATGTGTAAAGGAGACAGATAGGATGTCACACATAGAAAACATAAATATTACTTGCAATGGAACATAAAAAATGCCAATGGGTAGATTTTTTTGGGGTTTCATTGGATTTATCTCAGATGTGATAGTCCTCCTTTAATTGTACTACTTGTACATAAAAAATACTGAGCAAGTAATACAAAGCAAATGTTAATATTTCACCAGGACAGCAATTCATATTCTTATAAGAACAGTGGTAACATGATTAATGATTGCATATTTGTATATATGGGTCTGTGATGTTCATTGTGGTTTCTTAAGCTTTTTTTCCCCCTATGAAGTACTTAGAACATATACGACATAATGTGTTTGATCGTCTTCTAGAGAAAGGGTTCCTTCTTTAAAAATATATATATGTATTAATAATAAAGCAAGTCAAACAGTTAATGAAATTACTTCTAAAAATTCAGGTCTAAAAAACTGTATACAAGCATTAACGATAGCAATGGTATTGTCTTTTCATAGGATACAGCTGTAGCAAATAAGAAAGCCTCCTTAATAAGATATCTAGAACATCTCAAATTTGTTTAGACAGCCTGTCAATCAGAATGTAGTGAAAGAATTACCTAGAAGAACACTTGAGTGTTTTTGTGAGTGCCACGGTTAAGTCTTGTGCAATTTAATGATAATCTCTCTGTATATTAGACAATGGGTTTGAAAAGCTGAAGACAACATCTTTTCAAGTCAAAGGTATGGGAAGTACATTTTTGAATGAGACAATTTAAGTAATTTTAGTGTATATGTTGTAAATGTCAACATGTCTATTAGAGGGAAAAAAAGTCCAATAAAGTTGACCTATACATTTTGTTATTCAGGGTGTTGTATACATCTCAATCTTTTATTTTAGTTTCTGCAACAGTGACTGCCATTCTGTTTAGATACAATAATGTTCTCTACGAGAATATTTGCTTCCTAGATGTAATTGAAGGTGAATGACCTAACTATATTCCTAAAGTGGATGAGGACTATTAAATCAGGTTATTCTAAAGTCTTTTGATGTGGAATCATGCAAAGTAAAACTAGATTTAATAAAAGATAAGTTTCACCCTATATTCTAAGAAATGTAATATATGGAAATGAAACAAAAGCACCAACATTTCATTAGGATTCAACCATTTGTTTACCATGTTTAGCCGCCATCAATACAAGCAGCTTTTGGCTCTCTTTTATAAGGTAAAGTGGGAAGGGACTGTGTGTATAAGGGTACAAATAAATTATTTACTTTTTTTCACTCTGGCCAATCAGCATTTACAAAGGGAAAGAGACAAGTAGTAGATATATGCGTGCTGACACCATTTTAACTTGTTAGTAGCAGTTACAGCTGGTGTTGGAGTGTGAGGCAGTCAGTAATGGTCACTGTTAGCAGAAGCTGAGATTGATTCTCAATTATTGCTCATCTACCATACTACAAGTTAATTTAATAGTTTAGTGGCAAAAATGTATTGTACAAATCAAAAAATGTGTCCAGATTGTTTTTGGCCAATTTTCAAATGTCTACTAAGGAGTCATGTGATGGGAACATGGTGGGATCCAGAGCTAAAATAGCTTGTAAGCTGTAAGGAATAAAACCACTGCCAGTGCCACCACAACCTCTTTTGGTGCTACCAGCACCGCAAGCACTGCCAGCAATCCCCAGAACAAAGATGATTAGGCACTGCCAGATGATAGCAGCACATCTATTTTTGGTCCAGAAGAAAGTGAGGAAAAAGAGAGAAGGTCTACTCTTGCACCAAGAGTGGACCTTACTCTGCCTTGTGCTTGGATAGAAAAGGATATGGTCATCATCAACATTTATGATGATGACCTGGATTTAGATTATGAGCCAGATGTGGCGGAGTCAAGCGACACATAATTTCCCTGTTAGTAATGTTGCCCTTTCTACTCTGCCACTGGCTCCCCTACATGCATTGTCATCACTACCAACACCACCATCACAACCATCACAAATACTATCATGGGAATAAAATAGTAGGAAGATGCTGGTGCAATGGATTAGATCACAGGCAGGCACAGCAGTAGAAGCCATTCAGGGATGTGATTGAGAATTTAAGCCAAAGCTGTGCCACTTTGGGCCAGGTCATCCCTCTACTTACATATTTTCACCAAAAAATGCATGGCTTCTTGGAACAAAATTAGGCATTTCCAGACAACAAATTACATGTGGAGGTGGAGAAGCCGATCGGTAGGCTGATAGAGTACTCTGGGGTGTCCATGATGGCTCATGAGACCATGACAGGTCCCATGAAAGCCATCATGGACACACCAGAGTACTCACCCCCTCTGTGACCCATAGGTTATTGGGACACAAAGTGGCCCAGAAGTTACTTTTAAGCCTACTCATCAGTGCCCAAAGTGAGAGGGTTTTCTCTGTGACAATTAACATACTCTACCCCCAGAGAACACAACTCTCCCCACACCTGGTAGAGCAGATGGCTTTTCTGAAAGTCAATCTTTCCAATTTAAGTTACCCAGAACTTAATATTCAAATTGAGTAAGGTTCCCGTGCTGCTCCATTTTTTACCTGCCTTACTCTGAGTGACAATTACTTTCTCTGAGGGATCAGGGAATTTGTTCAATGTTCAGTCCTGCACTAAGGGGATGCATCTGTCTGTCTGCCAGCGCTTGCCCTGGTCCAGTGCCTTGCTGCTGCTGCTCCTCTCTTGTTTTCCTTACTCTGGGGGATCAGTAAATTTCATTTTTTGAATTTTGGGGAAATGTAGTCCTGCACCAAGGGCCATATGCTCTACTGCTGCTGCAGCTTAATCTCTTTTTCTTACTCTGAGGTATCAATTCTTGTAATTCTTTGACTATTGGGGAAATTCAGTACTCCACCAAGTTGCTAGATGTGTCTGTTTGGCTGTGCCTCTGTTGCAGCTTAATCCCCTTCCTTGCTCTGAGCGATCAATTTTTTATTATATGTGTTTCTAATTTGGGGAAAATTTACTGTCCTATTAATCTGTCTTGTGGGGCTGGGTTTGTCTACCCAGTGCCTTACGGCTACTGCTGCTGCTGTCTTGTCACCTTCCTTAATCTTAGTGATCAATTCATCAAAATGGTCTCGTTTTTGGAAAACTTCAGTCCCATAGCATGCTCCTGGATTTGTGTAATCATTGGTGCAGTGCTGCTGTTTCTGGAAGTGGTGGTCCGGTATTTAGAAAACACATCTGGATTTCTTCCTGAACCTTGAGATGGTGCTGCTTTCAGTGAAATGGTTGGAAAATAAAGTTTGTTGCACGAAAATGAATGTTTCAAAAATAAAACCAAAATTCTGTCAGAATTGATGTTTGTTCCCGTGCACAAGTCTAGAGAATATTTAGTCTATTAATTAGGTTATTAATAATAACAAATAATTTATATATTTTATTTTTGTGGCTTCCTTGTTGTTGGTACAGCAATTTAATAATGTGACGCAGCAGCGAAAAATAAATATTTTCTTTTGTATACAAACAAACTCCAGACAGCCCCTCTTTGCCATTTTAAATGTTGGGAGTATGCATCAAGTAATTAGTTTAACCCCTTAAGGACAATGGGCGGTCCCAAAACCCATTGAAAACAATGCATTTTGACATTTGTCATTAAGGGGTTAAAAATCTGAAATATTACTCAAATATTCTCTGAGATCCACATAAAAATGGGAGCAAGTCAGCTAATAGCAAGGATGTATGACAGGAGCTAAAATAAGGACTGTTCAGATAAATACCTACTTACTGTCTGTAGCCTTCAAACCTGCTGAACATCTCCAAACACAGAAGCTCACACATCCAGTATAAATTGACAAAATTAGCAATTCATGAGAATGCTTTAAATATTCTCTTTAAAGGTAAAGGAAACTTCAAATGTTACCAAACTCTGGCAGTTATTTTAAATAAAATACTGCTGCGTATACACTTTACAGCTAGATCATCAGTTGGTGATTATTTATATTTAGGAAAGGCATACTGAATATTCATTATAATAAACAACACATTTGTCTAATTTTAGGTGGTTCAGTGTCAGCGGCAATTATTACAGCATAATGTAGAACAAAATATAGTTTTTATGCAGTAATGTGGTTTTTAAATGGCAAATGTCACATCTTTAAGGGGAAAAAAACGGGTGTAAATTGAGATAAATGCTGTTCCTCAGAATTTCCCTCCTACTCAAGACTGGGTCTAGCCCTGCCCTATGGATAGCAAGCCCCGTCACATGCAGGACTAGCCCCATCAAAATTGCTGGTTAGCCCGGGCCCCTTACTAAGCCACTCCCACAGAGAAGGGAAAGCTCTGGTAGTCTGTTCCACTGTATGCTTAATTATAGCTCAGGCAGGAAGTTGTAACTTGCCTTAGGTGCTCTATGTAGCACAAAAAAAGATTAGATTTTTGTGCTTTATCTGTAAAGCTAATTAAGATCCGATTTTGGTGCATCAATTGAAATCATGTGATGTGGAAGCAGCCACAAAATGTCAGCACTCGCAAAAGATATATATAACATTATGACCACCTGTCCAATATCGTGTACTCCCCCTTTTACTGCAAAAACAGCCCTGACCCGCCGAGGCATGGACCTCTGAAGGTGTGCTGTGGTATCTGGCACCAAGTTGTTGGCAGCAGATCCTTTAAGTCCTGTTGTGAAGTGGGGCCTCCATGGATGCATCCTGGTGCCATGTGTTCTCCAGATAAGTGACGCACAAGCACCTGGCCATCCACATGATGTAAAATAAAACATGATTCATCAGACGAGGTCACCCTCTTCCATTGCTCCGTGGTCTAGTCAGCATAGGCACTGCTGTGATAAACTGTGATGCACTGTGCGTTCTGATACCTTTCTATCTGCACCAGCATTAAAGTTTTCAGCAATTTGAGCTGTTGGATTTGGCCACACAGGCCAGCCTTTGCCCCCACATGCATCAATGAGCCTTGGCCGCCCATGACCCTGTCGCCAGTTTACCACTTTTCCTTCCTTGGAACACTTTTGATAGGTACTGACCACTACAGGAACACCCCACAAGAGCTGTCTAAAAAAAGTGGTGGGAGATGGATCCCTTGTTGGATATGAAAGTGCACGCTTACATATTGTAGCAAAGAGGAGAGGAAACATAGAATTTGACAGCAGAAAATAACCATCTAGTCTGCCCAAGGATTTTGAGCATACCCATATGGCATGTGATAAGAACCTTTCTTAGTCGGTATATATTTAAAGTGTGATACTTACTTTTAGTGGACCTTCTCATCTACACACTTGTGGATTACAAGCACACTTTAATGATGTACTATGGTTGGCAGGAAGAAATCCTTTAGTGTGTATTTTGCTTCTGTTAACAGACAGCACTAAAAAAGGAACAGGTATAAAGAAGTAGTTTCTCATGTAGTAATCTGATTTCATGTCCATCTTTCCTGCAGTAAAATGCCCTGCAGATGTTGTAACTGTGTGTACCCTTCTTCCCATATAATGTAGAACTCATTTCGTGACTGTGACAATATGTTGTCTAGCGACAATTTCTGCAGGAAAACACACCAACCAATCAGTTTTGGATGTTTCCAAGTAATAACATAAGTTTTACTATATACTTATGTTTTATTGCAGATGTGTTATGTGCCCACGTGTTTCACCGGGCTTTTACTGCACTTGGTCACTGATCTGAGGTTTAAACTGAAAACAGCCTTTAGTTAAATATTTTAATGAGTGTTCCCAGTTTAAATGAATGATGATATGCTAACAAAAGGGTTAAATTCATACAGTTGCACTTAGCGCTCATATTACATTGTTTTGTGTTGTTGTATGAATATGTGTTGACATTGTAATGTAGAAATACAGCTGTACATTTCTCCACAGTATCATATGATGTGTTTTATCTTGTATAAGCAGACAGAACTGAATTTCATCTTCTATCAGACATGGCCGGTTCTTTCCAAAGCGTTCAGGATTGAACAGTAGCACCGATATGCGAGTCGGAGGCTGACATTTACTTTTATGGTATTGACATTGAAGAACACATTTGTTGACATAACAGCAAAGGAAGCTATTTTGCTTTGCTCATAAATCCTTTGAAGCCACTGTACACATGCAGAACAAAATACATCAAAATCTGATTCAATTAGATCAGAATAAAGCTATGCTAATAATACTGGAATAAATGTAATGTTTACATTTCCACCTGTAAGCTTATTGTTACTGAATTTCTATTAGTTTTATTAAGAAATGTCAAAATCTTGATTTATATTTTGATAGAAAAAACCCTGCAGTGTGGTTTTGATCCTAGGAATCAATTTAAATATTCAGTAAAGGTTGTATATTAAAACTAATTTGTGTTTTTATTTCTTGAAGAAATTCTGCTTATGGCACATATAGGAAAAGGCAACATAGGAATGACAAGCACAGTGGACAATCTACTGTGCTTTTCCGATTTGCTGTCATGGGGAGGGGGGTTCTCAGGACAGTCCCTATTTCTGGAACTGTTTCGCCAGCCGGCCCCACTGTCCCATAAATTTGTGCACTGAGGATCTTTGGCCAGTTAATGAGATCATCTTATGTCCCCTGACCAGCCAAGGGAGCAGTACAATCAATGGACGTCTCTGACTCAGCCATCCCACCTCTGGCCACACTCCACAAGGTATCACAACAGAGAAATGTTCTCAACAGGTGACCTCTACTCCTAGGATTTGTTAAATCAACTATAGATGCTGTTGGACTGCTTAAGCTTCCAGTGCTGAGCTGGCCAGAAGCTTTCCATGAGAACTTCATTTAATTTTAGAATATGTTAATACAAGGTATATGGGTTTAATGAGGAATAAAGTGGGACATAAAAAATTACATTGTGGTCAATATTGTATGTATGTGTGAGGGAGAGTGCATGTATGTACACAAGCAGACCTTTACTGACATGCCTTGTATGAAGCCATATTCGAAGTTGAAGCCACATCCCCTGTCCTTGAACCACATTTATAAATATTAAAATCAAGTTAAATCAAGCAAAGTAGCACCTTTTAAAATATAGAATCAAATAAGGTGGCTAATTGTGCATTATCCTAATGCTGCCCAAGTTAAGATACACTATACACTATACACTATGTCATCTAAACTGTGTTTGCACCCTTTATTCTCTGTTAACCTACCTTGCCTTATTCTGTGTGCTGTGGCACAGTAAAATGTAGTATGTTGTGCGCCTTGTAGATTTCAGAAAATATATAAAAAAACAAAACTGTGCATGTGGGGTATTTCCATGTTTAAGAAAAAACGAATGGGCATGTTGTGTCCAGTAAACTCGATAAAAAAATGATGATGTGAAGTATTTCTGTAATCTAGAGATAAAGCTGAATACATGCAGGTCTCTGCAGTTGCATGTAATCTGTGCAAAGATCCCTTTGTCAGGAATTTGTGGCCAAATGGGTGCACGATAAGTGTCTATATGTTCCTTGTGAAATACCCTGGGTTGTATATATTTTTTGGGCAGTATTTTGAACTGGTGGGCTGCTAAAGTGTCCCAAATGAGACATAGGTTTCCAGAAAATAAAATATAAAAATTTTAAGTGTGGAAAAGGAAACTGACATGTTCTATTTTATGTCATGTAACTAGCAAAAAACCCCCCCCAAAACTATGCATGTTGTTTTTTTGTTTTTTTTTTTTCAAATTCAGGACACTTACATATATATATATATATATATATATATATATATATATATATATATATATATATATTTTAACTGGTTTGAGAACCATTTTCATAGTAAAATATTCCTTATTTTAATGTATTATTTATACTAAATGTTGGACTATATACATCTAACATACATATACATCTAACAATGAAATCAAAAGAAAGCTCTATGTGTCCTTGAAAAGAACAATATATAATTTGTGTGTTGGTGCTCCAAAAATTAAAAAGGAGAATAATGGTTAAAGAAATTTAGTGTAAAAATGCTGAAAAAGTTGTGGGCAGTAAACACCTTCAGTAAAGAAGAGGTTAATTTATGCATTTATTTTTGATGTTTATGTTTGTTTGTTGGAAGTGGTCATTGGGATACAACACTCGCCTAAAGTAATTCTTAATCTCAAAATATTTTATTCAATTGAATTCTAATATCTCAAAATATTTAAAAGAATTTACCAATTTAGCATTTTATTTCTACATGGATATTATTGGGCACTTGATATCTAGCTGAGCTGTTACACTTTACAATTTTTGTCGGTATGGGCCAACTAGGGAGATCATAAAATTTATCCTGACTAAGACCACTGAACTGTGAAATGGATTGAGCTATGTGCTTTTGCAATATAGGACTCAATCGCATCTCCTATATATCGGTTTACCTTGTGGCATATTAAAGCAGAGTGCAACATTATGATGTCACACCTCCTTGTTCTACTTCAATACATTGCAAGGTGGTAAGGTAAGGGAATGGTCCTGTACATATATTGTCAAGAAATAAATATTTTATGTGGTGGGTACTGAAGCATATAAAATCTCCAAAGCACTGGACCACTGAAGGAGTATAAATAAATCATACTTGCTTTTAAACCTATATTACAGATTTAAGCTTAACTAGAAGCAGGCACGTACTACATCAATACATGTGACATATTCATCAAGCATCACACTTAATCAAACTACGGAATGTTGAACAGTTTTCAAAACCAAGTAGCTGACTTATGATATATGATTTATGGATCTTAATGGATCTAGATTTTTTATTTTCATTTCTTTTTTGCATTCTGTGTCAAGATGCTGCATTTTATTATTGAAAAAAACATCAGGATTGCATGGAAAATTTATAGTTTATTAAGTATAGAATAGAAAAACCAATGCAAATTTTATGTTTTACTTTTAATTAATATCTTGTTTAATTTGTTATGATTGCAGTTACATGATGCAAGTAAAGGCAGTGTAGTATATCATGAGCTTCCTATTAAAGGAACAGTATTATGTTCCATATACTTACCCTGCAGGTAAGTGGTATTGACAAGGGACACAGGTAGGCTGTTAAGGTACAAAGATGGCAGAAGCAGGCTGCTTGGAGACACTGACAAGCTGTTGCATGGCAAGTATTGTATGGGCAGGCTGTTTGGGGCAAATTATGGCACAGGCAGGCCGTTTGGGGGTACTTACAAGCTGGTTGGGGCAAAAGATGGCTCAGGCATGCTGGTTGGGGTCACTGATAAGATATTTGGGCTCAAAAATTGAAAAGACAAGCTGGTATTGACAAGATGTTTGGGGACAACGGTGACACAGACAAGCTATTTGGGGCGACTGACAAGCTGTTTGGTGGCAAAAGATAGCACAGCTAGGCTGTTTGGGGCACTGACAATCTGTTTGGTGGTGATGATGGGAAGGACAAGCTGTTTGGGAGCACTGACAAGGTGTCTGGTGGCAATGGTGGCACGGGCAGGCTGATTGAGGTCATTGACAAGCTGTTTGGTGGCAAAGGTGACACAGACAAGCTTTTTTCGTAGCAAATATAATGCAGCAAGATGTTTAGGGGCACTGACAAGCTGATTTGAAGCAAATATGACACAAACAAGCTGTCTGTGGGGCGCTGATAAGCTGTTTGGGGACAAAGATAGCACAGACAAGCTGATTAAGGACACTGGGAAGCCTGTTTGGGGACAAAAATGGCACAAACAAACTGATTGAGACACTAACAAGATGGCACAGGCAAGCTGTTTGGGGCAAAGATGGAACTGATGACCTGTTTTGGGGTCAAAGGTAGCACTGTGGGACATATTGCTTGGTGAAGTTGGGGACCCAGGGCAATTTTCACCCTGTGGTTTCTAGTTACACCCTTATTCATGTGCATGCTTACTAATATAAGAAAGGCCCAGAGCTCAAGAGTCCTAAAACACATGCCAAATGTGCCTAATGGATATTCCAGCACTACAAAAACCTGTAGTATCTGTGCATAAGTAATGATACAATCAACCTGGCTGCAAATTGTAACTGCAATGGAACATATGGCAAGGTACAATTTTTAAATGTGTAAGAATAACTATAAATTTAAAGCCAGAATTGGTGGTTTGGATTTATGAATACCTTGAGAAGCATACTGTTTGAAGAGTTTTTTTTTCACCAAATATATACAACATATGTTACATAAAATAATCTCTCACATAAAAACATGAAACATTTTATTGTATTTCAGCTTTGTCTTTAATCTTTCCCTCCAGTGAAGTATATTGGTGAATGTTGTATAATTCACTAAATATTAAATGCGTTTTAGGCAAAAAAAAGCTTCCTAATTTGCACCTTTGCATTCTACTGAATAATTTACTGAGGGGATT
Organism: Spea bombifrons; assembly: GCF_027358695.1. Classification (NCBI taxonomy): domain Eukaryota; kingdom Metazoa; phylum Chordata; class Amphibia; order Anura; family Pelobatidae; genus Spea; species Spea bombifrons. Next base: position 52,596,430 of record NC_071091.1, read on the forward strand.
GTAAAAATGAACAGATTCTATAACTAGTGTAGTTTTAACATGTAAAATAAGAATATTATTTGCAGTTGTTTTTTGGGTGAGCACAAATAAACCCAGTACAGTATAATAGCATTGATCAAAAAAATGTGTGGGTGTAAAATGGAAACAATTTATAGTACTTTAATTTGGTGTTTGAAATGAATTAATTTTTATTTCCGCGCCTTTAGTGTTTTTTGACTATAGTGAAAAAAACAAAACAAGTTAATGTTTATATTAATATGAATTCAGACATTATGGACAGACACAGTATAGTGAGAGCAATGCTCTATGGTGGCCTAACAGGGAGCAGATCGATCTATTAGGCTAACAGAGCACTACCGCTCAATGGGCTGGTTACAAAAGGGAGAAACGAGGGCAAGGATTTGAAGGGCAAAAGAGCATTGAAGTAAAACATGTTAAGCATGAGGAAGGCAAAGTAACCAGGGGAAGAAACAACACATAGCAAAAGGGATGGTGTGGCAAATATGGTGAACTGTGGGCTCATATTTGTAGCTTTTTCCTTTTGCCAGGATTTACTTCTGCAGAACAGTCACTGCTGGTATGAAAAAAGGAGCAATTTAGTGTTTCAATATTATTATCATATTTTAAGGGTGAAAGCAGTATATACTAAGGCATCAGCCAGGTTACGCTTTTGGGGACTGTGCCAAGCCGACCCACTCTCCATAGCATACTGAATCCTGCTCTGAGTCTTGTGGTAGTCAAGGATGATGGCCATAGAGGTGAATACCCAGTTAAGCAGGGGTACTGTCCTGAGACCTGTGGAGGTCCACACTAGAGCCCTGCGCGGGACTGCTTTTTTAATCCCGCTTCCGCTGATTTTTTGTCCAATCCCGCCCGCTCCCGCAATGTGGGTGTTCCACTCCCACCCCCTCCCGCAACATGTGTGCCCAATCCTGCCGCTCCCGCCACTTTGTGGTCAATCCCGCCTGCTCCCGCCACATCTGTGGCCAATCACGCCCACCTCCTTACATGAACTGCAGATTTCCCGTGCAGTCCCGCAAGGCTGCCCTCGAGTTGCTCCCTCACAGCGTCTCTTCTCTTGCTCCGCCCAGGAACAAGGCGGAGTCATGGGAAGTGATGTCACATCACGTGACTCTACTTTGTTCCTGGGCGGAGCAAGAGAGGAGACACTGTAAGAGAGCAACTCGAAGGCAGCCTTGCGGGACTGCGCGGGATTACCGGGGCCCGCAGGTACAGTGCCTGACCGCCCACTCCCGCCCGCAACACCAGCAAGACCACCCGCGCCCGCAAGTTTTTTGCTGCCCGCGGGACCCGCCTCCCAATGCAGTCCTCTAGTCCACACCTGCCATCCTCTCTGCCGAGTGCCAGGAGATTATGTAATTTCCTAATGCTTCACCTCAGAAGGATGGTGCTATTGATGTGTTTTTGTCAATATTTTGCTCATCTTTATTTGTTTACAGATAAACCTTGACTGTTTTACAGCTTTATTACACTACTATATGTTAACATTTGACAAAAGTCTTGAGGGGTTGCTGATTGGACCCAGGTATTGTAATATTTAAAACAATACTAAGATACCACAATATTGTGCCACAATCTTAAGAAAACAACAATTTATTGTTTTAAGCTGATATAAAAGCAATTTTATAACAATCACGGATTTGTTTATACGCAAATAGCTGAAATACAGTACTGTGCCAAAAGCTTAGACAGGTGTGAAAAATGCTGTAAAGTAAGAATGCCTTAAAAATAATTAGATATGTTAATAGTCAATTTTTTATCAATTAACAAAATTCAGAGTGAGTGAAAATCAGAAAAATATGAATCAAATCAATATCTGTTGGGACCAACCTTTGCCTTCAGAGCAGCATCAATTCTTCTAGACAAATTTACACATCAGCAGGTAGGTTGTTCCAAACATTTGTCATGCTGCAGAATGACTTTGGGGCTAATCATATGCCTTCCTGATGGTATTGAATGGTGGATTAGTATCTGCCTGTACTTCTTAGCATTGAGGAGGCCATTATTCTTGCCAAATCCTCAACTCCATTTGTATAAATGCAGCCCCAAACCAGTAAGGAACATCCACCATACCTCACTGTAGCCTGCAAACACTCATTCTTTTATCTCTCTCTAGCCTTTTGGCAAACAAACTGCCTTCTGCTAGAGCTAAATATTTCAAATGTTGACTCATCTGTTCAGAGCACCTGCTGCCTTTTTTCTGCACCTCAGTTCCTGTGTTTTCTGTGAATAGTTGAGCCACTTGGCCTTGTCTTAACTTCAGATGTATGGCTTTTTGGCTGCAAGTCTTCCATGAAGACTTAATACGTCATACATAATAACTGATCCAACATATCATAAAACTACCTATGTACATTATACAGCTAAACCTAAAATTGCTACTTGCCAATTAGTAACTAGGTCCTGTCCAAAACCTTCCCTTATATCGAATAAAAATAAATTAAAGGTATTCATGGCATGGGACCAACCAGCTGGACCATCTCCCAGCTAATACTGCCCGACATGTGTTTGTAATTGAAGGCCTCCACCCTTTATTTCAGCGATATTGTTGATTGTCAGGAAGCAGACAAGCCCGCATAACCGCATTAAATTGATTGCTTACATTGGATACCTACCCCTCCAATTTGAAAAAACCCACAAAATGTTAACATTTACAAATAACTTTATCCATGTGCTAATAGTACTAGTCCAGTCAATGTCCCAACTAAACAACTCCCCTGGTTATAAACAACAGTATACAACTGTTGACTGCGTTGCCCTACTAAGGTTTTCAAATCTTGCCTGTCTGAATAGATTTTTACGTTTAAATCATTTATCAACTGCAGCCCGACACGTTGTGTATTTACTTACATGTTCATGTGGCCCGCAATATATGGTAAGTTGTACCCCTTTTCTAAATAAATCATTGGGAGTGCTTTTGATAAGATCTACACAGAGATATGGTGGAATGGACAGTATTTGCAACTATTAACCTTTGCTGGGATTTGTCCAGGCTGTTGCTATAGAGGACTTTATTTTATAGAGGGACCCCCCCCCTCAGTGAAAATTACATGACTCATTTGCTACATATCAAATATACATTACATGTGCACATCAAAATGATCCTCTAGTGGTTATTGATGAAGCTAGGAAAGTTCATTTGCTTGCATACCTAGAGCTTTATTGAACAAATAAAATGTTTCTGGTATGCCCCAAGTAAACCTACCGTACAGGATTGGTGGTATATTCAAGATGAGTAGAGCAGAAGACAATGATTACTGGCCAGGTGCATAACTAAAAACCACAGGGCCCTGGTGTGAAAATTGCCCTGGAGTCTCCTAACCTCACCAAGTAACATGTTCCAATGTGCCATCATTGTCCCTTGCCCACCCCTCGAATATACACTCTGGCACACATATGTACACATACTTACACATTTACACATGCTAACACACACTTACACATTCATTCTAACACACACTCTATCTCACAATACATTTACATACATACTCACACACACTTACACATACATATCTATGCGCAGACTTATACATCTATGCGCACACACATGTAGACATCCATACGCTCATATATAGATGATCACATACACTTACATATGGACATCCATGCTCACATACACTTATGCATGCTCATTTATGCTCACATACACTTTTACATAGACATCCATGGTTACATACACTTATGCATGCACATTCATGCTCGCATACATACAAAGATATATACCCCCTCTCTCCCGCACCTCTCCTGCAGATTTCGGTCTGCTGCTTGCTCACTGTGTTAGTAGCCACATTTTCACGTATGTAACATAATGTGACACTGCTGCTTTCCTGCCTGGTCCATGATATCTAGATAGATATATAAATGTTGCCCTAAAGCCTTTAAATCTGTGCAGCCCAAAGAGCAGCTGTTCCCCGCCTGTCCTCCATCTATGTTGAGCTTTGGCGTTCTTTGAGCTACAATAAACTTTCCTTATTTTACTTTTGATGGTGTTTTCTTTTTTTTAATTCATTTGAATTTACTGTTCTGTCTTTTTCCTGCATAATGCGACTGGATATTTTAGATAATAGTTATGAGCTAAAGTAAGAGACTTGAAAAGAATTCCAACTGACATGGCTCCTCCTTTAACCTGAGTGGCAGTGACATATGTAGCAATGTCTATTTAACTATATTTAACATAAAATTGCATAAGAATTGGGTTCATTCTTTTGTACATATGAATTTCTTCCATGGGACCTGAATATATATGCTTAGGGCACCTAGAAGCCTAGGGCAACACCTGGAGACATGTCATTGTGATAGATGTATTACATTTCTGAAATGATTAACATCTGCAAATGGGGATCATAGTATATAATAATAATAATAAAGCCATCTTGCTGAAATTTTGAAAGTACAGAAGACACAGAAATATTCAGTAAAATATATATTGATTTAATTGCTAATTATAAATCAAAACAAATGTAGGTATCTCTCAATGTCATGTTACTCCATTCGCTTAAATTATTAAATTAAGCCATTCAGGGCCTCTGGGTAGGCAGTTTTGTGGCCACTAGAATTGTCATTTGTTGTGCTGATTGGTTGGGAGCCGAAAATCCTCTTTTTCCTTTTTGGATATAGTTTTAAGGCACTTTGACGTTATAAAAGTCTCCCCACAAGTATGCTGACAATTAAAGTTCCTGAGCAGAAGGTATCTGATTTGTAGCAAATGTTGCCCCCAGTGCTCAACAGGGTCCATCACAGTGCTCAACAGGGTCCATCACAGTGCTACTAGTGCTTTTTGCACTAAGCAACCTCTTCATGGATATTATGGTAGATTGAAATGTTGGCTGCAGTGAAGTTATTCTTTGGGGGTATTCAATTGTCCCACTTGCCCCATTGTTAATCTGACCCTGTCTGGATCCTAAAATGTAGATGCCCATCTCCACTTTATCATCTTGCTACTGTCATGTTACTGCATTGAACATGTTATAGAGCGACTGTTAACAGATGTGATTTTGCTGTGGAGTACTACAACAGAGGGAATACAATGATGTTGTGTAAATTATATATATATATATATATATATATATATATATATATATATATATATATATATATATATTACACTCTCACTCTATTGCTCCTTCCCTTGTATTATATTGTATTATAAGCTTACGTTGGGGGCTTATAAGGGAGTAAATGTAATGGGACAACAGATAGTGTCATTATCAGCGTTACTCCCAGCAAATCCGTCCCCTCTCACTCAATACAGCCACTCCAGCTCTGGTCACTTGCATTTGAAAATGTGTGAGACAGTTATGGACGATCATCTTTTGTTTGTAAAGTGAGTAAATCCTCTTATGTGCTCTTCTGATCTCTGCCACTGGTCCAAAGAAAATTTTCTGTGCCCAAGTCATGTTCCAAAGCTAACTTGTGTTTGAGTTTTTAAACCAATATAAGTTGAATCAATGCTAGATAGCCTGTATTCATGTTAGAGCTTGCGTACTTATATTTGCGTATTTGCATACTTATATTAATAAGAAGATGAGTAGTCTGTGTAGGAGAACCCCATGGTTCAGGTTTGGACTGTAACAGCAATCTAATCTAAGTGCCACTTGTCAAAGAGCTGACAAAACTTAGATAGACCTCTAATGGACCAGGATCACAGTTTCAAATCATCAATTAAGAGGTCACCAATAGCGTAGTGATAATAAAATCAACCTGGGATCTCACCAATAATTGGTCCATAGTGCATGGAGCTAGGAATGCATTTTTTCTGGTCACACCAGGCAATTAAGCATTTGGATGCATGGGATTGTGCAACTTGTGCTATATTAGACTTTATTTGTCATACATATAGCCTATTAGAGCAAGATTACTTCATATTAACTATGTGTTCATGATGGTTCTAAATTTTACAGAACCCATTAAAGGATTGTATTTTTTATTGGGTCTGTTTTACAAACATCACTTCACTGTAAAACACACGCTGACTGTTCCAGAGCGGAATGTTTTATGGGAATATTTTCATTCCATAAAAATGCAGACGATAACTATATTTTCAGAATAAACATTCATAAAAGTGTTTGATGCTATATAAAGATTTGCAGCTGTTTTGCATGTTGTGCTGTTGAAATGGTAATCTATCATTCAGCAGGTATTAAAATTCAGCCTCACTTTTTAAGGGCTTTATGCATTGACATGCTTAACATCTGCAGCCAGAAAGATTTTTAAAAAGGTGATAAAATAACTCAAGCCTTTAAGTTTATTGAGCTGATTGTGCAGAATTCCTTACCTAACTTCCTTAACCCTTAGGTCCCTCCTTGACCCTCTACAGTCTGGTTTAGACCCCAGTCTGTAACATAGTAATAAGCATGGCGTGTTATTTAATTTAGAAAGCTGGGTAAAATTAATGATTTTCCCCATTTTATATGACACATTTAGCAGAAACACGAGAAAATCTTCTCACCTGTTTGCTAACATAGATAGCAAAATTGTATGGTACATGGCACTATCATCTGGTGAGTTCACTGGTTTAGGGATTGTCACGATGCGCACTCTAGGCATTCCTTGTTGTATCTTGCCACTGTAAAAAACAAGAATTCTAAAGGGGCAAATATTCTACAAGGAGCAAGGGCCATTCTTAAGATTTTGTAATTAGCATTTGAAATGTTTCATTATATGATATTGTCTATATATTCATGTTGATTTGGACAACTATTCGTAAAATTCGTCTGTCAATTTTGGGTTTGATAAAACATCTAAAGGCCACATTATTTAATTTCTCACAGAAAAGTATCAGCAATATGTTTCTAGCTATATACCTTTGAACCATTATCTTTAAATTACCGTATTTATCGGCATATAACACGCACTGGTGTATAACACGCACCCTCATTTTAACAAGGAAATTTGAGTAAAAAAACATTAAAATAAATGACTTGGAAGCTCTGAACTTAATGTTGGAATAATATTTATTACATTATAACATTTATTATAATAGTGATGCAAAAAGAAGGAGCTCAGTGAGTCAGCAAAGCTGAGAGACACACACTCAGTGACACACAAATAGTGACAAACACACTCAGACACACAGGCACACTCAGACACACACACTCAGACACATGCACACTCAGACACATGCACACTCAGACACACACACACTCAGACACACACACACATGAATTTTATATATTGCCAATATTGCCAGTACTTGAGAGGCCCATCCAGACTACCTACCTTTTGGGAGATCTGGTATGGGTCCTCTTTATCTTCCAGTGTTTTACTTTTTGTGCTGATGCTGGGGCCGGAGTGACGTCATCCCCGGGCTCCCGGCGTCAGAGAGGGCGTGCAAGAGAGCTGTGCAGGGGAAGATTGTGCAGCTCCCCGCAGGTCATTAACATAGGATTTATCGGCGTATAACACGCAGGTAGGGTTTCAGCTTCATATTTTAGTTAAAAAAGTGCGTGTTATACGCCGATAAATACGGTATTTGCTTTATTATTATAGGGATTTTTTGTGTTTTATTTTTTTGCTGAGGTTAACACATTGCATAATAGCGCTGTGTAAGTCCCCAAAGACCTAGTTTATTTGTGTTGCTTAAACTCTTCAAGCTTCCTTTACTTCAGAGCTATGCTGTATAATTCAACCACACTTAATGACCTATCTATGAAAGTTCCAGGTATATTATGTTCTTTAACATAAGCAGCTTATATTTGTGTTGGGTGCATCGTTTTGACAGCTGATATTCATTGAGCCTCCATGTGGCATACCCGAGGACATGTTATATGTCTAATGTTACATTTGTGTACATCCTGCAATAGAATCAGCAAACAAATAATAAATCATTGGACATAAATTATGAACCGAGGAATAACAAGTGCAACCTTTTTAATGTAGAACTTGCCTGAAACTAATTAGGCATTTATTTTTGTTAAGTAATTTCACCTTCTAGCCTAGATCTTTTGTTTTTTTATTTTTTTGGAGTCTTAGGTTTAAGCCCCTACCCAACAGCATTGTATTGTACTTGTGACGGACCCTGTAGAGACGGATGGTCTCTGCCGTCAGTAGTTCCAGCGATCTCCTATGGTCCCCTCAGAATACCCCAGACTTCCAGTAACCAAGTAGTTACACTCCACGATGAAGTGTCCCTTGTCCCCAAATCACAGACATGGTCTTAGGCTTGAGCAACTAAGAATCTCCTTTATTGTACACCAAACACCAACTTTATACCTGAGACCATCTTGAAAAGAACAATACATAAATACATTAGCTTAAACACTTTAACTGGCACCAATCAGGAGAGAGCTGGAACAGGGAGCAACCAATCACAGTGCCTGGAATTCCCTCTTGTGTTGTGATCAACTGGATAGCAACCGGTAAGAACTGTAAATTAGTTGCAGGAAAAAATGAAAAAACTAAATTAAATTGTTTGGGGGGATGATAAGATCTTATCCAAAGATCGTAACCAAAGCAAGGGTCTGCAGAATAATGTTTGTTCTAATTTTCCAGTTGGGGGCAATATGCATGTTGCTGTATCCAATGTTAACACAGGGTAAAAAGAAAAAAACAACCAAAATCAATAGTTAGTGTGTGTAACATGCTATGTTGGTGTAGCAGATAAAACATGTTCAAAACATCCACATGGGAAGTACTTACCCAACATCAGGAATGTAGAATGTTGGAATGAGGAATTGGAGTGGCCTCTTGCGGTCATTTTACCCAGGACCACTGACCAACCCAGAAAGGAAAGTTCTGAAGCTATTGGTGGAGGCTTTGAAACATCAGTGCCTGACACAGAAGCTTAAACCTTCATCCACTGAATAAGTAATTTTAATAATTCCTATATATCATCAGTTTTATTCTAAATGAAATGGAATGCTGTCTTTGTATTGTAGTGAGTGGTGTAAATTTATTTCTCTTTTGGACTGTCCACAAGGACAGGACAGTCTATAACTGCAGAGAAAGTATGTAAATCCTTAAATCGGTCTTAAATATACACCAAGGCAGCAGTCTATGGTCCGACATGCCTATAACACATAAAGCATTTTCTTAATTGAAGCTTTAATAGATATTGACTTTCACAATATATTATTCACTCATTGGTTTAACAATTCACTCATTATGACTTTCTCTTTCATGTTCATTGAAATGATAAGGAATAAACATTTATCAATGACAATCACTTCATTGGCTCCCCATACCCTCCATAATGAAATTTAAACTTCTTACCCTGACCTATAGAGCCCTCAACAATTCTTCACCACCTTACATCTCTATCCTCTTATCCAAATACACCCCTACCCACCCCCTTCGCTCCTCTCACAACCTACGGCTATCTTCTACTGTTGTTACCTCTTCCCACTCCTGTATTCAAGATTTCACCCGCGCCGCACCCCCCCCTGTGTAATTCCCTTCCCAGTTCCCTCAGACTTTCTGCCTCGTATGCAACTTTCAAAACCTCTCTGAAAACCCACCTGTTCAGGGAAGCGTAGAACATTTCTTCCCAGTACTCCCAATCATTATCATAATTAAGCCATCTGAACAATCAACAGCTTCAACACATCATCGGAACTAGATCAACTCATCCCTATCCAAGCAGTCCTCTCCTATTTTCTCACTCCCCTCAACCACCGACTAGATTGTAAGCCTGCAAAAGCAGGGCCCTTTTCTCCTTTGCACCAGTTTGTTATTGTATGTGTTATTGTATGTGTTTCTAAATTGTTCTTCTGACTGTAACAGCGCTGCGGGATCCTCCGATGCTTTATAAATAAATGTAATGTAATGTATCAATCATACAACTGTGTTTTTCTTGAGATATAAAAATGTGTAACCTCTTCTTCTAATCCAAGCTAACAAAGAGAGTTAATTATCAGGTCTGAATAATGGCTGGCTGTAGAGATTTGTGCTTTGTAAGCATCATTCACATTCCTGTTAACTAAAGTTTATTTTTTTACTGTAAAACTCTGAATTAATAATTGTGCATTTGGATTCGTATGAAGCTCAATATCAACAAAACAAACATGAAATCCCTGAATATTCATCAGTCATTTGTTCATTTATTTGTCTGTTTTGGTGTCATTATACCCAGTTGCGGCACACTTTCAACAGGGAAAGTGTCACGGACTGGGTCCAAGCTGGTGACTGGAAGGACCCAGCGCGCCCGATGGTTGTTTGCAGGAGTCACGATGCAGCAGTGGAGTCTGGGGCAGGGCCTGGTGCAGGGTGACCACACTCACCCAGGCGTTGAGCACCTAGGAAGTGTAGCCAAACACCAGCGCCCTGATATGGCAGCAGATGGAGTCCAGAACAAAACGAATCCTGCAGGCACCCTGGAGCAGGCATGAAGCATAGCACACGGATCACGAGCAGGATGCTGCAGGCTGGGAGAATGAAAGCTAAGCAAAGGGTTAATGTAGCAGACACTTAACACAGCAGAGGAAAGGGAGACCAGGCAAGAAACATGATATAGGATATACATGAGAAGTGGCTAGAAACATGACATGAGTAGCGTAAAGATAAACAGGCACCGGACAAGGAATAAACATAACCTGACAAGACATACATGGTACAGGGCACAACAAAGGACAGGGAAGAAGGCAAGGAACACAGGGGAAGGAGTGAGGAGCCGGAACCCTCGGACGCTTCTTCCTTTAAGCAAGGATAGGAAATCTTAACTGGGACATGGGGAGAGGAGAGAGGAACCGGAATCCTCAGATGATTCAAGGAAGAAGGGCAAAGGTACATAAAAGACACACAACCATGAATACAGAAACTAGCCTAGGACTACAAGATAACTATTGGAGATTTCGTCACATGATATGGCCATAGTATGCTTAGCCCACCACTACGCCAAAGTACTCCAATGACGGTGGGTCCTAACGCTAATCCCTGCAGACAAGATACAAAACAAACCACACATGTAAACCAAACACATAACACTGAGACATACCTTAGACTGCAGACTGCAGACTGAGACAAACAGAACACACAGGTGGGGCACACCTAATAAAGGAAGCAGAGCTGAAGCAAAGAGCCGGAGCAGAAGCAAGGAATGGAAAATAGAACAAAGCAAAAGGAAATCCAGGAATGGATCAAAGCAAAGCAGAGAAACTACAGCAGGACAGATATGCAGCTCCGCAGCCTGGGCAGAACGTGACAGAAAGTGTGTTGGAGGGTACAGAATAAGTAGTAGCCAAGTGGAGGGACAGTTGCATTGATTTTTCCCACAGCTTGTGGGATTTTTTTGTTTACTTTTTACACTCGCCAATCTGCATTTACAAGGAGAAGGAACACGCTTAGTCATATTATCTTGCTGACACAATTTTTAACATGTCAGTAGCAGCCAGAAACAAATAATAGTGTCGGTTATTGTTAGATAGACATCAGTCAGACGGTTGAAATTGATCAAGAGCTGACAGGTCGCATGCAAGCTATCATGGACACTATGAGTACATGCTAGCCACCCATCTGTGACCCAAGGATAAGGGACATGTTGGCTCATAAAAATAATAATTTTAAAACTTGGAGGGACATGCTTGATCATAGGGTGCGTGAGATGCTGCACAAAAGGGGCATGCTTTGCAAAGCAAAGATGCAGTAGTTGGAAACACAAAGTCCCAGTGGCAGTAGCGTTAACCAGATGTTCTGTCCCGAATCCCCTGTACCCATGCAGAGCAGCAATACTACATCCACCAGAGCAGCTGTCATTTGGACAGAAGCCCTTGATTATTTGGTAGGTACCTCCCAAGCTCCCCAAAGTCAGATTAGTGTCACTGCCATCCACTAGTAGCCCTCTAAATCATGGGGGCAATAAAGCTGGTATCTGGCACCCACCAGCATCCAAAGTTTCTCTGTGACAAACAACATATTGAACCCTCAGAAAACACAGCCCTTGTGGTATCTGGTAGAACAGATGGCTTTTTTGAAAGCAAGGTTCTGGTGCTGCTCCTCTTCCCCCTTGCCTACTCTGATGGATCATAAAGATTTTCCAATTTTGGGGGAAATATAGTCCCATACTATGTATATCAAGGGAGGGATGGCATGCATTTTTGTCCCTCTAAATGCACATTGGCACACATATGTACACACACACACACATATACATACTTACACTAACATACACTTATGCATACTCACTCCCTCTCACAGCACTTACATATACACATTCATACTCATACAATTACACATCCATGCTAACACACAAACACTTACACATACAAATCCATGCTAACACACAACCATTTACATATACACATCCATGCTAACACACACATACATTCTAACACAAAAACACGTACACAAACACATCCATGCCAGCACAAACACTTACAGATTCATGCTCACACACACAAACTCTTACACATATACATTAATACTCACACATACACATGTATGTTAACAAACGCTTATTTATTCATACATACTCATTCTAACAGACATTCATTCATACATACTCCCCTCACTCGCTTCTCTATCACCTTCTTTACTTTGAGAGATCAGTTCATAATAGTGGACCTTTTTGGGGGAAAGTCCCAAAAAAGGACTTAGGTTGGTTGTCTCTTTCTGGAAGTGCTTGCTCATTGCCCTGCTACTGCCGATCTATTACCTTCGTTACTCTGATGGATAAGTTCATAAAAACTATCCAGTTCTTTGGATAATTACCATGCAATGTCACTAGATGTGTCTGTCAGTGTCTGCCGATTGCTGCTTCGTGCAGATTGTAATTTGCTGTCCCATAATGTAGTACATAGAGGGTTAAATCACTTAAATAGCCTGGTACTCAATGGAATGATATAGTATTTAATATATTCTTCAATCAATAGTTCAATACCATTATTATAATATTAGCATTCATAGGTCAGCAAAAACCACACTCCAACTGTATTGTTGCTCCCACTTTCAATGTATAAGCTCTTGGGAAACAGAATCCATGCAGACTTCATAGCCAAATAACTTGCTTATTTTTCATGACACCATAAAAAATATATGTTAATATGTGACTCTATGATACTTCTCAAGTATAATTAGATCAACCCACTAAGGAAAGGACATCATATAATTCCAATGATGAGGAAAACAGAATTTTGATGAAAATGCTCCAAAAACAATTACAAAATCATAAGTCAACATAAATTATCATGGCTATTTATCCATGGCTATCCATCATGGCTATTTATACGAGATTAACACCCCAACTATACTTTTATGCAGTCCAATTTGGTCAATGTGGATTAGAAAGGATATGGAATGTAATATAAATTGGGCATTGCAAATTCTATTGGGATTTTATGTTATGCACAACTCTCTTAGGCTGTGCCTCTATGGCTAGCCCTGCTTCCTCCTGCCTGGCTCTCCCCAACATCTTACTTCCATGTCGAGCAAATGACCTCCACAGGGACATACAGTTCTTGTGAAGTGCTGAGTTAAGCTTGTGGGAAAATGGGCCCAGACTATGGAGAGCCCAAGAAGTTCACAGCATTCTGTAGAATGTGCATTCCACCAACTTTGGTAATCAACTAGGTGGATAAGTTGCAGTGATGCAAAATTGCAGTAACAATACTGGAGTTATTTCAATATAGTGAATATATTTGTATATTTGTGTTTGTGTGTGTGTCCTTGTATGAACACAATTATTCTCACTGTTAAAATGAATCAGTGAAACACCAGTTCTAAACAAATGTAAGAACAGTGAGGGAAAGATAAAGAATGGAAAGGACTAAGGGAAAAATACTGGAGTAGGTTGAAGAGAGATGGGTGAAGAGTCAGAAAAGTAAGAGAAGAGAGAAAATCCAAGAGACGAAGGAAAACAGAGAAAGGAGAGACGGAATCAAGAGAGTAAAGGAGAGAAGAGGAAGAAGAAAGACGTTACTTCTTTAGGTTTAGATTACTTTAGGTTTAGAAATATTTTCATGTATACATTACCTATAATATATGCCCTAATAAGGAGGCATATATTACATGAATTATGACCATAATAAGACAGAAAGAAAAATAAAATAATTGTCACCTCTCAAATTCTATGTGAAGGCAAAATAAAATGAAATAACACAAGAAATGGGGCTTTTACTCTTTATAGTTATTATTCAGCACACTCAAGTTTATTCTGAAGTCTTCAAATGGATCAGTTCACCCAGAAAACATATCTAAGTGTTTACAGATAAAGGCTTGGGAAGGAAAGATATCGAGCCCTTCCCTGCTATGAACTTTAAGTAAAGGGAAGAAGGCAATTCCTTGGAGGGGCAGAATCCTTTAGCATATTTTTTCTGTATTGAGAGAGCAAGTAGCCATTACAATGTATAGCAGTGGGTGAAGACTGAAACGCATTATAACTGTACTGATGATATTGATTCAAGTACAAAGCTTGCCTGTAGATTTTCACCAATAGTTGGTGACTGTGAACTGGTAACATGCTGTTTAATCCTACAACAGATAATGAGATATGTACAGAATATCTTGTGCATAGTTTGGACTGTAATCTTATCACTGCTTATTGGACCATTACATTTAGTTTCCAAATAAAAATTTGTATAGATGTATGTACAAGTATACAGAAATAAAACAAGGATCAACTTTTACACATAACAAAAGTGCATGTGATTTTTTTGAAATGTTGAAAGCTATTATACAAAGACACCAACCATAAATTCTAGTCTCTCTTTGTAGGTGTCAGGAAGGGAAACAATGGGGGTTAAGAGGAGCAATAACCTAGACACAGCTTGTATAGGACACTGATGGAGAACACATTGTTCAACAGATTTTGCCATCCAGATTTCCATAGGTTCTTTTAGGCTAATCCAAGCAAAAAAATATATTTTTTAGTTGCAGACTTTGCAGTTTCATAGTGTTTTGATTGTCTTTATGTTAACTTGAACTCCAAGTAAATTTACAGCATTAAATAAGCTATTTTCCATACTCGTTTTGAATCCACATCAATGGATATCACTTCTACCTTGGATTATTTTTTACTGGTGATATTCTCGATGACTACTGTCTCTACTTTCAATTTATTTCCAGAGCTTGTTAGCAAGTGATTCTAGCTCTACGTGTTAAGATTGGGAGTTGACAATATCATAGACTCTGCTTTCCACAACATTTCTTCACTTACATGTACCATAAGATTTAGTCTGTCAGCTGCATCATTTTTTAAAAAAAATAACAAGTATCTGTATTGACTATTTAGGAGTAAAATAGCTTAGTTTCTCCATTTCAGTAACGGGTCAGTGATTTAGCCCTGAGCTCTGAAACTCAAAAACAGGAACTATAATGTTGCCTGACCTTCAGCACTATGTGAAAAATGCAATAATCTCAGAGTTGTTCTCATCTGGGCACATTTCAAGCACTGATTGGCTTTGGCACTGTAAACTGGTTTACAAATTATACATGGCGTTGTAAATGACTGACACAGCTAAAACAAATCGTAGCATAAAATTGGCACAGTTTTGCAGATTATATTTATTGCATAAATCCCTGTTCTAACCAACAAAAATGGATTAACTTTTCACCCCTTTTATTAAAATGCCGATAAAAAGATCACAAGAAATTTTCTTATGTGTATAAAAATGTGCATGTCCATGTTTTCTGTTTAAGGAACATTCTGTTGTTGTTGATAACTTATATGTTGTTCCTATATGTTTGAGGGGTATTGGAATGATATCAAATAATTAAGATAACTCATTAGTTGCAGAATATTTTTTATATTTCTCAATATACATATTTTACATTACAGTGATTCTACGAGACAACCTTGCCATCAGAGTAGATATAGGACAAATTCTGCATTCAGAATGCTACAAAGAAATCCAGATAATTGATAAAAAAAAACACCACTACAGTATAGATTTTTTTTTTCTCTGTGGAGAGCTGGCACTTTTTGGCCTTCCAGCCGGGTAAGCCTAGTAATTCACATACACCCTGGCACACACACTCTCTCTAACGGTCCTGGAGCGGAGGATCCTGGGTGTAGAGAAGGGAATAAAGTGTGCTTTAGGAAGTGGTGGAGTGTTTTACCCTCCAACTACCCTTCCTTGATGGTTAAGCCCTCAAGTGCAGGTAGCTGTGGGACTAGAGATGATCGATCCACACAGCATATAGGCAAACGGATAAGCAGATTAGAGTAGTCAGGTCACGGTCCAGAGTCAAAAAGAATGGTCAAAAGAAACTAGCAGAGGTCAATCCAGGCAGAGGTCAGGAATAGTTAATAAACAGGCAATGGTCAGATAAATCAGCAGGGGGAAATAGAACAAACACTAGGTAAGTCAGTACCACACAAAGGCTCAGAGGAAGTAGGGGGTTTAAATAGCTGTCAGTCACCTGAAACCACTAATTACAGTCCAGGAGTGAGTTCATAGCAGACTCCCCCTTAGGCATTTACCCCTTTTCGAGGTAGGCGTTACACTCTCACACATTTACACACTCACACTGATACACATACATATACATATTCACACATACACATTGTAACACACACACATACTCTTACACTTACACACACTTACACACTCATGCTAGCACACATTCCCTCACACACACATACACATTCATGCTAAGACACACTTATGCATACATGCCGACACACACACACATAGCAATCATGCTAACACACACTCCCTCTAACACATAATTACACATACACTCTCACTCTAACATGAAGAATTAGGCCAGACTGCCCCTGTGTGTTTGTGTGGGCATTTTTAATGTCATTTGTGTCCTCTTCTTTGCGTGGAGATAAGAATGTCCCCTGAAAAGGTAATTTGCAGACCTTGAATGTATATGTTTATTATGATGAGGTAATACATTTTAAAGTAATTAAAGTCAGTTTAGCTAGATGTTTAAAATAACCAAATTCTTGCATTCTGTATATTAATTTTGAGACAAATCTGTGTACTTGTTCAAATTCAATGAGATCCCTTCAGTCCAATTAGAACAGTACACATGTGCATTTCTGTGCATGCAACCTTGCACATACTCTCAAAATCTAATGCAAAGCAGTGAGATATGTAGGGCAATAGTTATGAAAAACCATTCTTGTGTAACCTTTTAAATATGGAATAATCACACAGTTACAACCATTGTAGTCTCCCTGCTGTTGATATAAATATCTTCCTTCATGCCTAAACTGTTATAAAATGAAATAGTCATGCTGCAGAAAAATCAACATTCCATTTCTAAAATCCAGGAAAAATGCATGGAAAATAATACTTGGACAAGTTAAATGGCAATATAAAGTTATTGTTCTTAACACAATAAATTTTGAAATGACGTATTAAATATCAAACACAGTAAATTGTGGGCCATTGCTTCTCATTTTAAGGCGTCTTTAGCCTACCGCAAGTGTCTTAACACTTATCTGTATTAAGGTGCACAGGGGATATGTATAATACAGAGCAATAAATATATTAAAATAATACCAGAACATTATATCTGCAGCTACACAAATGTGCCCAACCGTGGCACTGCGTAATAATATAATTTTTTTTTTCAATTATAAAAGTCTGTTGCCATAGAAAATAGATTAGGTTGTACCTGTATTACCTTACTAGATTAGTCTATATGGTTTGGAACAAAGCTGGATTAAAGGTTGCATTTTGGCACTAGTCATTATCTTGTCCCGAGAAGTATATTAAACAAATCCACACCTAGAACAGGATGTGTATTACTTACTACATTTGCAATCACGTCAAAGCACAGAAGCATGTGACACTTTATAGATTTCCTATATAGAAGGAAAAGCTAAAACACAAGGAGTCTTCTAAATTTAGCTTTATATTCTGAAGGCACAAAAAGTAATGTGAACCGAAGCATGCCAGATGGATAGAAAAATATTAGTATTATACCCAGTCTCTGGATTAATTTAGAATAAATTGCACATTTCCTGTGTCACTTAAGAATAAATGTTCGAGAAATCCCTCACTCATAGCATAGGTTAGCAAGCTCTTGGAAGTCATATGGGACATGTAATAAATGTTTACTGCAAAGCCTGTTGCTCAGGGCCAGACAGAAATAAAAAAACATCCCTGGAAATAATTGAAAACCAGCCTCAAATGTCATAATGCAGGTGTTTGCGGGAACCTAGCGCCATAATTATTATATTTATGCTCATAAATAATGCCCCCCCACCATCATCATGCATCCAGGACCATCATCATACCCCACAGCATAAAACAATCACTCATACTGACCACTTTCAGCTCAAACCTACTGACTACCCTTAATCATGCAAACACAAACTCAAAAACACTGATGACCATTTAATCACATATATCACTCCCAGCACAACATACACAGTATTCTCAATCAATTGATACACACTCAAGGATATGTATATCACATATCACAAATACTACATGTGTCACAACATGACCAATTATTCCAATTATTACATCTTTTTTTTTCCAATACATGTATTTACATACCGTATTATATATATATATATATATATATATATATATATATATATATATATATGTTTCTATTCCATACATCAATCACACTAGCAGTCAGAGTTTTAAGCGGGGCTGGTAGAGTCAGTGATAGCAGATGGCTGTCTGCAACAACCTTAGTCTTTTGTGGGGGGTCTGTCTAAAGACAGGGCGTGGAGCACACCTGACAGCACGAGACTGAGACGTGATCTGCCAGATGTTAGGAAGATACTGGGAGCTCCCAATATATTGGCAAGACAGGCACCAGGGAGAATTGCAGCCATGCTGATGGTCAAATTCAAGGTAATACAATTCAAACAACCAAAGTAACCAAAAGGGCAAAACAAGACCGAGCCTAAGGCCAGTGGTTAAATCTGAAGAATAACCAATGCCAACAAGCACAGGAACACAACAATAAGGGACAGAAAACACTGTTCCAGCAAAGGAATTAGAATAAGGATTACAGGGGACATTGTGAGACAGAAATTCCAGTAACCACAGAGCTGGTGGGGATGAGGGCAACTGAACAATCTCCCACACAAACACACCATGCTCTGGGTTGCTGGTTCTAATCTAAGGTTCCTCACATACACTTCCTCTTCCTCAAGCAGCTTATTTTAAAGCATGCCTATACTCCCTTATGATGCTGGTGTAATATATATATATATAGGAGGCCATGTGGAGTTATGTGACCCTACAGCCAGCCGTAGATTGCAATAGATTTTGCTGGGGAAATTCTCAGTATGCCCATAGACCAGTCTTGCCCTTGCTATAACCTGATCTGACCTACATCTGTGATGTTGCTAATTAGTCCCCCACAACGTACACATTGTAAAAATAGCTGGGTAAGGCTACAGCCTGCTGAGAGCTGAGTGCCTGGCGCCATCTGGTCTGTCGAGATTGGAGGAATATGTGCAAGAGCCAAGCAGGCTCAAACAATTCATCCCCACTTAGTATTCTTGGCCTTTTCGCAACCCTAGTCCAGTGATGTTGAATGTTTTTGGGCCCGAGTGCCCATTTATCTGCATTAAACCAAGCTGCAGACCTCAAAGTGCCAACACTGCAAATTAAAATTACTATACACAACAGTGTGCATCAATTTGTCCATATAAATTATGTTTGTTTTTTAAGCATAGAAACATAGAATGTCAGCAGATATCTGCACAAGCAGAAAAACACACAAAACAATGGTCTATTCATGAAAAAGGATTTTATTAAATAACATTAGTATTTACACTGAAATTATCTCAGTGTATAACAAAAATAAATTGAGTCACTCACTCATTCATGTACACAAATTCATGAATGCATTTTCAAAAATCAGTCACACAATTCATCCACTCATTAATTTATTAATTCTCTCACTCATTCACATAATTCATCCACACAATAATTATTCATTCTCTCACTCATTCTCACTCTTTATTTATTTCAATATTTTTACTATCCCACTTCTGACTATCTACCCCCCTTCTCACTATCGATCCCCTCTCCTTTTGTAGTTCACTTACACTGCTGAAGTCTTGTGGTGGGAGTACGCCCACCGCTGCAGTCAGGGCAGCATCGATGCAGGTGGCAGCAGGGAGCGGAGGAAACAGTTCACCGAGCGGTTGCTGAAAACTTTTTCATGAGCGACCACTCTGTGCCCCTCTCTCTCCTCCCACACACCCCAAAGGCCGGCCCTGTCAGCCGGCAACCTAGCCGCGTGCCACACCGGAAGGCTTTGCGTGCCTGTTGTGGGCACCAGAGGGTCGCCATTGCTGCCCTGATCTATTGGATACGAAGAGTTTAATGTATCTCCAGATTAACTGACGATGTATCAGTTGGTCAATCTTCTAATTAACTGTACATGTGAACATATAAGCTAAGCGCGTTCAGAATGTATTGAACATAAAACCTAGCCCACCACTGGTCACAGAGGTAACATTTGACTAGCTGATATATAGTTAAAGCAGAAACTGTTGCTACTTTATTTATTATTAATTATTTATTATTATTTATTATTATTTTTTTAACCAGTGGAGTAACAAAAATATCTAATGACCAGTGTCAGCACATCTGTAATACAGATTTTTTTATACTAAAATGCTTATCACTCTGAAATTGCACCTGTCCAATACAAGAGGTTAGAAATTCAGCATAGGGAATGATTGCATGTTTCACACAACAACACTAAATGACAAATGTGTGCTTCATATCTGTGTGGGAATATTTAACCGAACAGGCAGCAATAAATAGCTTAGCTTATTGGACTCAAAGTTCAGTGTATAAAAAGTCATTTTAACATGACAGCTTGATGCACACCGTGCTCAGAGCTTGACCATGAAAAATGGCTTGAACAGCACATGACTTGTGTACAAAGGTCAGCCTGTTGATGTGATAAAAAACATTCTAGTTTTCTCTCTATAGAGAGACCTGGATTTAGCTACTCTAAAAACCTGGTCTGAGGCTCAATTATAGATTTATGTCAAAACGAAAAAGTTTTCATTGAACTTTTAGCATTGTTCAAATATTACATTTCATGTGACAGATGCACACTATCACACTGCATGGTATTTTCTATGTCTTTTCTTGACCATCCAAACTACACTATTGTAATTGTGCTCGGAGGTCCCACTTACTTACTCTCCCCGCTCCTGCTACCTTCCCTTTATCCTTGGCTTCCTTGGTTTTCGACCCTTGGCTTCTTGTTTCGACCCTGCATCTCTGCTGCCTGCCTTCACCATGGACGGGACCGACCACTATATCTCTTACACCCTTGTCTGTTACCACATTCTGTCCTACAGTGGAAATAAAAAGTCTACAACCCCTGTTAAAATGCCAGGTTGTTGTGATTTTAAAGAATGAGACAAAGATAAATCATGTTAGAACTTTTTCTGCCTTTAATGTGACCCATAACGTGAACAATTCAATTGCAAAACAAGCTGAAATCTTTGAGGGGAAAAAATAAATAAAAAAAAACCTCACAATAACCTGGTTGCATAAGTGTACACCCTTAAACTAATACTATTAGCATGGCACATCTTGACGTGGCAATATATGCCCACTCTTCTTTGCAAAAGCGCTCCAAATCTGTCAGACTGCAATGACATCTCCTGTGCACAGCCCTCTTCAGATCACCCCACAGATGTTCAATTGGATTCAGGTCTGGGCTCTGGCTGGGCCATTCCAAAACGTTAATCTTCTTCTGTTGAAGCCATGCTTTTGTGGATTCGGATGTGTGCTTTGGGTCATTTTCGTGCTGAAAGGTGAACTTCCTCTTCATCTTCATCTTCCTAAAGGACGCCTGAAGGTTCCAAAATGGCCTGGTATTTGGAACTGTCCATAATTCCCTCCACCCTAAGGACCCGGTTCCATCTGAAGAAAAAAGGTTATGGTGTTCTTTGGGTGTTGTGCAGTGTTGTTTTTGTGCCAAACATACGTTTTGAATTATGGCCAAAAAGTTGAACCTTGGTTTCATCTGACCATAACACATTTTCCCACATGCTTTTGGGGGACTTGATGTTTGTTTTTACAAACTTCAGCCGGGCTTGGATGTTTCTTTGTAAGAAAAAGCTTCCGTCTTGCCACCCTACCACATAGCCCTTTCATATGAAGAATACGGGAGATTGTTGTCACATGTAGCATACAGTCAGTACTTGTCAGAAATTCCTGCAGTTCCTTTAATGTTGCAGTAGGCCTCTTGTAAGCCTCCCTGACCAGTTTTCTTCTCGTCTTTTCATCAATTTTGGAGGGACGTCCAGTTCTTGGTAATGTCTTTGTTGTGCCATAGTGTCTTCACTTGATGATGACCGTGTTCCATGGTATATCTAATGCTTTGGAAATTCTTTTGTACCCTTCTCCTGACTGATATCTTTCAACAATGAGATCCCCCTGATACTTTGGAAGCTCTCTGCAGCCATGGCTTTTGCTCTGAGATGCAACTAAGCAAATGTCAGGTAAATCCTACTAAAACAGCTGAACTTTATTTGTGATTAATCAGAGTCACTTTAAATGATAGCAGGTGTGTAATGACTTCTATTTAACATGAGTTTGAATGTGATTGGTTAATTCTGAACACAGCCAAAGCCCCAGTTATAAGAGGGTGTGCACACTTATGCAACCAGGTTATTGTGTGTTTTTTTTGTAGAAAAACATTTGCCCCTCAAAGATTTCAGCTTGTTTTGCATTTTAAATATTTACATTATAGGTCACATTAAAGGTGGAAAAAGTTCTGACATGATTTTTCTTTGTCTCGTTATTTAAAATCACATGAACCTGCCAGGGGTGTGTAGACTTTTTATACCCACTGTATTTTATTTTTTTATCTGGTTCTCTGCCACCACCTGCTATAGGGAAGCTCACCTTCCTGTGACATATATTTAGGTTTGACCTTGGTCTTATGATATGTACATTACCACACTGCTGCTAGGTAAAAAAAAAGCCAGGCTTGATACTAGGGTTAATGTCACCTTAGTACAGTATTCTTTTGCCCCCTCCCTTCAATAACTCATAACACATGTAAACTCTAACACCCACTCACTCTACCACCATACACTAACACTCTCCCATTCCCTCTACCCTTCTCCACGGTGTTATTAACTCTAGGTTCAACCCTGACACTCATCATTACTGTGTGTAACATCATGTGCTGACACACAAAAATACCAAATTCTAACACACTCTCATGTTAACACTAAATACAAACTTACACTCAAGGAAACACCATACACTAACATGGACACTAACATCATACAGAAACCCACACATACACTCATACATGCTAACACCAAATCCTAATACACACCATCATGCTAACGCTATACAATAACATACACAAGCTAACACAATTGACTCACATGCATGCACAAAGACTCTCTCTTACAGAAAACACTTACAAACACACATCATCCCTCTACCATCTACATTTTAGGTCTCCTCTCTTCCTCTTACCTTGCCCGAGGGTGCTTATCTTTAGCGCAGAGCTGCCCCACCTACCTCAGGGTCACCCCAAAATCGGTGCCTGCACCTGTTGCACCCAACCAAGAGCTCCTCTAGAGAAAGCAGTAATATGCAAATCATAGAGGTCACATTTTATTGATATATCGTGATTTTACTTTTTACTGGCATACTCATCTATTTGTAAATATACTCTATGAGTGTCCATTTGTATTATTCTTGGAGAACATGTATATGGCAATTATGTTCCCATGCAGGCATCTTTGTTCCAAAGTGTATAAGCCTATTTTGGAAAACCTGTCTCCATACCTGAGAGCTTCCAATCCTTTAATTTGTTCTCTTGCCCAGACTGAGATATAGTCATGGAAAACATAATTTTCTGTGATATGTTAGAAACTGCGTCACCAGTAGAGTTATAGGGTTAATGCAACATAACCTATTTGTGAAGCAGCTGGGATCAGCCAAGTTGAGATTAAGGTCCAGTAAGTATGTGAGTTTGCCTTGAAAATGTTACTTAACTTTACTCATACTTTAGTTAATAGCCTAATTATAAATCAGGTACAGAACATCGGAATTATTTTTCAGAACTTCAGATGAATTCTTAAAAACTAAATGCATTAACTAAAACTAACCTTCTAGTAAGTAAACCAGAAAAAATATATCAGATGGGAACCAAAATTTACCCGACAAACGTTGGTCTGTAAATATGTTTTTAGTATTATGCAAGTGCGTGTGAAATGTATAATAATAGCCTGTACAATTAAATGGAATGTATAATGTGCTAAAGATCTGAAAGCTAGCTAATGGGATGCTGGAGTTTTTGTAATGACAAATCAGGAACCTCACCACTATGTTGGTTTTTAATAACAAAAAAAAAGATCAGTTTTTACCAAATAAGTAATCAATAGTATAAAATCCTCCAATACATTGTAAACTGGGTCACATGATCATTACCTGGTTAATATTCTACTCTGAATAAATGACATGCGAGTATCCTTGGTGTTTTCGTCATTGATATATAATGGGTAAAATCCCTGCTTGCATACAGGAGACTTCATTTAGAATACTTTACCTTATGAGAAGCAATTGTTTTCATAAGGACTGCTAGAGTTCCCAAATATGGCCGTTATACAAAGATTATGTAATTAAGGATTACATTCTGTTTCATAGATTTTACATCTTAATTAATATAAAATAAAACATTACTTACATATTTTGCTATTGTTTTAGAGCCTATTAAAAGACCAATTTTTCTCTCTATGTAAAATGGATTTTGTTGTATTTTGAGGACACAAAAAACGTGTTACTTTTCTATGTTGGTTCAATAAAAATGTATCAACTAAAGAATCTAGTTTGTAGGCAAACACTATAATCTGTGTTATATTGTACATTTTAAGTTTTATGATCATAAATTAAAGGATGCCACCATGATGATGCCACAAGGTTGCCTAGTGAACTAGTAATATTATAAAGTTTAATATAAACCATTAATGCTTTAAAAAGGCAATACATGATATTACTGGCATCTAGAATGTGGCACTTCATGCTTGACCTTTACATTTATTATACGGTTACATTAGCTAACATTTTCATAGGTGCTACTGATGTGTGACCACAGATTGAAACAAAAACAACTCAGTGCCAGTCCACATCAACTGCATATAAATGTGTATGAGGCATAAATGATTTATGAGCATATTATTTCTCAATATTCCCAATAAAACTTAAGAACGGTTTCATTTTTTACTTGCAATAAAGTGCGGATATCTTTTGGTTTTTTCCATATCTTTAATTCAAGCAACTATTACTCACTTGTTTACATTGTATTTAAGTTTGTATGTATATTTTTTTTTTCATTTTTTTACACTGTATTTTATTTTTTAGAGAAACATAAACTCATTTAAATAGACATGTCAATGGTTTAGAATTTGTACATCACAAAAAGAATAGCAAAACATATTCTTACGTGGTAAAATTAAGGTGATTTTTTGTTAAACTGTGATTGTCCTTTTCTGTATGTGATGTACCCATACATGTTATACATTGTTTTGTTGAGTAGGGCCTCCTTTTAAAAGTACTTAAACCATAATAATGCTAATATGTTAAAAATATATACAATAGGTGCCACTGCTGAAGAATGACCCAATTTATATTCAGCAATTTATATTACTGATTACAGTAATGCACTACATACATAATTTTTGTAATGTTCTGTATGGCCACATTTATAATTTATATATTACCCACTATTGTATTTTTCACTACTGGCTTAAAGGGGTTTGGGGTAGTGAATTGTTTAAAATATGTTTTTACTTGTGGTGGGGCTAAAGGACATTGGGGTACATTAAAAAAATATTAAATAGTAGTAAACCACCATTGCTGGCTTTTTGCTAACAGGGGAGAGTCCAGGCTCTTGTAAAATAGTGGTGGTGGTGGCGGTGGCAAGGAGATATCTTTTGTGGATGTACCTGCACAGCCTTGGAGGAGTAAAAGGTTTAACAAAAAGACAATAAACCCCCCAAAGTTTCTCCACACAAATTGTTTGGTTTAAATTAGACCTATCTTTGTTTTTCAAACTTTTTATACAGTTGGCTAGACACTATAAAGTACAATGGCAGATGGGGGATTTTGGCATTTGGGGGATAAATCCAAGACACACTTGTGCACAATAAAAAGAAATTCATCTGAGTGTTCCTTTTACTCGTTTGATTTTCCCTGTGGGTTTTAGGTCTTTGATGACAAATACTGAACAGCAACGTAAAATCAAAATGAAGGATAACAGAAAGATAAAAAAAATCAATAGTTATGTCTTCAATGGTCTTATCACTATGTTTGGCTCACTGTGTGTCCTGTCACAGCTGTGCATTGTGTTCGAAAAAGAACATCAATATGTTAAGAAAAGAATCATTGAAGCTACAGTTAAGCTTGCTACTTTTGCACCTGTCAGGATCAGATCATTTTTAAATTTGTATAACCTGATAGCATTTTAGACAAGGGCTTTTTCAAGTTAAAATGAGACCAATTCTATAGAAGAAAATATGTTGTGTGTTTATGGAGGCCAAAATTCTGACCTTCATTCATAGCTGTGGGTTCTCCACATCAAAGTGACTATTTCACATGAATAGAAACATACAATAGGGTCAAGAAAAAGTATACCTTAGAGGTGGGACGCAAGGAGGACATTTAACTGTACAAAGTTCCATACAAGTGGAGGTTGTTAATGCTAGGAATGCCCTGCTGCATGAGAAATATACCCCACAAAAATTTCAGAGACACAGTTGATTCCCTAAATTGGTCTACTTACTAAGAAGTTGAATGTTAATTGATAACTGGACTGTCCAGACTGAGTAAATGCAAAAGCATGCAATGTGAATGACCTCTTACATATCCTCTTCTGCACGTCATTAAGATTAAAAATCTTAAAAAAAACATCCCAACTTTTGAGAAAATAAACAAACTCAGTCCCCTAGACCCCATATTTCTCAAAGAGTTCCTGTTATCCCCTGTCCCTCATCCTGTGCAGTGGGGGTTAAAGTAATAAAATATAGCCTTGGTGTCACCAAGGGCATACCTAGAGTATTTGGCACCTGGTGTGGATCCTGTATGTGCCCCCCCCCACATACTTTAAACCGCATAGTTTCAATCATAATATACTGGCACAGACATTGATGGGGGTACAGAATAACTGTTATCATTGTATACTGAGGCAGACATTGACGGTGGTACAGCATAATCCCTATAACTATAAATTGAGCCAGACATTGACAATAATGCAGCATAACCCCTATCATTATATACAAAGCCAAACATTGATGTGGTGTAGGCCTACCACTTCCGTGTCTGGCTTAGTTTAGAGTAGGGATGCATCGAAATGAAAATTCTGGACTGAAACCCTCCCCCACCTTAAAATAAAATCCCACAAAAAAATCAATAACAATATGATATATATATATATATATATATATATATATATATGATTGCTAACAGCAATCACACTCCTATCATGCCCTATCATGCTGGAACCTGGGAAACTGGGCATGATAGAAGTGAGATTACAGCCTCCCTATGCCATGCTACAACCCCCCCCACACACACTTACATATCCATGCTATCTGTTATGCTTACATGAGCAGATGACAGATTTCAACGTGAGCTGGTGAGTGTATAGGTTCCTAATTGCAGGAGACAAACTACAGGAAAAATCCAGGTGAGGTACAAAGGGAGAATCCAGGAGCAAGGTCGGGTCACGAGGCAAAGGGTCACAAGGCAGGCTGCAAGTAACACTGGTCAAAGTCACAAAACAAGGTCTGGTACACGAAGGGTCAAATAGAGAAACACTTGGATATAGGATTAAACTTCAACTGATACCTGAGCAAAGGTTTCTGGGAGAGCAGGGCTTTTATTCATTTTGTACGCGTCTCTTGCTCTGCCGGCGTCTGTCGGCAGTGGGGAGGATACGCCTCTCCGTGGCAACCTGTTGGCGCGTCCTCCTCTCCCCTGGCTTCCGTCAGCAGCGGTGGGGACGGGTTGCTATAGAAACCCTGATCGCTTCTGTGTCAGCGAGCAGGGGAGGAGAGTAGACGCTGCGATGTGTCTGCCCGCCGTGAGAGCCTGAGAGCAGGTGAGTAAGAGTAATCAGTTGCCCATTCTTTGTGTTGTTGGACAACTCTATTTCCCCCTAATAATTCCTGCTGGATACATGTTTTTACTCCAGCATAAATTGCCATTCACATATCTGAATTTAACACAAAGGACTTGGGTGGACATTATATCATATGCATTAGGAGACTTAATCCATGAAGGCAAGTTGACATCTGTATCAATCTCCCCATCATCATCATTGAAAGCCATTGTGTTTGAATCAGAAGGCTACATTCAAACAAGGTAAGACAGCACTATCGATTGGATCCAATGACCCGAATTGGTTTGAGTGGCAAAAAATGAAATGAGAAATTTGTCTGAATGTTTTTTTTGTCCATTTGCACAAGTCTAGTCCGGGCAATTGAAGGATTAGGGAAGAGGATGGGCCCAGAAGAGTGGCCATTTTGCAGAAGTTCACCAGGAGGTCATGTTTCTGTCCCGTTGTCCATGGAGAAGCAAACTAAGACTTTGTGGAGGAGTCAAAGAAGACAAAAGAACAAGAAGATGCAAGATCAAATGCAAAGCTGTGCGGCACGGAGGCAAGGACACGGAAGTAGACGGCAGAGAAAGTGGTGAGTAGACTTGCGCATTCGTTCGTGTGCCGAATTTTGTTGTTTGGTCCAATCATCTGAATAACAAACGAACGTATGCTAGAATGGAAGAAAGAAAAATTAAACAAATGTGCCCAGTACGAAAATCTTTGTCCATCGCCACTGCTGCCATTTTAACTATGCTAAGAGGAGGAGAATCTCTCTCTCTTCACTAAGAGGAGTGACATTGACTAAGCTGGTCTTCATTTGTCCAATCAGCTCACTCCAGTCACATCATGCTGAGGGCATGTCCAGTGGCTGTGCTGAATCTTCCAATGGAAAATAAAAGCAGACTAGTAATGATGAAGACAGCCTATTCATATTTATATAAGAGAGCAGAGCAGGGGTGGGGGGTGGATCCCATTCATTTCACTGTGACCGCGTGGGGGGGTGGATCCCGTTCATTTCACTGTGACTGCGTGGGGGTGGATCCCGTTCATTTCACTGTGACTGCGTGGGGGGTGGATCCCGTTCATTTCACTGTGACTGCGTGGGGGGTGGATCCCGTTCATTTCACTGTGACTGCGTGGGGGGGTGGATCCCATTCATTTCACTGTGACTGCTTTATGTGACACTGCTGTGCTGTATTTTACAGAGTGAAAATTAAGTTTCTTTTTCACAGTGTCTAATCTAAGAGGATTTTCTTCAGTCCTTCTGTCAGACGTGTTAGTGCTGTTGAGCTGACAATTTGCCTCCCAATGTCTGCCTGGCCTGTCTTCCCTGTTTTTTTTTAATGTATTTATTTTTTTAGAATAATTTAGGACACTCAGTCAAACCCATAAGTTAGTTAAACTTAACAAATTTGGTAATATAAATAATTTCATATACTAGTAGACTACTAGTATATTATATTATTTAATAATTCATCAAGAAATGAAAAATTATTATACTTAGCTGTAAATGAGCTGTTACTTAGCTTCGTGTGCCAGGTAGAATATAAAATAAGATAGCATAGTAGTAGGTAGAAAAATCAAATAGCATAGTGAAAAGGCCCTAACCTAGTCTAGTAGAAAGAAGAGATCTCTCAGGTTGATGAATTAATCTTGCTCTAAGTGGTCTGTTTAAAATTTTAAAGCTAAACTACCTGGTAACACTAATTGAAATGTTAAAATAATCTTCTTTCATTGTAGTACTGGTGCTGCTTTGTGGTTAGTGATAGCACAGAAGAGACAATTGTGCCTGAAACCATCAGTGAAGTGAAGTTACTGGGCTGGTGAGTCCATCTACATATGTGCTCCATGTTTTGTTCATCAAGCAGTGAAGCTTGGCTAACTGTTTTAGTGCACCCACACAGATTATACTAGATTTGGGCACCAGGGGGCTCTTCGTCTTTGTGAAATTTTTTTTCCGTATTCCGCGAATATTCGCCCGTTCCCGTCTTCTCTTTGTGTTCATTTTTTCTTTGTTTTTTCCAGTTAAGGGGTTAATACGGGGTTAACGCGTACCGCAGCAACTCTGGCGCCAGGAGTTTAAATGTCCGTATGAGCAACTCTATTGGTCGCCAGCAGGGGGTTGATGGCAGACGACCCCCCCTGCTGGCGACCAATAGAGTTGCTCATCTACCTCTGGCATCAACCAATTGGTTGATGCCAGAGGAGGTCCCTGCAGGCAACCAATAGGCTCACTCGCACTGCCCTGTAACCCCTGACGGCGAACCTGCGGATTTCAGCTTCTGTCAACTCCTGCGATGCCGCGAAGATAAGGTAGGCTAGATGGGGAAGGGACCGGGGAGATTAGTAGACGAAGACGATCACGAAGAGTCAACGTTTTACCGCGCTCTCTTCTTCGTGTCTTCGGAAACGAACACGAAAACGCACAAGACGAATGCACAAGTCTAGATTATACCGTATTGGCTTGATTATAGGCCACACCTGATTATAGGCCGCACTGTAAAAGTTAGGTGGTTTTTTAAAGAAAAAATTAGATTTTTTTTTTTTTTTTAAATACACATTAGGGGAATAGTAGAACAGTGTTCTAACTAACACACTGTATTTTAACATTTATGGTATCTATTATGCAGTTAGTCAACATATGTTACATACAAACAGAAAACCAATAGGCATTTTAATGCACCTTACTTATAGATATGCCCCTTTGCCCCCAGATATGCCACGCTGCCCCCAGATATGCCTCTCTGCGCCACCAGATATGCCACTCTGCCCCCCCAGATATTCTGCCACTCTGCCCCCCGAGATATGCTGTCACTCTGCCCCCCCAGATAAGCTGCCACTCTGCCCCCCCCAGATAAGCTGCCACTCTGCCCCCCCAGATATGCTGCCACTTTGTCCCCCCAGATATGCTGCCACTCTGTCCCCTCCAGAGTGTGTTTAGACAACCTCCCGTGCCGGCACTCCCCGTGTGGAAAGTGCTGGCAGGGGTGGCTGCCTCAGCGCATCGCGTAGATGTCCACGGAGAGTAGGATCCAGGTCCCCTGCAGTGCTGCAGGGGATCTGGATCCTAACCCTGCTGCCTGCCCGGCGCCCAGAACTGCATGTTCCGGGCGTCGGGCGATGCGAATTGCGCATTCCTGCGCTAAACCCCGATTATAGGCCGCACCCCCACTTTAAAGACTTAAAGTTGGGGGGGAGTGTGGCCTATATTCGGGCAAATTTCTTTTTAAAAAAGGACTTTTTCTCACTTTTATTTAAAAAATATTTTACTCATTTGTAAAAACGAATGGAAAAAATTTGCTAAATAAATTCTAATATCTGTCCTGAGTTTATAAAAAGCCAATGTTACTATGTTTTGTTTGTTTGTTTTGTGCACGTTATAGGGTAATACGTACAAGTAGCATATTGCTATTTCAAAACATTTTTTTTCAAATATGGTCATACTGTCCCCATCTCCTACTGCCTACATGGGACATCTTTAAAGCCGGCCACTTTAATTTACCCCCATAAAACCACATATGTTTGAAAACTAGACACCCCAGGGTATTTCAAATGCTAGTATTTTAACTCTTTCTATGCACTTATTCTCCCACCAGCCTTTGTCAAACTTTATGGTTGTACATTTCTTCTTGTTTTTTTCACACACATGTAACTTTAGGTATGAATTTATTGCTCCTGGTATATGTATCTCTCAAACAACAACCCAAATATGTTTTCAGCAACATCCTAAGTAGAGTGATAGCCCACATGCATGAGGTTGTTGGGTTGCCCATAGGCATTTAAAATGCCAATATTTTAACTCTTTCCATACTATATATTTGGACTTTTGGAAATGACTTGTTGGAATTGGTGGTGCCCCTTTTTTAATCACATTATGATAAGTGAGCTCGGCTCCAATGACTTGCATGGTTGAATTCAGTACCTCTGGAAAGACCTTCTGTGAACTTATTAATATTTCAGTTGATGCGGCCATTTTGTGAGTGTCAGCAATGTCACTTACTGATGGCACTTGTGGTTGTTCTTCGGAGCAATCGCAAGGCCATTGGGGTAGGGGAGTTGTGTTGCTGAATGCCTCAATATCGAGGCACGTCAGCTGATCGCTTCCTAAGATCTGTTTTAGACCATTTTTTGGGGGGGCTTTCCTTCCAATACTCAAGGCACTTGAAAGCATTTAATTGTGAGCCTGTACATGTACTGGCTTTGTTGTGAAGCAGTTAAAGAAAGATTGACTGTGTGAAGACTGTACTAAGCAAAGCTTCAGGGTAGTTGTAGTAGTAACGAAAACTGTTTATTTGAACAACAAGAGAAAGAATAACAACAAAAAAATCCAGAATAATGCATTTCAAATAAGTTATAAATCGATTCGCATTTTACTCAGTGAAATAAGTATTTGATCCCCATCAATCAGCAAGATGTCTGGCTCCCAGGTGTCTTTGATACAGGTAACAAGCTGAGATTAGGAGCACTCTCTTAAAGGGAGTGCTCCTAATCTCAGCTTGTTACCTGTGTAAAAGACACCTGACCACAGAAGCAATCAATCATTCAGATTCAAAACTCTCCACCATGACCAAGACCAAAGAGCTGTCCAAGGATGTCATGGACAAGATTGTAGACCTACACAAGGCTGCAATGGGCTACAAGACCATTGCCAAGCAGCTTGGTGAGTAGGTGAAAATGGCTGGTGCGATAATTCACAAATGGAAGACACAAAATAACTCCCTCAGTCTAGAGCTCCACACAAGATCTCATCTCGTGGAGTTTCAATGATCATGAGAACGGTGAAGAGTCACCCCAGAACTACACGGGAGGATCTCAAGACAGCTGGGACCATAGTCACCATGGTCACCAATGAACATCTGAATGATTCAGAGGATAACTGGGTGAAAGTGTTGTGGTCAGATGAGACTAAAATCAAGCTATTTAGTATCAACTCATCTCGCCGTGTTTGGAGGAGGAGGAATGCTGCCTATGACCCCATGAACACTATCCCCACCATCAAACATGGAGGTGGAAACATTATGCTTTGGGGGTGGTTTTCTGCTAAGGGTACAGGACAACTTCACCGCATCAAAGGGACAATGGATGGGGCCATGTACCGTATTCCAGCATGACAATGACCCAAAAGACAAGACCAAGGCAACAAATGAGTGGTTCAAGAAGAAGCACATTAAGGTCCTGGAGTGGCCTAGCCAGTCTCCAGACCATAATCCCACAGAAAATCTGTGGAGGGAGCTGACTGTTAGAGTTGCCAAACGCCAGCCTCTAAACCTTAATGACTTGGAGAGGATCTGCAAAGAGGAGTGGGACAAAATCCCTCCTGAGATGTGCGCAAACATTTATATTCGAAATGCTCAACATAACCTCGGTAAAGATATAGGGCACACTTTTCTGTTCTTGCCTCAGGCACACACACAGCTTGTTACAGCTTTGCCCCTATTGCTCAGCTGCTTCATTAATGTCAGAGTGCCGGATGTCACTGACACATTTTGTGTAATGCTGTTTTGGGGGCAGACATATCACTTATGAGCAATGTTCCTGCTAATTTTTCTTAGGTGGTGTGCGCAGAAAATTTCTCTTGTGCAAAAACTTTCCCAGAGCCAAAATTTTGTACGCACAATATGCTTCTGCAAATGTTAAATTTAAATTGTTTACACTCTTACTTACTTTTAATAAAAGTGTGGTTGACACACCAAAATTAGACAAAAAACATCAACAACAATATTATATACATACATACATACATACATATATATATATAATTGCTAACAGCAATCACACTCCTATCATGCCCAGGCATGTACATGTACATGCTGGAACCTGGGCATGATAGGAATGTGATTACAGCCACCCTATGCCATGCTACCCCCCCCTTACACATCCATGCCATCACACACACACACTCATTCACAAACATTCAGATTTGTTGGGATTGGTTTAGAGGTGTCTAGTTTGGATGTCTGTGTTCTGTTACTTCATTCAAACTGTAAAGTGCTGGTTATTGTTTTATATTTTATTAAATTTCTGTTACTGTATTCAAAATGCAAAGGCAAACTTTCAGAATATTTGTGTAGAGGATGATGGTGCTGTCCTAATGGAAAGGCGTGGCACTGAACTAAGATTATTAAACTACTTTTTGGAGAACATAGTATTCAGTGAAGTGTACAGATATCCCTGGAACTCTAACATTAGCATCCATCAATGCTTGTGTTTGCTTCTATGATGCAATAGTTCTCCAGTGCCTCTTTTGTGGTATAAGCCATCTTAAACTAGGATAGATTAATCATAATAGTACATTTTTCACTTAAAGCAAACACATTGAGAGCCATTACTCATTTGCAGGCAAATGTCTCTTTATTAATGTAAAAATATATTGCAAATCGCTTTTTAAATATTGTGCTGGGATAAGGCAGAAAAAATGAATAATGGGCATACCTCATTAAACTTTGATTACAAAGCCTTATCAGTGACAGATGTGTTAACAGATGTTGCTTCATTCTGGGTGGAGAATACAGATTTATATATTCTACATAAGATAACTATAAAAATATATATTCCTTGGTGGTGAAGTCACTTAATAATGTTTTCCTATATATTATTTTTTACTATAGCACATATAATAATTTAAATAGGTCTAAGTAGCTACAGATAAAGGGAGCTTTGTCAATCACGGTATTGAATTGAATCTCTATGGAGCTTATAGTGTTTCAATCATAAATTTAAACAGTTGGTGCATATTAACATTTGGTGTGGAGCTTCATAGAGCATTGGCTTAAGTAAACATGCTAAATATATAACTTTATCATGTACTGAATATATATTTTTCTTTGTCCCAGCGTGCTATATACTACTGATTTGGTTAACATATGGAAGGGTTGATGACAATTTTCATATTGAGATTTTCACTAATATTTGAAGGGGCAAGTCAGCCCTTTTTTTTGAGTAAGTCTGATTAAAGTGTTCCCAAAATTCTTTAATGTGGAGTTTTGCAAATTAAGTGACATTAAAAATCAGATCAAACTGAATTTGAAGCAACTAATGGAAAGCCCAAAGTTGAATTTTCCATCTCTCTCTCCCCCTCACACATACTTGAATTAAAGTGCAAGCAGGTCTGGATTAATGGCAGAACACACCAAGCAGTTTCTCCAGGGCCCTGGCATGCGATGAGTCCATACATCTCACCTGTCCCACAAAGTGGTGATCCGATCAAGCCCAGTGACGTGTTGCAATCATACTCCCTCACTGGCATTGTGCATTGGAAATGACATTACTAGTCAGCGCTCAGTGGCAGTGAGGGAGGATGATTGCCGCACATTGCAGGGTATGATAGGATTGCTGCTCTGTGATGGAGCTGCAGGCAACAAGGAGTGTGTACCTTAAAACCTTTTCTTTTAGTAGATGTGTGTGCATCTATGCACATTGCTAACCGATGGCTCCTGGTGCAGAGAATTGCCTCGAACCTCAGGCAGTCCATGGGAACCATTACAGACCTTCCCCCTGGACTTCCAACTAAATGTTGGATTATACACACCGCATAGTGGTATCAAAATAAAGGTCTACGGTGAAGGTTTACACTAAAAATGGGGAATTGTGGTTGAACAAATATATACTAAAAGTGAAAATCAAAAGTTAAGTAAGATTTCTTTAACAAACTCTAAGTTATTAAAAGGTAACCCTTTATAATTTTAGTCCTTCCACATTTCTATACAGAATTTCATGTGGTGAATGTTATATATACTGTATAATTAAGCTATTAGCACATTATAAGGGAAGAAGGTATAGCCTGTTCTGCAGGGAGGTGTGATCCAGATTTAGCACAATGTTAAGATTTCTATAAAACATCTTGCACAAAAATATTTAAGTATTGTATTGTTTAATTTGCATGAAATAATATTTCCCAATATGTTAGGGATGGGGCACCACCAAATATTTTTGCTAGGGGATCTTAAAAGCCTGGAGCAGTGCATGGATAGATGTATAATAGTTTCTCTGTGAAACCAATTATTAATGTGTGAAACAATTAGCATGAGCACAGGATGCGGTGATTACAGTAGCATAGAACACATAATCAAGTAGTATATTGTTCAATTGCTATTTATTGATGTATATATGTAGAGATGATGACATTTGTTGTAACATATTCATTATTGAATTGGTTGGTTGAGAGCTGGAAACAATTTTTTCCTCTTTTTCTATATACTTTTCAGGCTCTTTGGCTTTTATAAAACACCCCAGTAGTGGTAACACTAGTGTTCCAGAACAAAATGTATCTGATTCATGGCATGTTTTACACAGTGCCTTTAGTTTTCCGTATTATACCTCTTCATGGAAGAATGTAGGCTCTAGTGAGGTTGTTTATATACTCCATATGCTTGCAGAATTCTGGACTGTGAAAGCCATCGTCTTTATAATTACCTACAGGATTAGCCTGGCCACTGGTTGAAAGTGCCACACACTCCAATGACAGGTCAGTTGCTGCAGTGTGTGGCCAGCATATAAATGTAACACGCACTTGCAGATGGAGCCTGCACTTATCAGACGGCTGCTGGCCTTAACCCCTTGACACATGGCTTTCTTTACCCAAACAGTGTCACTGTAATGCCTCAGTGTCCTCACATTGAGCAACACCAATGTCCGCCATACATTGTAAAGCGACAGACACCTCATTTAAAAGAGCTTAGTTGATCGCCTCCTTAATTTCGACTGTGTCGCTGAAATGCCTCGATAGCGAGGCATTCATCAACACCAAAAATCCACCCCAGGATGCACTGTGGAGCTCTCTGGGAGATTTTACCTCTTGCCAGATGGCGGTGAACTTTAATAAAAATAAACAAGTTTCCAAGAGGGTCTCTCCAGGCTCTCCTGAGAACTCTGCGCTCCCTCTGCAGGTTGAATATAGGAACTGTACTCAGTCATGCAAGTCAATGGAGCCCAGGTTTCCAATCACAATGTGATTATTAAAATAAATTAAAAAAAAGTAAGAAAAGAAAAAAAAATTGTTTCACCACTGATGTCCCCATTAGGGGAGCCTTCCAGTTCCAACAAAATGTTAAACAAAATATATAAATATACCGGTATAAATGTTTTTTTTATGAGCAAGTCCTAAAATTAGTATGATTTGATGGGGTAAATAGGACTGGCTGGCTTCAAAGATGTCCCAAATATAAGACATGAGCACAGACTGACCAGATGTCCAAATTCCAAAAAATGCACACCTCTCAAAAGGTGTTTTTTCCCCCTCCCAAATAACCTGACAATTCCATGCATGGAGGGGGGGGATCACTGTACTCAGGAGATGTTGCTGAACACATATTGGGGTGTTGTTTGACAGTGACATTTACCAGGAGCTGCAAGTTCATACCAAAAGTAGAAAGTGTGTGGGGAAAAAAAACACAAATTACTTCCACAAAGTTTGACAAAGACCGTGGTAGAATTAGTGGATAAAAAGAGTTAAAATACTAGAATTTGAAATACCCTTGAGTGTCTAGTTTTCAAAAATATGGTTTGATATATATATAGGTAAATTCCATTGGCAATATATTTTTTTGGGGTTCAGTAAATGAGAGAAGAAAATTACAGCTAAACAAAAGCACCGCAGAAATGTTAAAACAGCTGGTGTCACAAAGGAGTTAAAGTGCCAGGGCCCCCTCTTCAATTATCTGTAACAAACAGGAAAGTACCGTATTTGCTCGATTATAAGACGACCCCGATTATAAGACGACCCCCCAAAATCAAAATATTAATTTAGGAAAAAAACAAAAAGCCTGAATATAAGACTACCCTATAGGGAAAAAGTTTTACCAGTAAATATTAATGTAAATTATTTTCATGTTTAATAAAAGCTATGATTGAGAAAAATATATTTTTTAAATTTCCTTTTATTTGCCAACCTGCCCCCCCCAGTTATGCCACTCTGCCCCCAGAAATGCTTTATACCCCCCTATTTGCCACTCTGCCCCATGATATGCCTTATACCCCTGTATGCCACTCTGGCATATAGGGGGTTAAAAGGCACATCATGGGGCTGAGTGGCATATAGGGGGGTATAAAGCATTTCTGGAGGTATATA
Source organism: Spea bombifrons (assembly GCF_027358695.1). Lineage (NCBI taxonomy): Eukaryota > Metazoa > Chordata > Amphibia > Anura > Pelobatidae > Spea > Spea bombifrons. Next base: position 52,634,474 of record NC_071091.1, read on the forward strand.
GGCATATCATGGGGCTGAGTGGCATATAGGGGGTTAAAATGCATTTCTGGAGGTCCAGAAATGCATTTTAACCCCCTATATGCCACTCAGCCCCATGATATGCCTTTTAACCCAGCATGTATTGGCTGCCTTGGCTTGATAGGAGTGTGATTGCTGTTAGCAGTTTGATATATATATATATATCAAACTGCTAACAGCAATCACACTCCTATCAAGCCAAGGCAGCCAGTACATGCTGGAACCTGGGGATGATAGCAGTGGGATTACAGCCTCCATATGCCATGCTACAACCCCCACCCCCCTTACACATCCATGCTATCACACACACACTCACACTCATTCACAAACATTTAAATACTCATTCATTCCCTTAATCACACACACTTCACACATACTCAAAAACCCTCCCCCACCCCCTCACCTGAACTGCAGATCTCCCACTCGCAGACTTCTGCAGGGGACCGGCTGTAGCAACTTCTCTGGCCCCGCCCTCAGAGGAGGGAGGGGGGAGATAGAGTTCTGTGAGGACGCTGCAAGCTTCCTGCCCTGCTTCTAACAGAAGAGACGCTGCTCGCGACCGGTAAGCAGCATGGCGCCAGCATTTTTTTGGGGTCTGATTAGAAGACGACCCCGATTATAAGACGAGGGGTATTTTTCAGAGCATTTGCTCTGGAAAAAACCTCGTCTTATAATCGAGCAAATACGGTATTATCATCTCTTGAAGAAGAGTTTCCACAAGATCTTTCCAGGATCATTTTCTCTTTAGCGACAAACTGGTAAACTGAAAGGCAGCAGAAGCCTTTGATGTTATAATATCTTAATACATTATTGATATAATGCTGGAGGATTCTTTATAGAATGTTTGCAGCCAGCTCTAAACTGATCAAAAACTCTGGAGTTTACTCACTAAACTATGTTGAACATTTCAGATTAGCAAACTTCGCTTTGCAATACAAAAGGACGAATCACTGTGAGAAATTGAAATAATTGCTTCATCATGTATAGTTAATGTGGGGGATTTCTTGAAAGTGGATTTAACTATGTATCAGGCAGAGGCAACTCAAGCCTACCCACTAGAAAAGTTTTAATATGTTGGAGTAGAGTACTGCTTTGTAGTAAACAAAAGAATGTTATGATCACCCAGATGGTGTCAGAGTTCTACGCTGCTACCCTGGGCTATGTGATAATTATAACATTGTAATATCTACCTGCAGCCACTAGTGGCCACCCTTGCCTCTCAGGAGCACCCCTTTCTAATTACTTGGGACAGCAGAGCCACATTACCTGAGTTTAGCCCTGCCCTTGTATACCCGCTCTGCCCTTCGGTCTGGGCCTTTGCATTGTTTGGCTTTGGTTCCTGTTAGTCTGCTTGCAGCTGAAGTTCTGTGTACTTCGTTCTGATCTCCTGTGTATGACCTTGGCTGTGTTCACGATCCAGCTTTGTGTACCAGACCCTGACGTGTCCCAGACTCACCTACCTATCCAAGCCGTGTGCCCTGCCAGTGGGCTTCCAAGCTGTGTGCCCTGCCAGTGGGCTTCCAAGCCGTGTGCGCTGCCAGAGGGCTTCGGTATCTGCCTGGCTCTTTCTCAGCATCAGCCTTGCCAGTCCCAGTCCTGCTTTTCTGTCTGTTGTGTGCCTGTCTGTACCTACCTACCAGTCGTATACACTCGTATTTCCTGCATGAGTTTTGTTCTTAAATTGGTCCGACAATGACTGCCAGCTGTGAGCAGTTTTACATTTTGCTTATCCACAAAAACGGGAACACCAATGCACACAGGTTCATACTAAGAGGTGATAGGTAAGTGGAACAACATTACATTAAAAGTGGTAGAAATGATTTTCCTTTTTTTTTTTTTTCTTATGCCTACATAACTCCCTTCTAAACTTCTAATACAAATGTCTCACATCCTCCCTTCTTCACCATCACAATAAGGTAAGGAAAGAGAGATGTGAAATGGTATGAATACCATGATCGGCAAATCACACCAATCACATGCATGTGAAGACTGTAGTCTGTGTGACAGAGACAGTGCGATTAGTTCTCATAGGACTGCTTTGCTTAATTAAAATAATGTCATTCAATGGATGCAAAGGGTTTAATTTTTAATTTAAGGGTCTACAGTGACAGTTCTTAACGGCATCCAAATAATATGCCAATGATCCTCCTCTGCCCCCATCAGTGTGAAATAACACATACAAATTATTGTGAAAAAAACATCAGCAACTTTAATTATACCTTAACCTTTTTAACAAAACTATATATTACAATTGATAGATGTCAGTGAGATATATTTACTTGCATATATGTGATCAGTCTCCCTATTATAAATATGTTTTAGGACTATATGGTAATTGTGCCGCTTCTATCAGAATGGTATTAGTCTGCCTTGTATATCTTCCTAATTAATGACCTTCAAACAGTGAATTAAAATATTTTTTTGACATTTTAAAGCAAAGTGTAAACCAACTTTTGCATCAGCACTTCTCAAATAATCAATAGAAGGTTAAAAAGAGACCATTAATCACAAATCCATATGACCCCAGCTATATAATCTGATGTCTATATTTATAAGGGGGAGATGGCGAGCTTCAAAAATAGATTTTTCATGTAATTGATTACTTTGTATTGACTACGGTAAAGTAAGTCACTTTCTCCTAAATTTGACCCATTCAGCAACATTAAAAAAAATCTGTTATAATATTAGCTTCTGCACAAGTAAAAAATGTTTGTTATAAGTCCATAATGGCATCTTAAACAAATGTATAATGAACATGTATATTTAGATATTGTTAATTTTGTAAATGTAGACCAAATTTAATTAATTTCAGAGACATAAAAAAGCTAGACTGGCCTACTGAGATATTGGAAATTTCCCGTTTGGCCAACTCCTGCAGGATTGGCTTGGAATCCAGTTGCCACAGAGGTCATGTCTCTGGCAAATGGAAACTTTGAGGCTGAAGTGTACTTTGGACCCATGTCTCCGAGGCTGTCTGCAGTTCCCTCATCAGCTGGCATAAGGAAATATCTAGGAGTTGGAAGCTCACAAGGCTCTAGAACATGACGGTGCATGAGAGCATTGCAGCAGACAGCACTGTGTGAGAGGGAATGGAGGGTGAGGTAAGCTGATGTATTTATTTGTGTGTGCGCATTTGAGGTTGAACTGTAGAACAGGATGTGCATCTTTGAACAGGATTGAAAATCTTTGAAGCAGATGCTCAATATAAAGCAATGCCTTCTTGGGTCTCTGAGTCACTTTGGGCAGGGGAATGACATTCAACTACCCACTTGTCCTCTTACTCCCCACCCACTTGTCCTCTTACTCCCAGTGCACTTAAGGCAACCTGGGGCTAGCTTGGTCCCATGTCCAGCCAGCCATGTCTCCACGTGAAGCCAGAAGAAAGAGAACTCCTGGTAGCCCACCCTGCAAAGTTTAGGGGTATGTGAATAATCCACCAATGCTTGTTGGAAAGCAGGCGTGATAAAGTGCTGCTTTCCCCAGAGGCCCGGAAATTAGCTATGGTTTACAGAGTTACGATATACGTCCATGATTCAAAGTCACTTCCAAGTCTAGTAGCACGTTTCCAGAGCCGACTTGGCCATGGGGTCCATTACAGTATAACAGGAATTATTCCGGTAGATACCAGACTGCCTAGCTTGGCAGATAGAAGACGAGTGGAAGTTGAAAGGAAAAACAATTTGAGAACCCCAGCCAATCTTAACCATCATGTCTTCCTTCCCTGGCTTTACTGAACGTTCAGCTTAATGTCGGAGACTGCAGAATTTCTTAAGTCTGTTCTATGCTTTGAGTGAGCTGAATACATACCTGCAGTGGCCAGCAAATCTAGTTTAAGGACAATGCAATAAGGCCATAACAATTAAGTTATGATGATCATAAACAGTACAAGTGATAAAACCCTAGGTTGCTATTACTTATCTCCAGGTTAATAAAAAATATACCTTGTGCATTGTGGAAAGCAGTATTTCTTGTCAGAGCTCATTGAGGGTGAGTCTTGGGCTGGTGGCCCCTAACATTAACATAATCTAACACATGTTGCAATAACAAACATGCTAACACCATTTGCTTATGGACACTAGCCCCTTACAGTAATATGCATGTGCTGACATACCCACCCATGCTGACGCTATACAATTAATTGTCCTCTCTCTCTCATCATTTGTGCAGCTGTCCTTCCCTCACCTCATTCTTCTCTTTCTTGGAACCCTGTCCTCACCTTAGCGGACTCCTGGAGCTCGTTTTTTTCAGCAATGGAAGTCATTGGGACCATTTACCTGAGTAGCCAACTTCTGACACTCTGTAACAACATAGATCTCCATTGATTGAATCAGCCCATGATCCTGCAAAGCATGGTGAGACAATCCCTGTTTTCAGGTGCTGCCTCACAACAAAAAAACCCTCCCTGGTAAACTAGCATGAAAAATATCCAACAAGGTAATTACACATAAAATAACATTGATTTGTATTTAAGAAGTTAGAAAAAAATACAATTTACTCCCACTTTATAGCATCTTGACATTTGAATTCAACAACAGTTTAGTAATTACTTCAGCTCCACATAGAGACAATGGTTTTCAGTGTTTAATGGCTGAGAATATAGTGCCTTGCATGAATATGCTGCAAATTACACAAACTGTATTGATTCTGAGCATGTTTTCCCAGATGCAGCACATTCCAAACACTTTTAGCTAAGCACATTGCAATGGGCATCCAACCAAATTCACACTGTAACATCAATTTCATGTCAAGCATCTAGTTGGTGCTATTTATCAATGTGAATCTTCTTAAGATAATGACTGATGTAAGGGTAAAATATCTTATGCAGAGCCTTCTGAGTCTTCTAAACACTGTGGGATAGATGGCATTTTGGCAATGCGGAAGCCAGTAACAGCAGACACCATAAAGACCTTCAGTCTGTGGCACCCGTGGAGGGTGAGTGCTTAAGGAACATCTGAATGATATAGTACAGCCTTGCATGATGTGAGTAGGAGTATATGAGCTGGGACTGAACTGGTAAGAGTCCTCAAGGGTTTAATAGATAGATGGATGATGGGGGTCAGCTCCAGCTGTTCCTCTTCCCACAATGGCGACCCCAGCTGCAGATGGTTCAGGTCGTTCTCCTTCCCCTCTGCCCAGACAGACAAGCTTGTGTGAGGTTGCACTGTTAAATATGAGTGTTACTTTAGATGAAAAAAATGTAGAGGTGAATTTGTGGATGTGTTGTCTCTGGTTCCTGAAACAGTTGACAGACCAAAACGATCTGATCAGGTTGACCCTGAAAAACGGTTTTCAGTTTTTTCTAGCATTCTTTATATGCACTTCCACAAAGGGCCCCATAAGGAGCCATCCTTATTTGTATGTATGGACCTTATCTAGGGGGGCTTACATGGTAAACAGAGGTTCAGGTACAGGTACAAGCAGCAGTTCCGCCAAAAGACAGCAGTGTGGTCAGGTATGAGGTTTGATGTTCAGAATTGAAATCAGTGGCTGCTGTTAATGACACCTAGCAGGCCGTTGTCCTTTCAGGGAGGAGCCACCGCTCTGGGGTCCTGTATAATGCCTGGAGCAAAAAAAAAAGTCCTCTGCAGATGGTACAGCTCATGGTGTTTCCGACATGAACGCTCACATTGTTTTAAAAAGAATAGGGACAGTGGCTCCAGGTCTGGAGGGAAGGATAATGCCAGCCAATGGCAATGTCAAGTAATTTGAAGTCAGTTGTGTTGAATCAGGAAATGGTGGTTGCTAAATTAAACAAAGAGTTTGAATGTGGCCACATGGTGGGCCCCTTTAGGTATCCTGCTTTTCACAACATGAGAGACTCCCTACTGCCTTTGGTCCATAAGAAGGAGACCGGAAATTTTTGGATGATTCATCATCTGTCCTATCCAGTTGTTTTGATAAATTATGGTGTAGCAAAGGAAGAGAGCAGGGTTCATTACAACTCTTTTGATAGACCAATGGGGCTGGTCCGCCTGGCAGGGGAGATTTGTTTACTGGCCAAGTCAGATATTAAGTCAGCATTTAGACTGTTGTCAACCCATCCAGAGTGCTTCCATTTGCTTGGTTGCTTCTTTCAAGGAAGCTACTATGTAGATGTGTGTTTGCCTATGGGCTGCGCAATATCTTGATATTATTTTGAGGTCTTTGCTTCCTTTCTCAAATTGGTGGTATGTCTGGTATCAAGTTCATTTTCACTTCCTCATTACCTTGACACATTTTGTTAGATTCAGGTTCATGTATTTAATTGCTCTACTAGTTCTCCACCTGTCTTGGATTTTTTGTGGCATTTGGTCCTTCAGTGTCTAAAATTAAAGTATGTCATGTTCCTGGTGAGGGTATAATTGCAGATGCATTATCTTGCTTACAGTTCCGGTGCTTCAGAGAGGCAGTGTCAAAGGCAACAGCAACAGGGCTACCCTTTTTGCACTCCATATGGAGCCTCAGATGGCCTGGATGACTCCAGAGTTTGGGTAACATTACAAAATAGAACATGGGCACAAACTAACCAGATGTCAAAATTCCAAATAAATGCACACCTCCTAAATGTGGCCTTCTAACCTGCAAACAACCTAGCAAACCCATGCATGGGTGGTATCACTATAGGCAAAAGATATTGCTGAACACATATTGGGGTGATTGACAGTGACATATACCAGGAGCTATAAATTCATACCTGAAGTACAATGTGTGTGAAATAAAACAGAAGTTTTACCACAAGAGTTGAGATACTGTCATTTGAAATAGCCTGGGGCGCTGAGTTTCCAAAAATATATCATTTGATGGGGTCAATTCAATTGGCCAGCTTCAAAGATGTCCCAAATAACACATGGGGGCAGGATGACCACATATCCAATTTGAAAAAAACGCACTTGCCAAATGTGGCCTTTTGGCCCCAAACAACCCAACACACCCATGCATTGGTGGTATTCTGTACATTGTACTCAGGAGATGTAGTAATTGGGATCATGATCAGCGATCAGGTAGCAAATTATTAGGTTCAAATGTTATTATTATTTATTACACATTTTTATTGTAAAAATGAAAGGTAAGGTCACCAAAGTTGATCAGTGACCTAAAGTGTCACTAATCAGTGATCAGGTCGTTGTCAGTTAATAATCATTAAAAAAAATTAAAACATGGTTGAGGACCTGGATAATCGGTCGAGACGCTGTAACATTAGGGTACGTAATGTGCCTGAAACGGCTCCGTTACCTGAGTTTATTGACCGTTATCTCCGCCTTCTACTACCCGAGGCCTCGGCTGAGGATCTACATCTGGACCGGGTTCATCGTGCGCTACAGCCGCGACCTGCACCGTCAGATAATCCGAGGGATATCATCCTCAAGTGCTACCACTACACGACGAAAGAGGCCATCTTCCGCGCGGTTCGGAATGGCTCACCGTCCACGGTATTACAGCTCATCTCTATGCGAATGTCGACCCGTCAACGTTGCAAAAGAGGAAGGTACTTAAACCCATCACAGAACTCCTTCGCTCCAATGGTATTAAATACAGATGGGGGTTCCCGTTTCGCCTTATTGCACATCATGGCTCCGCTCTACATGTTCTTCGAGACCCCTTTGATGGCCCGGACTTTCTGAAACACCTGGGATCACAGCCACCCAAGAAGTCCTTCGCCTGCAGCACCTGATGGATCCTCGTCCTCGCTCTGTTCCAGTTGCTTCGTCTTCTCCACCACCCGAGGCTGCTTTGGGGGACGCCAATAACGCTACAGATTCCACTCCGTCGCTACTTACCCAAAGGGACTGAGAGCTATACTGTTTTTTCCTTTTTTTTTTATCTCTGTTTGTATATTTTTATATATCTTTCTATGTCTTTTTATTTGTATTTATGTTGCCTTGCCTTGAGTTCTGCCATTCCCCTGGCTGTGCATCCCCCCCTTAGGACCGAGATACGAGACCTTGAGCGCAGGCATAAGTCCACTGTGGACCCCCAGGCCCTTCGTTCCTTAATCACCAAAAAGGGAGAACTTAACCTGATCCTTTCGGCTGATGTTCTGAAGGCCATTAGCTGGACGAATCAAATTCTTTTTGAAAAGGGCAATAAGCCTGATACCATGCTTGCGCGGCGTCTCCGCCTGGCCACGCGATCACATAATATACGCCTCACTTTAATATGGTCATAATATACACCTCACTTTATGATGGTCATAAAACTTCTCATACACCACATACTGCCCAATCTATGCAGGATTTCGTACGCGACTCTCGATTGCCAACCCTCTCCCCGGCCGAAGTGCTCCATTTATCTGCAGAGATCACTCAGGAGGAGGTGGATCTAGCCCTAAGTACCATGAAGGGCGCTAAGGCTCCCGGTCTTGATGGGTTCACGGCCGCCTATTACAAACGCTTCAAACACATTTTATCCCCGCATTTGGCTGTATTGTTCAATAAATTCCTCTCGGGCTCCCCGATACCTCCTGAGATGCTGCCAAAATTGTTGTGATCCCTAAGGAAGGGAAGGACGCTTCCTTTTGTTCCAATTATCATCCCATTTCCCTCATAAATGTGGACATTAAACTCTACGCCAAGATTTTGGCTTTGCGGCTTGCCCCTTGCTTGCCACGCCTGATCCACCCGGATCAGGTGGGCTTCGTGTTGGGTAGGGAGGCCCCTGACAACATTCGTCGCGCCCTGGGCGTCGTTTATGCGTCCCGGTTGGCTCGGTCTCCAGCCTTGTTACTTTCGCTTGACGCGGAAAAAGCATTTGACCGGGTTGATTGGGACTATATGTGGGCGACGCTCAGGGCTTTCGGTTTCACTGGGGGTATTCTCACTGCTCTGCGAGGTCTCTATTCCTCCCCTAGCGCGGTGGTGGACACCAGGGGGGCAGTATCTCCCCCATTCCCTGTCCAAAATGGTACGCGGCAGGGCTGTCCCCTCTCCCCTCCTATTTGCTTTGTATTGAGCCTCTGGCGGCTTCTATCCGTCTGAATCCAGACATTAGTGGGGTGCAAGTGGGGGGCTCCCATTACAAGGTCAGTCTCTTCGCGGATGATGTGCTCCTCTCCATCACATCCCCCCTGGTGTCCCTGCCAAATTTATATGCCCTCCTGTCCTGCTTTTCTGCCAAATCGGGCTATAAGGTCAACAGTTCCAAATGTGAGGCGATGAACATCTCCTTACCTTCCCATACCGTTAAACTTATAGCCCTCAATTTTGATTTTAAGTGGCAACCTCATCGGCTTTGCTACTTGGGGGTCTACCTGACTGCCCAACTTTCTGACCTCTATAAAGCTAATTACCTCCCGATGCTGCAGCGTTTGAAAGGTGACCTCCGTAGATGGATGCCCTATAACATTTCTCTACTTGGTAGGGTTTATAGTGTCAAAATGACGCTTTTACCTAAAATACTTTACCTCTTTCGCTCGCTCCCTATCCCTCTGGTGCCTCTGGACCTGGAACTTCTTCAGGCGGAGATTTTTCGCTTTGTCTGGAGGGGTGCCAGGCCGAGGTGGCGGCGTTCCCACCTTTATCAGCCGCGCGATGCGGGGGGTCTGGGGGTACCTCACCTGCTGTCCTATTTCCAAGCAGCTCAGTTGGCGCAGCTTGCTCTGGTCCATCTCGATAGCCCCACGCTGTCTTTTTCCCTCTCTTTATGGGACCGTCTTAAAACGCGACACAAATTGCACCACACACCGTCTGTCCTTACTCCTCTGTTCCGTAATTCCGCCTTCCCTGCGGGGTTGACGCTAGCATCCTTCCACTGGTGGAGGTCCCATGGTTTTACAAAGGTTGGTCACCTTTACCACCGGGGCTACTTGCACACTACACAAACACTCACTACGTCCTTACAGATGTCCCCTACAGAAGCTTATTGCTTCCTTCAACTCCGATCTTTTTTGATGGGGCTCGAATTTCCCCACTCCTTACCTCCTATGACTCCGTTCGAACGACTGTGTTGGGCTAGGGAGAGACGTCCGGGCGCGATCTCGCAGCTTTACACTCATCTTATCACCCATGCCTTCCCTGACGCTCCTCCTCACTGCCGTTTGTGGGAGCGAGACCTCGAGGTACCTCTGACTCAGTCGGACTGGACGGAAATATACGCTAACACGTTCTCGCTTACCGCTAATACTCTCATTAAAGAGGGCGCGTTCAAGGTGGTTGGCAGGTGGTATCTCCATCCTTCCCGGGTTGCCCAGATTTTCCCTGGTTCTTGTGGTGGTTGCACGAGAGGTTGTGGAGAGAGGGGCTCGTACTTCCACATGTGGTGGTCATGTCCTCTGGCTGTAGACATGTGGACTTGGGTCTTTGACCTTCTCAGCGAACTTGTAGGAACACGGGTTGACAGGTGCCCTTTGACGGCTTTACTCAACAAAGACCACCCTAGCCCCCAATTGCTCAGACGCACTCAGCGGCTCATCCACAGAATATGTGCGGCTGCACGTCTCTCTACCGCAAAAAATTGGAATACATGCATCCCTTCCCGAACTCAAATTCTATCTAAGATCTGGCATATTATGCACATGGAAAAACTCACTGCTTATATACATAACACTACTGAACGATTTCTGAAGGTGTGGACCCCCTGGATGTCTTCCGCTTACGCTGACGGCTCCACAGGACGGATCACTGCTCTGTGAGGTATCATTTCGGCTCACTGCGAGGTCTAGGTCTCTCTCCCCTTCTTCTTCTGCCCCGCCCCCCCCTTTTTTTTCTCTCTCTCTTCTCTTCTTCTTTACTTTTCTTTCCGCCCTCTTTTCTTTCCGCCTTTTTCTTTTGGAGTTCAGTACCTTCATAAGGTTACTGTGCTGTGTCCCCCGTTTGCCTATTCTTCCTTCCCACCGTGGTACCCCCTTTCCCCCCGGTTCCTGTTCTGGGACCCTTTGCCAATTGGGCCAATCTGCCCCTCTTTCTAGCTGCCCGGCAGCTTAATACATGTCCGTCTGGGGTTTCTACCTATGGGATGGACCGTTACCTGTTGGGGTTTCCTTCCCCCTGGTTATTTGCACTACACGTTACCGTGCTTCTGTTTTCCACGCACGGTCCTAGTTTTTATTATGTCACCAGCTCCGGGTCCTCTTACCTCGATTGTCTCCTCCTCGCCACCTCGGTTTGATGAGGCTCGTGATCTCTTGCAATACTTGTACTGTTGGTATTACTCTATGTTTGCACATGTTCCGTGTTGCATTTGTTACCGTATGATGATGTCTACACAAACCGCAAAAAACAAAAAATCTGCCGTCCGGGCGCCGCTTTGTTCTGATCTATATGTGTTTGCTTATATTGTCACATGCTGTGCCTGGGTGTCAATAAAATTCTTTTAAATCAAAAAAAAATTAAAACATTAAAAATTAAATGTTTATTTTTTATTAATGTGTGTGCATTTTTTTAACTGTATGACCTGGATGATTCCTTTCTCTATTTGACAGCCGTCACTAATGGGAGGTGTCATAAAGACCAGATCACTTATATTGGTCAGTAGTGACCAGATGTTTGTTATCATTATTTTATTTTTATTTTTTATATACTATTTCAATGTTGGTACGCCATAGGAGCAGCTTAGAAGTGAGTGCTGCATTGAAATGATTAACGATGCACAATTGCTGTCATCAAGCGATCATGCTGCAGGGGAGGGTCGGGGACTGAAGAGTGATCAGATAATGTAATTAAAGCTGCACAATCACATATGGACCACCATTAAGCTTATTAAGAGAAACAAAGTGTCCTGCTGTGTCAGAGAAGGTCTTCCCTCACTCAGGACAACTTTCCAAATGCTAAAAGCTGCTGATGGGGCAGAGATACCAAAAGTACTGATACGTCCGACGCCCAGGGAGGTCCACTTTGCCATATATATATATATATATATATATATATATATATAGAGCAAGTAGGTGGCACTCTAGGGGTTAAATTCATTAATAATGCTAAAAGCTATGCGGATGACACTTCCTCTTTAAGACATAAATCATACTCTCTTAGATGGGTATAGTTTCTTAACTAGATAATAGTAATTAAAATAGAATGACTCTATCAACCCTTCAGTGCTCAGTTGTTTTGTTGCCTCTAGGGTGTACATTAGGCTTATGTTAATCTTGGATAACCTTTGAGTTGAGACCTTGGACTTTGTTCAGCTGGTGAACCTTGGATAATCTCTTTACTGGCTAAGACTCTGTACAATTACTGTGGCTCTGAAACACATACAATGATCAGCCATAACATTATAACCACTTACAGGTGAAGTGAATAAAACTGATAAACTAGTTATCATGGCACCTATCAGTGGGTGGGATATATTGGGTAGCAAGTGAACATTTCATCCTCAAAAGTAGATGTGTTAGAAGCAGAAGAAAAGGGCAAAATCTGCAGCTCTTGTGGGGTGTTCCCGGTCTGCAGCGGTCACAAGTAGTCCAAGGAACGAAAAGCTGTGAACCGACGATAGGGTCATGGGCAGCCAAGGCTCACTCATCCAACAGATGAGCTACTGTAGCTCAAATTGCTGAAAAAGTTAATACTGATTCTGATAGAAAGGTGTCAGGTTGTTGCATCAATTTGTTGTGTATGGGGATGCGTAGCCCTGTCCATTGCTGACCCCTGTCCACTGCCAAAAGCACCTACAATGCGCACGTGTGCTTAACCCCTTAAGGACCAGGCTGTGTTTTACCTTTTGTACCATTGGGACCGAGGCTGTTTTAACACTTTTGCGGTGTTCGTGTTTAGATGTAATTTTCTCTTCACTCATTTAGTGAACCCACACAAATTATATGTTGTTTTTTTCAGCACAAGAAGGGCTTTCTTCAGATACCATTGTTTTAATCATATTATCTAATTTCCCATAAAAAAATAATAAAATATGATGAAAAATGTAAAAAAAAAACACATTTTCTGACTTTTACCCCAAAAATCTTTTACTCATCCAAAAAAGCTAATGAAAAAACCTACTAAATATATTCTGCTATTTGTCCTGAGTTTATAAATACCCAATGTTTTTATGTTTTTTTGCTTTTTTCTACACATTATGGGGCAATAAGTACAAGTAGCGTTTTGCTATTTCAAAACCATTTTTTCCAAATCTGGTAATTCTTCCCCCCATGTGCCATTTCGGGTATCTTTGAAGCCGGCCAATGCAATTTACCCCATCAAATCATATATTTTTGAAAACTAGACACCCCAAGGTATTTCAAATGCTACAATTTTAACTCTTTCCATGCACTAATTCTACCATCAGCCTTTGTCAAACTTTGTGGTAGTAATTTATTTTGTGTTTTTTTATCGCTACAATTGCTCTTCAGGTATGGATTTACAGCTCCTGGTATACATCACTTTCAAACAACACCCCAATATGTGTTCAGCAACATCTCCCGAGTACAGTGATACCCCTCATGCATGGGTTTGTTGGGTTGTTTGGGAGGTAAAACGCCACATTTAGGAAGTGCACATTTTTTAACTTGGAACTTTTACCTCTGGTCATTCTGCCCCCATGTCCTAATAGGACCATCTTTGAAGCCGGCTAATTCAATTTACCCCATCAAACCATATATTTTTGAAAACTAGACACCCCAAGGTATTTCAAATGCTAGTATTTTAACCCTTTCCATGCATGAGATTCTACCACCAGCCTTTGCCACACTTTGTGTTAGTATTTTTTTGGTATTTTTTTTTACACAAATTGTACTTTGGGTATACATTTATAGCTCCAGGTATACGTCACTATCAAACAACACCCTAATATGTGTTCAACAACATCTCTCGAGTACAGTGATACCACCCATGCATGGGTTTGACTGCTGTTTGGGGTTAAAAGGCCACATTTGGGAAGTGCGCTTTTTTCCCCCTATTTTGGTCAGTCTGTGCCTATGCCCTATCTTTGAGCCTGGCCACTACAATTTACCTCATAAAACCATATATTTTTGAAAACTAGACACCCCAAGGTACTTAAAATGGTAGTATTTAACCCTTTCCATGCATCAGATTCTACCACCAGCCTTTGCCACACTTTGTGGTAGTATTTTTTTTTGTATTTTTTTCACACAAATTGTACTTTGGGTATAAATTTATAGCTCTAGGTATACGTCACTATCAAACAACACCCTAATATGTGTTCAGGAACATCTCCCGAGTTCAGTCATACCCCACATGTATGGGTTTGTCTGGTGTTTGGGGTTAAAATGCCACATTTTGGAAGTGCGCTTTTTTTCCCCCATTTCGGTCAGTCTGTGCCTATGCCCTATCTTTGAGCCCGGCCACTCCAATTTACCCCATCAAACCATTAGTTTTTTTTAAATTAGACACCCCTTGGGTATTTGAAATGCTTTTATTTAAATTTTTCCATGTCAGGATTTTTGGGAAGATACAGCGCTAATTTTAGCACTTGCTCATAACAATAAACTTTATTTTTTTATTTTATTTATTTTACTCTTTTTGGACTTTTTTTTTTCATTTTGCTGGAACTGGATAGTTCCTCTAAAGCATAATAATTTTTAAATGTTACCATGTTTTTTTTAAGCTTTTTCTTTTTTTCCCTTTTTTTTTAATATTTTTTTTTTTTTTAATAATATTTTACTAATCACATAGTGATTAGAAAGCTGGGCTCCATTGACTTGTATGGTTGAATGCAGTACCTGTATTCAACCTGCAAGTGGAGCCAGAGTTCACTAGAGGGTCTGGAGACCGTCTAGCCAACTTTTAAAACTTTATTATTCTTTTTCCCGGGCCGCCGCCATCTTGCGGATGGCGAAGACAACGTGCAGCTGCGGCTGTGACCGCTCTCCGGAGCGGTCACAGCCCACCCAGAGGTAAGTGTTTGGTGTCGCTGGATGCCTCCTGATCGAGGCATTCCAGCGACACCATTGACGTTTAGGAGGTGATCGTTGATCGCCTCCTAAACGCTTTTAAAACGGGCGTCCGCCGCCATACAATGTATGGCGGCTGTTGACGCCCCGGGGAGGGGCCAGACATGGCCCATCATGCCGATCTCGGTGTTGCTGAATGCCTCGACATCGAGGCATTACAGCAACACCGTTTAAGCTTAGAAAGTGATCGTTGATCACTTTCTAAGCTTGTTTAAGTCCCATGACGTGTCAGGCACGTCATAGGTCGTTAAGTGACTGTTTTGCATGACGTGCCTGACCCGGCAATGGACGTTAAGGGGTTAAGAACTGGACCACGGAGAGCAATGGAAGTAGGTGGCTTGGTCTGATGAATCACGTTTTCTTTTACATGACGTGGATGGCCGGGTTTATGTGCGTCACTTATCTGTCTTATCCCTAGACAGGTCAGGGCTGTTTTGGCAGCAAAATCGTGTCCTACAAAATATCAGGAAGGTGGTCCTAATGTTATGGTTGGTCGGTTTTTCAAACCTGCATTAAGTCAAGTATACTAAGAACATTCAGCATAATCATTCCAGTTGTGTTATTCCCTTTTTATATCTCATTGTAGTACCATTCTTTAAAAAAAAGAAAATTGGGGGTTATGCATTACCAGCCTGTGTTGTAGGCCCATTTGTCGTCATGCTGTAAAATATCAAACCTTAGCTTTGTCTTTAACAAAAGTGTTTTTTTTTTTTTTTTACTGGAAGGCTATTCCACTTACTAATCAACCTCTCAGTATTATTACACCTTGGCCAATGACATTCTAGAACATGGGCGCACAACTCCAGTCCTTGAGGACCATAAACATGATGCATTTTTTTAATACGAGCATCAAAATTAAAATGATTTATACTATTTTCAAAGCAAGGATACATAACACCTAGCTATTACTTACTTATCCTATTACCCCTCTGTATCAGCAATTTGAACATTTATAAAATTTGAAATCACATATGGTAAGATAATTTGTGACCTTGAAATCTTCAGAACCTAGTTCATTTAATTTATTTGTATGTAACTTTGCCAACCTAAATGTTGTCATTTTTGAAAGGACAACATTAGATAGCATTGTGTTCCGTTTCCCCAGGGACTGCGATATCTGGGAAAATGTTCATGATGACAGACACTCAACAACAATACAGATTCCCAGCTTCACTAGGCAGTGATTGTGAAGTATATCTCACTGAATCCCAGATGGTTTTCATTATTTTGTTGACAAGCCGCCAGCTACAGAATTAGTAGCCCAAGGAACATCTCCAGAGGCAGTGTAACATCTGGATGTGACCTCTTAGCATGAGTTGTTGGGAAATATCTGCTAAACTTCGTTTGTCCTAGAGGGATTTTAAACATAAAAAGAAGTTGTGAGAGAATATTTGTATAGCTAATGACTTCCAAAATAAATAAGTAAATAAATTCCTCAATGGAAAAGTTGACAAAGTGTTTATAATCTCTGGCAACATTTGATTTTTTTTTGAGGAATGAGCTTAGAATTTTCAGCATATGAATTTTAATGATAAGCCTAATTATCTTGCTTTTACAAACAGAGATGTGTAAATTTAGGATCTTGCGTTAAAGAGCATTAGAATATTTAAGAATGAATTAATTTTTGGCAGATGTTTAACACTAGAGAAAAAAAGCATTGTTTGCCCACAGGCTGATACCTTAGACCAGAAGCTAAACTTTACATATAGGACACTAAATTGCTGATTCTTCATGCTGACTACATTATTTCTCACGGATGTCCTATACACTGATATTATTGGGGTTTTTTTTGTGGTAACAGTCATTTTATAGTTATGTGTGAAAATGCCTGATAAACATTAGTTTAACTGTGAAATAGGTGTTAGTTTTAAAACTGTCAGAAGCCGGATCTTTCTAGTGAGTCTCCTTATACTTGCTGCCTAAATATTTATCCAGCATGGGACTATCTGCAGCAGGGATCTGACCTCTCTGCTCATGGGGACCACATGGTAGTGCATAGTGAGTAGAGGATCTTAAAGTGTCCACTTAATTTTTACATAGGGCAGGACTTTTGCAACTTAAACAACTTTGCTGTTTTGGTGTAACCTGCTGCGGCTTGGCATCAGGTCACCCTGGCGACTAGAAATGCCAAGTGGACTCTATAATTGGACAAATAAGAGTTATGCTGGACTATCCAGACATCCATGCCTGTTCTTCATGCTTTCATCCAACTATTTACCAGTAATCTGTATTAATCTCAACCATCTCCCTCTCTTACAGGTATAACTATCTAAATGCATCTAATCCGCCCCTGAACTCCTCATCTCCTGCTGTAACCCCTTGTCTTCACCTGGCATGTCCCTATCATGCCTGTCTTCATACTCTGCTGTAGTTTAATAATAGTTTAATAGCAATTGTTAAGGCAACGTTTGAAACATCTGCATCCTAAATATAATTCCCTGTATCTGATCACTTGTAAGGTAGCCCTATAAATTCCTAGGCCTCACTTGGAATTACAGCTGCAGTGGCCTCATCCTTGGTAGACTCTTCATAAGCGGACAGATAAGAGTTACACTGGAGCTGAACTTTTGGAAACTGCAACACCGTCACCTTGTGCAATCCACAGGTAACTCACCTAATCGCTTGTCCCAATCGCCCTAATCCTTACTTTGAACCCCAACATGTTTTTACTCTTCTTTTCCCCTCTTCCATCTCCCTTTCCTCTTGACAACCCCTCCACAGTCAAGATCTCTCCCTCCCTCCCTTCTGCCATCACCATACCTCAGCTCACATGCCATTCTCTCCTTTCCTTCCTCATTTGAAGGCATCCCATCCCCACAATTCACAACCCCATTTGTTATCTGTCCGCTCTCTGAAAACACTCTCAGCCATCATCCTAATCAAGCCATCTGAACGATCAACAACCTCTACACATCATCCGAACCCTCTCAACCAGCGGCGTAACAAGAAACCACGGTCCCTGGTGAGAAACCATTTTTTCAAGAGTACTGTAAAAACGTAGGATGCTTGTGATACTTATAATGGGCCAACATTCATAGAGTAAGATGTACGTTTTCAAGACCCATTCAGATGTTGTCGGTAAAAGATACAGATATAGTTAAATGAACCCTTTCAGGACTGGAGGTTTTACATACCATAATGACCGGCATTTTTTAACATTTTTACCATACAGTGTCCTACACAGTAGGTGCTGTTGCTTAACAATGACCCAATTTATGATTAGCAATATCCCCTGATTACATAATACCCTAAATTATATTTTCTAACACTACTGGCTTAAGAGGTTTCAGGGTAATGAAAAATACCCCTCGTCTTCTAATCGGGGTCGTCTTCTAATCAGACCTCAAATAGAGGTCTGATTAGGAGACTAAGATCCAGATCCCCCGCACCGCTGCAGGGGACCTGGATCCTCCTGTCTCACCCCCCTCCCCCATCATACACACACTTACCGGTGCTTCCTGCGGTATTGCCGGGGCAGCGGGTTGACGTCTACGCGATCCGCGTAGACAACGTCCGCTGCAGCCGGAAGGAGGTGTGGCTAGCAGCGGGGGTTGTCTGCGTCCGTCGCGTAGACCTTCCCCGACTGTCAGAGATCAGACTTTCCCGCACTGGTGCCGCACCGGTGCGGGGAACTCTGATCTCTGACAGCCGGGGAAAGTATACGCGACGGACGCATACAAACCCCCGCTGCCAACTCCACCTCCTTCCGGCTGCAGTGGAAGGCGACGTCAACCCGCTGCCCCGGCTGGAAGCACCAGTAAGAGAGGGGTGAGAGGGGAGAGAGGGGTGAGAGAGGGGGAAGGGGGGGGAGAGAGAGTGTGTGTGTGTGTGTGTTAGTTAAATGGGGGTATAGGGTGTGTGTGTGTGTGTGTTAAATGGGGGCATAGGGCATTTCTGGAGTGGCGTTAAGGGGGCATTTAATAGAGCACTCTGTCTCCTGAAATGCCTTATACCTCCCTATATGCCACTCTGCCCCATAATATGCATTTTAACCCCCTAAATGCCAGAATGGGATATAGGGGTATAAGGCATTTCTGGAGGCAGAGTGGCACATAGGGGGTCAAAAGGCATACCGTGGGGCACAGTGGCATATAGAGGGTTAAAAGGCATATCATGGGCCACAGTGCCATATTGGAGTGGCAAGCCTGGGGGCAGATGTGCGTAACTGGGGGACAGGTTGGAAAATACAAGAAATAAAAACAAAAAAAATATTTTTCTC
Source organism: Spea bombifrons (assembly GCF_027358695.1). Classification (NCBI taxonomy): domain Eukaryota; kingdom Metazoa; phylum Chordata; class Amphibia; order Anura; family Pelobatidae; genus Spea; species Spea bombifrons. The sequence goes on from NC_071091.1 coordinate 52,653,526, forward strand.
AATCATAGCTTTTATTAAAAATAATAGTTTACATGAATTAACATTTACTGGTAAAACTTTTTTCCTTTGGGGTCGTCTTATATTCAGGCTTTTTCTTTTTTCCTAAGTTAATATTCAGATTTTGGGGGCTCGTCTTATAATCGAGCAAATACGGTATTTTTTTCTACATTGTTTCCAGTGTAATATGGATAGAGTGTTTGGGGATCTCTCTTATACCTTACAGATGCCAGTCATGTCACTTTTTTTTTGCATTGCTGATCTCACTGTGCACAATCAGCCACCAGGGGGAGCCATAAGAGACACCAGCAGGGTCTAGACCAGGGGTGTCCAAGTTTTTTCTGCAGTGGGCCACTTCATCAGAATTGTATATGTGCGAGGGCCGCACTCATTTTTCACTGTGAGAAAATATGGCCTTTAATAAAATATGCAGATTAAAATAAAGTAAATGATACAAAACCTTTACTTTTCCTCTCAATGATTTCTGGGCCTAGAAAGTTTTGTGACTACAAATTCAGGATAATTAAAAACAAAATAGTTCTATTTATTCTAGGGATCCACCAAAATGAAAATTCTGGACGAAAACATTCACAGTTCACTTAGCCAAAACCGAAAATGACACCTCCACATGTTTAATAAAAGTAGGTAACACACCACAATTGGACAAAAAAAAAATAGCAATATGACTTGGCCAGTAAATGCTGGTACCTAGGCATGATGGGACTGTGCTTGCTGTTAGCAATCACACTCCTATCATGCCAAGTCAGCCAGTACATTCTGGTACAGGGTGGCTGTAAGTGATGTGCAGACCCCATACTGCTGGAAGCATCAATACACAAGGGGGGCAGCTAGCTAGGTTTCAGCATGTACTGGCTGACTTGGCATGATAGGGGTGTGATTGCTAACAGTCTCTCCTGTCCTTACAGTGACCTTCCGGTGGGTGTGCCTGGTTGGCGATCTCCACTTACTGTCCCACTATGCTGTAAAATCGATAGAGGTCAGTGGTCTCTTATCTGGCCTCCTTGGAATGCACTGAAGCAGAGCACCCCTAGGTTAGTGGATGGGTAAGGTAGGTGGGTGGACATCCGGAAGAAGCGGACATAAATGCAACAGTCGGTGAGGTAATTTTAAAAGAGGAAAAACTTTATTTGCGTCCTTAGACAGCAACAGGACAAAGGCTTCTGCAGATCAGACCTCACACTTGATGTGTTTCTCACCTACGTGCTTACTCCAAAGCAAGTCTCAAATCTGCTTTTAACCATGCCCCAACAAAGCTGTTCCGATTTGGACAAATGAAATAATATGGTAAACTATGTGCTCTATGCAGAAATAATGCTTGATTAGATGGTGTACCAAACAAAGACCATTTGTCATTAAAAATAAAACTTACAAAAAATAAAGAGAATTTTTATGCTTTCATCACAATTTCATCTACAACCATTTAAATCGAAGGAATTACTGTATGTCAGGTCAGATGATTAATTCCCCCCCCCCCACACACACACAAAGGAGTAAATTTATACATGTTGTTGTGACAGGTAAAATTGTGTTTTACCATAAACAGAATGTGCTTTTAACACACTTGTTTTACATACTGACATGCACGCTCTTACCAAACATAAAATGATTAAAAACTAAACAAGAAAAGGTACTGTGGTTTGATGGTTATTAAGTATCATGCCCTTTTAAAGAACACAAGAGAGCCTAGGATGAGGCCTAAGATCCATATTTATGTTATCCCCTGTAACCCTTGCAATCAGGCCCGACTGACCATCTGGCACACTGGGCACATGCTTGGTGGGCCACTGGCCAACGTCAAACACTCTGATGCTCCAGTGGTGCTTGGGATAAAATCATTTACATGGCAGTAAGAACGAGTTCTATCCATACCTGGGAACTTCTGATCTCCGGCTACCCGGAGACTTCCCTTGCGGGACGCGGCCAGGACTGTCCACTGATGTCAGTGGGAGTTCCCACTGATGTCAGTGGGAGTTCCCACTGATGTCAGTGGGAGGGGAACACCCCCTTTTAAAGGGAAAATGGTCGAGGAGCGGGGCGACCCGGAGAACCGGTGCTTCACCCGGCAATCTCCAGGTATGGTTCTATCCGAGTCATGTGAAACAAGGGAAGGGCTGGTAAAGTGGCAGAGAGCAATTGCCCTCTCAGCTGGTCTGATTTAAAGATGTTGGATCACTGCCTTACGCTTTATTGTGTGTTATACCTGGAATTCCGCATACTGCCACAAGAGTAACAAGGCATTTAAGAGAATTTACTAACTGACTATATCTGTTCTTTGTTTTTATGCATTTTCTTTCGGTTAATGTTTTTCAGATCAGACTGAATAGTCAACAAAGGGCATTGTTGTTTTACAAACGTGGTTCTGGCTGCTTTGAATACTGGCCAACCTGGCTGAACTTCTACCCCAGGCTGAATGATACCAGCCCTCCACTGTATGAAATGGCCAATTCTTATGCAAAGTAGCAAAAAGGTGCAATTCAGTGCAACACTCAGTCCATGGTGCCCAAAGCCCAAAATAGAGGCCAAATAATATAGAATCCCAAAACATTTGGCAAACAATGGCAGGAGGTCAAAGACCACAATCAAGTCCTAATGCATATTTGTTAAAAAATTCCATAAAAGGAGCACATAAAGGATCCCCTGGCGTTTTTCAATAGAATGTCTGCTGATTACTTTACTTTTTCACATTGATATATGCGTGACACCCTACATAATGGTTACATTAAGCCACCATTGACCACTTTAATAACAAGCTGGTAGTCCTGCTTAACCCCTGAAATCTCCCAATTTCACAAAAATTGGTTGAGCGCTTATGGAAGCATATTATTATGTGGTATGTGCAACAGAAAACTTGCTTGCTACTATATTTGCATAGCTAGTGGAAACCAGACAATGAAATATATCAGATCTATGCAATTTAAAAAAGGTTGAGCATTGGTCTGACATTACCTCTCTTGGCAGCCGAAAGGCCTTGCATAAGAACCATCTTTAAAAATACACATACTGGGGAGGGCTGGTGCTTTCTGTCCAATCGGGCAGGTAAAGCCAAATGGCCCCATCAGCCCCCTGGTAATTTATATGCACTGGCACAAATATTTACACAAACTTACACACTCACTTGCACTAACACACATACTCAAGCTAACACATAGTCCCTCTCACACACTTACACATTCATGCTCACACATTCACATTCATGCTAACACTCACTTACAAATAAACATTCATGCTCAGACTTGCACACACATATTCATGCTAACACTCACTTACACACACAAATTCACATTGTTCACAAATGGCTGTCTGGCCCATTCCAGGTTTGACCGTCCCTTTATGAACAATAAATGCTAAGATCTTGAAGCTTTGCATCTAAGAAATAACTGCTCACCCAGTCCTGTCTAAATAGATGGTAGGTTTAACAGGTTTCCCTCTGAGATGGCTCTGGGCAAATGTCCACTGGAAAAAGTAGCCGTGGAGCGAAAACCAGATTGGTGATTCTAATTGCTATTCTCCCTTATCTATTTCCTTCTCTACACATACAAGTACCCAGCTGTGAAAAGCTGGCATACCCAAGTTCTTCTAAGGTTGCCAGGAAAGCCATTTAAAACTGGCAATTTTGAATTGTCCATACCGCAGGCCAGTCTTTGATAATTGCTGCCTGTAGGATTCATAAGTGTCCCATTTTCAAATGTCAGATCTCATCCACCATAGTACTGGTAAGAGAAAAGCAGTGCAGCATTCTGCATGACCCGCCATAACTGTCTTGTTTTGAGACTACCTTGCCCTTAAGCACATGTTAAGCACATGCAAGGCTAATTAAGGGTTACTAGCAGATATTAGGGTGTGGTGCAGAACATGCTTTGCTTCCTCGTTATGAACATCCATAACCTTAAAATACCGGTTAGCGGCTTGTCAAGCAAATCATCAGACAATATGTAGAAGTGCAGCTGTGGCGAGCAGGCAGGCAGGAGGAGGAGGGCTGGGGGGGGACACGATCTGGTTCTGAATGCACTTCTCATTACTGGTTTTACTCTGTAAGTTTGCAAAACAAAACCAACAAAAAAGCAACACCCCTTTCCTCTACATAATCTGTAGCGTGCGAAGACGGGACCAGCCCAGGCAGACACAACCCAGAGCAAGAGGAGCTTAGTGCAGGGAGCTCGGTGCAAGGAGCCTGCCATAGTGCTGGGCTTGAGGGTGTTATTTCACAATCAGGTGAGTGCTTTCTAACAACCATCGCTCCTCTAATAATCCGAATCAGCAGCCCTGCGTGTAAAGTGCTGTATTATGCAGGCGGTCTGAAGCCCAGAGTTTGGCTGGGGGTGTTGGAGCAATTGTGCTGCTTTCCAGCTTGTTGTGCTGCACCAGTTTGTCCATCCTCCTCCTAATACCCTAAAACAGGGCAGGATTGGTGTTAGCCTCGTTGTTGGTCTGTTCTGATCACTAGCCTATGTGTGTTCCTGATCATACACACACACTCGCCTGTTCCTTCTGCAGATCTGATCAGTGCTGGAATAATTACCCGCACATCTGGAAAGGGCATGGGCATCGGTGCACAACCCCTGTGCCGTGGCTGAGCATTGTGGGAATTGCAGTCCCCTGCAGCTGGAGTGAGCCAAGCTCTGGAATGCTTTTTTTTTGGCCAGCTTGTGTTTCAAGATACCTTTCACAACAACTAATAAAAAGTACTTGTCAAAGTCGAGGTAATACAATTATACATTTGCCCTTGGAGGGTAGCTTGCCTGTATTTTCATCCACCGGCATGTTTACTCTTTTACCTAAAATCCGCTATGATAACAGCCCATGGCACTCCTAGCAAAGCTATGTGTACGTTTGGGTATCTCCTCTTCTGCTCATCTGTTTACCGCAGTTAGGATATGGTAAGGTATGCTTTAGAAGAAGGGGAAGGCAATGTAACTCTTTTCACTGCATACTGAAAGCAGATGCCACTTCCCTGCCAGTGCTTGTTGCATTTAGGGGTGAACAGGATCGTTTGTGCCGATGGGTGGTCTGCTTACACACCCCAGAAGGGAGGGTATACCAGATCAAGGAATATTTACTTGCATGGAGGTGGATGTTGTGATTGGGCTTGCTGTCTGCCTGTGATTCACTGCAGGCAGAACAAAGCGTTTACTAGCCCTCCCTGGCTTCCTGCTTGTCGCCTCCTGCCTGCACTACCAGCTGATATCATCATGCAGGCACTGCCAAGCAGCAGCTACTGACACATCCAGGTAATGTTTGCTATAAATCAAGGGGGCAATCATAAGCAGGCAGCAAAATCCAGCCATTTCAGGATGTGTTTTTTTTTTTTTTAATATATATTTGTTTGAAATAGACAAATAGTCTCATTCTATGTTAAAAATTGTTGGGGGCTTGTATACGTTTTCTAGTTGCTGAGTGTGGCTTGTTGGAATGTCACCGTTTCCATATGGGGTCTATCATAGAAAAAAAAAACGAAGGAGGGTTTGTATGATCTCATGGTTGAAGAATTCAGCAGGGATTTTCTTGGTTAGAGTAAAAGATATACAGGCTTGTTCTGTGTACATCTTATTGCCAAAATACATCCGGATGGCTTTTGTTTGTGAATGAATGCTGATCATATGGCATTCTGCTATTGTTGTGTGTGATACAATAACACAATCAGCCTAGGGAAAGTCTTCCATGCACTTTCATGGGAGATGAGAACATTTGTTTGTTTCACCCCCTGTGTTAAAGCTGCCAGTCTCTTAAATTCTATGCCTGTCATCGGTTTCTTGCTCAATATTGCTTTACCATATTATGGGAGTTTTTGTGGTTATTCTTCCTGTTGTTGCAACCATGTACATGTTTGAGGATGTTATTGTTAAATGTATTTGGTAGGCTAGGACTGACAAATTGCCCCTATGGTCCACTTTTGAATAACCCTACAGTTTTGGGGAATAAAATAATGTTGTTTTCATGTATGGGTGCAGTGTGGGTAGCTGCTATAGTTGCATATTTTTCTTTGTTTTCTGTTTTTGTGTTGATAACATTTACCATATGATTATGTCTATTCTGTTTAGCTATTAGAGGGATTTATTTCTATAAGAAATATGTCTTTATAGAAAAGGAGACTTTGCTGGTATAGATTGTTAAATACACGTTTAGCGTTCGTCAAGCTGGGATCACTTTTTTTTTTTAGGTCATCCACTGTATGTGCTGGTTGATTGTAGGGATTATTTCCGGGGTGCATCGCTAATGTAAGATGAATGGCAAAATCTGCAATTAGTTTTGCAAGGTCAGCTGTGGTAGCTTTCCCTGTCATTATACAAGAACTTTGAGTGTTTCCTACAGAGGTTATTTCAGTTAAGAATGCTCATAATCCAATAATTAGCTAGACATCAGATCAGTCCTCCTAAACCATACATACTACTAAGCCATTAGTGTTCCATTGTTTTGCAAAACACAATTTATTGTCTCATTTAGCCTGCTGGAGCATGCATCAGTGATGGATGCGTGTTTTTCCTCACTGGACATGCTTAAACACGGGAACTCAATTTCAGCCTGTTCACTAAATAATCAATATTCTCATATATATATATATATATATATATATATATATATATATATATATATATATAATATAATATAATTAGACCACATAACATACATTATGAAATTAAACCAGTAATAATATTTCAGTGAATCCAGGTATTGATGTTTTTATATACTTACATTTTATTCTCAAGCCATTATATTTACTTAAATGCATATGATATCTAAGTGACCCCTTTACCACATTTGGCAGACCCCCCCCCCATGCATTTGTATTTGTTCTCTGCCCCCCCCCACATCTGTGCTATACCCAACACCGGCTAGCCCCCGCACTGTCATGAGAGTTTGAGGGGGCCCAAGTGAGACCATTCCTTGCTTGCACAGAAAGCAATCCTGTTTTCCTGCCAGTTTCAAGCAGCCAAAACTAGTGCAAAAATTGTACCACTGTAGGGCTGGTGAGCTGCAACTGTGGTGCTGCAGCTTCTCCTAAAGGTAAGTGGTTTATTTATTTATTTTTCTTTCAGCAAATGAATGCATATTAACATAAATACTTAAAAATCACTTTAACGTCCATTCTTCGGTGACAAATTGGCATACCAAAAGAAATCGAAAACAAAAACCATGAAAACCCTTGGTAAATGTAAATTAATTCCATTGTTACCAGCTGCATTCTCCTCCTCAAATAATCTGGAGATAATGCTAGGCTGTTAAGTGGGTCACCATTTGCAACGATATAGCTTTATTTATCTGAGATAGGTGTAGATCAAAGTAAATTTCCACTGGAGCTATTGTTGAGTACAATTTGCTGACCTACATAGAAAATCACACAAGTGAATGTCACCAAAACAAAAAAAAGTTTGTTTTGTAATAAAAATGGCAACAATGAAGTGCCTTTTTCATTTAAATAGGTCTTGTTTGTTTTGTTTGCTGTAACAAAGTTTGTTCTGGTAGGTTTTAACACTTTTTTATTATTTTATACATATATTTATTGACTTTATGCTCAGAAGACAAGATTAGTAAGAATGACAATGTGTCAATATAGATTATTAAAACAAGTCAACGTCCAAGTGGATGTGTATAGTTAATCCATTTTTACACCAGAGTCGGTACTGAGCAAAGGTTAAAACCCAGCCTTACAAAAAAAGTCTTCTGCAAATTCTAGTACTGATCATTAAATGAAAATCTCCATTTCAAATTGTTTGAAACAAATCCTCCCTTTTGCCTGCCAGAGCCAAGAAAAAAAAAGAAACAGTAAATTGTTGTACCCCACCTCTCCCCCGAGGCAGTGGGAATGGAATGTATTAACTTCGGGGTGTTTACCAAATGGAGGAAATACACGGAGCAGGAAGTCGGCAACATTCATGCCGGGGGCTGTCCAGTCTAGTGGCCTAGTTACAAAGCACTCTAAAACACGTCAGAAAGATAACGAGATAAGTATTAAATTGCTTGTACAGAAAGGGAAGACGCCCAAAAAGAGAGGCACAGAAAGGATAAATTCTGGTTAAGTGTTACGCAGACCAGTGGTGTACAACTCCAGGTCACAAAAAAGGCCGTAGTTTTGGATATCCCACCTTGAACGCAGGTCTCCTTGATCTCAAAACATTTATTAAACTATTCCTTTTAGGCAACAAAACACATAATTCCTGGTCTGCCCGTGGCCCTCAAGGACTAGAGTTTGACACCTGTGCTAGACACGCAGGAGCTGCGTGTTAATCTCGTCTAGCAGACTATATACTGTATGTGCAACAGAGAACACGTAGGTATTTAGTGTCTTGCGCAGATAATGCAGAACCTGTATGTATTTCTTCTGGGACCTGGGGTGTCTAATACATAGAAACGTAATTCCTCCATTCACGGTACAGTGCTGCGCAGTACTGATCCTTTGCACTGGCCGCTTCTCGTAACCTTTTTCACCTAATAATATAATTCCCTATCAATGAGGTCACATTTGCTTATATGGTAGCTTTTGTAAATTAAAGATAGTTTGTATAAGATTCTGCAGAGCTACAAAGCCTGGCAGTGGCACACGGACAACCTCTATATTAACCTCCGCCACAATGGGGTGATGTATTGGACACGCTTACAGTTATTGTCTTTATCATTATATACACGTTTGTTGGCATGATGATCTAGGTCCTTTGCAACTTCTACACCCTTAGTATTTATTCCAGATCTGTAATCTCAAATGGTTTGCGGAACGTAAGGATTATCTAATAAATGAAGTGGTCTGTGAGCACATTCTAATCACAGTCTCAGCTGTCTTGTAGTTTAGGGCTGGATTGTGTAATATATAGACTGATGTCTTACAAAGAAATACACAAAAACAAAAAGCATTCTCTTTACCTCTTCTGGTTATCTATATTTTTCATCTTTTTATTTTCTGGATAGGAAAGTGATGGACATTTCTCTATTTGGGTTGAAGTTGCTTTTAATCTGTTTTCCATTTGCAGTGTTCGCATTTCTGGGAAAAATTTTGTCTTCTGATTCCAGGAATGTGGGCATATAAAGTATATTCAGTATGTTATGAATCTGTGTTCAAGATCTCTGCAGAGGCATCTAATTAATATCAGAAGATCTAGATGGACTACAGGGACTTATTCTCTGGCACACAGAGCACCTCATAATCAAAAAGCTGCACTAGAATTAAATAAAAAATATAAAAACTCATTGATTTCTGGATTCTATATTATGTTATAGTTCTTCTAATAATAGTTTTATGCTTATTTTTAACATCAACATTTGTTTTAATTGTACGTTTACTTATCATACCAGAGGCTATATGATCTCAAGGACCTCAGGCTATGCTTCACTAAAGTGACTTCTTGTGTGTACCTGCTTTGGTAGTGGGTCAATGGGGCACACTATATTGGTATTGAAGCTGATCTTTACCTTAAAAAATAAATCCCATAATCCCAACATATCCTAGTGTTTTTACTTTAAAAAATAAATCCCATAATCCCAACATATCCTCGTGTTTGTACCTGGCAACTATCTGGGTTTGACCCGGAGTTTCCAGTTAAGGCACTGCTTCCCTGGGTCACTTTCCTCTTACTGCAGGCAATGTTTGGCCTTTTCATTAATGTTTTGCTGCAGACACTTAGTTGTCATGTGACACAAAAGCAGACGCCAATATGTTTTTGCCACATAAACTGAAAATTCTTATTACATTTCTGTTTCTTTTTTAAAAAATTGCAGGGAAAAAATACAGTGACATATATTATAAAGCTTATTTGCTCAAAGTGCAATAAATGTATCATTATTCCATGGACCATAACAACTGCCAGTATCCCTTAACATTCCTAATATTGCAGTTAGTTTTTTTTTGGTATTTGTAATAAAAATACCTTAACATGTCTCTCCTGTCTTGAGAAGATGAGTTATATGAGCAAATAACTGACCTCTGCTTTCCTTAATGTCAGCTCATTTATAAATAAGAGGTGGTTTAGATTAATGCTGAAATGGATCAAAGGAAGCTGAGCTTTGTGGCAGTCTGGTTGAAATGTTTTATTATAAACATCTCAGAAAACTGCCTTATGGCGTGTTAGCAAACAGGAACAGATTGAAAATTCAAATCGGCTCTGGCGCTTTAAGACCAGTGGCTTATAAATGATGTATGTGATGCCATCTGGTGGACCCACGTTGCCACACACTTATGCTTTTGCAGCGTCCGGCCACACTAAAGGACGATAAATACATAGCCATTTTTGTGCTTCATTTATGTCAAGTTTATTTTAGTTGAAATCTCAGTCATTTAAAGCCTTAAACTCACTTGAAATCTACACGCTTAACAGGTGGTATGTTTGAACATTGCAGGAAATGAGTTTGTTGAGAGATTCTGTTTTCTATTGTTCTACAAACTGAAATGGTTTGTGGTGCTTGGGGTGAGGTAATAAATGAAGTGGTATGTGAGCATGGTTTACAAACGCAAAACCCTTTCACATGTGTAAAATATAACCATGACCTTAAATGACTATTGGTTTAAGGTGAGATCTGTAGTGGTAGAATTCATAGGTTTTCAGTGGCCAACGTGGTAAGGCAGGCTGACAAAATAGATTAGCAGGCCTGGGAAGTTGTGCTGTTTCCCTAGGACCTTGGGTCATTTTTTTTCCAATCCCTGGGCCCTGCCAAGCTCATGCCTCCTTTCTACCTACTAAGTTTTAACCTCCTTCAAGCAAGGGGGGGGGGTCAGGCTGACATATAGTTCCTGACTATGTAAATAAGGTTTAGGTTTTGCAATGAATGTGGGATTATGGTTGAACAATATTTTTTTTTTTTTTTTTGTGCCCAGGGAAGCAATGGAATTTTAATCTCCTTGTGCACCTAAAGCACTTTACGTAGTGCATACTACATTTTAACTGCAAACAGATAGCATTAGTAAAACTTACTCTCGTCTTCCAAACAGTAAATATAGTTGTTTATTCTTGGTAATCAACAGATAATGTGACAAAGAAGAACAAAATAATTGGGTGGAATAATCACGTTCCTGAGGACAGGAGGTTACGGTTGTGTACTCATGGTATCCACAAGGCTGGGTTTAGTACATACGTTTTTGTTTGCAATCTGTAAATGCCACTAGGTAAGCTGATTTGTAGTATTTTTGGAAAAGTGGCAGGTCCGTAAACTAAATATCTGCTATGTAAATAGTTTAAAGAAATCGTAGGAGGTTTGCCCTAGAAAGAAATGTGACCTCAGTTATATAATTCGCTACTCACTGGGATGGGCCAAATGAGGAGCAGCAGCCCCATAGGGAATTGGTGTCGGCATGACATTGTAATGAAACTCAAGTTTCATGTAACAAGTGGTCAAAAACTACAAAGATCAGGTATTTTATAATTATAAATAGGCAAAAAGTAAGTTGAGAGTCAGGTTACATGTTGCAGGTTTATATACAAACATCAGATTCTAGGTCAACAAGTCTGGAAGGTCTGCCTTCACAGAAGCGCAGTTACGAAGAAAGGTAAATAGCATTGGAAACAGGCTGCGCTAATTGCGCCCCTCCCCCGCTGGCAGGTTCACAAGCAGTATGTGTACATAGGTCAGAAGAGCCATAGGTTGGCGGTAGGCTAATTGTTAAAGTGCATATCCACTTCCAAAACAACAAAATATCTGATCTATCATGCACGCATAAACATGTTTAGCACTACTCACTCTCCAAATGAGTTATGTTAATCTATTTTGTATCTCTTTGTTTTATTTGATAATCATAATTGCTTGACCATGAGAAACAGTTAAAGAATTTGGAGGGTATATTTTTCAAGGGTGAAAAACAGTTATGGAAGTAAGAAGTAAACCTTGATGCTACAAGAGCAGGTCTAATTAAATATGTATTCCATTGCAATGTGTACTGAATTATTCATTAGGAAATAAATTAGACTTGGTATAATAGATTCCACTTAAGGTCCAGTGACCTCTAGATTTGCTTATAAAAGATATATGAATGATGAGACTGTCATCGAACTGTCCTGTTGCCTTATACTTTTTGACTCTACAGAATTAGAAACACTAGCTTTGAAGTGAAATAAAATGATTCTTTGTCACCCCAGAAAATAATACAAGCGTGATATTGGTTGTGTTCGATATACATAGAGTCCACACCCATGGACGGGATGCCAGAAGCATGTTTCACAAGTCGGGATAAAGAGGTAAATCCGGAGTCCCGGACTTACCTCTTTATGCCTCAAATTTCAAAAAGGGTGATTGCATTATGTGACCCCATGACAGTAGTGCAGCAGCTCGCTGAGGATAGGGTATACAAATAGAAGAGTTTGCAACTAACTGACGTGAATTTGAACCAAGATCAAAGTTAGTTATGCCAATTTTTTTTATTGAATGAATGTTTCACATGCTTGACATTATGGCTATATTGATTTCCCAATGTATTATTTATTTTATCTTAAATACAGTTTTTAAAACCATGTCCTTTTTTTTTTTTAGACATACAACACTGGTTCAAAACCTGGTATCTGTCTTCTCTGTCATTACCTCTTCTCTCTCCCATATTCAGGATTTCACTCCTCCTGCACGCCTTCCCTTCCCTGACTTTCAAAAGCTTTCTGAAAATCCACCTATTTCGAGAAGAGTACAACCTTTTTTTCCTAATACTCTCAGCCATCATCCTAATCAAGTCATCTGAATGATCATCTTCAACAGATCATCCAGAGCCTATGAACTCAAGCAGGTCTCTTCCACTGTTTCACTCCCCCCTCTACCACTGACTAGATTGTAAGCTTGCAAGAGCAGGACCCTCTTCTCCTTTTGTACCATTTTTTTTGTGTGTGACTTTAAACTATCCCACTGATTGTAACAGTGCTACATAATCTGCTTGTGCTATATATATATATATATATATATATATATATATATGTATGTAATGTCTTAGTGTATAAAAGATTTGCTAGAGCACATTCACTCAAGTAAAAGACACAGAAACCTATATCCTTCATTTTTTTTTCTTTTGGTACAAACAAATAGTTGTAGCAAAGTACATTTCATATATTAATGTGCTGTGGAAACTGGTAACTAACTTTCAATTTGAAATAATCATAGTTTGATTTAATCATATTTATTTTTGTTATTAATAAGACCCCCCCCAAAACAACTAGATTATTTCAGTGTTTCAACTATTTTGTTCACTAAATAAAAGTACTGTGTGTATTCCAGTTGATCAACATCGTACTATTATTTATAGATTTTTTGCACACAAAATTTTTTTTTCTTTGTAACTTGCAAATCTAACCTATTATCGCAATCAATAGAAATCTGCTTTTTGTCTTTTCAATTTGTTCCTTGTTACATTTTTCCAGCTGTTTCAGTGAATTTTTTTGTTTTTTGTTTTAAACCGCATACTATACAGCATGTTTTAGAAAGCTTTTCGCTGTATATCTATTCAACCAGCTAATTAACGTAGAGAATATTTTGGCCTGGTCAATGACCGTAAAAAAAAGTAGAGAGAGTTCAAGTCTTCGATTTTGAGGAATTTTTTTCATTTTTAACGATCCGGTATCTCAAAGAAATAGAGAATAAATGCCACAGGAAAACATCATTAAAATATTTTTTTGTATAAATCTGAAACTGAGAATTATAAAGTTGGACTTTATAAACACTTTCTTATTTTGATTATATTTTCTTTTTAGTTCTTAATGTAGATTTTGCTATGTTTCTGTATGAATGCGAAAGTAACAGTTTTTTTCATTTTTTTTTTTATAGACCTTACCTGGATGTACATCTCAACTATTGAAATAATCCCATACCGCAAAAAGTTAGGTACTACAGCTTTCTACCACAGCCCTGATAATCTTATCTGAGTATCCAAACAGCCTTACAACTTTGCTTGACCTGAGAATGGAGACACTTTCACAAGATTCTCTACTGGAATGTCAAATTTGTTTCAATTATTACAGCCCTCGAAGAAGGCCAAAGCTGCTTGATTGTAAACATACATGCTGTTCCATCTGCCTGCAGCAAATGAGAGCTAGCCAGAAAGACCTTAGATGCCCTTGGTGCAGAGGCGTTACAAAATTGCCACCAGGATATTCTGTGTCTCAGCTTCCAGATGACCCTGATGTTGTTGCTGTGATTGCGATTCCTCACACTTCAGAAAACACACCAGTGTTCATTAAATTGCCTAGTAATGGGTGCTACATGTGGCCACTGCCTGTCAGCAAGGAAAGAGCATTGCTGCCAGGTGACATTGGATGTCGGCTTCTACCAGGAAATCAACAAAAGCCAGTCACTGTTGTGGCTATGCCAATGGAACAGCATCCATTGCAAAGTAGCCTTCAACAAGATATGTTGGAAGAAGAACACGAAAGAAGAGGGGTGGTTAAAAGCTCTACCTGGTCGGGAGTCTGCACTGTGATTCTGGTTGCATGTGTGTTGGTCTTCCTTCTTGGCATTGTTCTTCACAACATGTCTTGCATTTCAAAGCGCTTCACTGTGATTTCCTGCGGCTGAGTTGGACTCCATTTATCTTCTGTGCCATATTTGTTTTTTAGAAATAGGGCAAAGTAAAATGTAAACATCAGTCTTGTAAACTGGGGGGCAAATCCAACCCAAACAAGGGTGGGGACCTGTTAACTTCCATATTAGGTAATAAGCCCTATGAGTGGGTTCTCCACACCAAGCAGTGTGGTTAGCGTTAATGAAGATTGCATGCACAGTCATCATTTCTACGCAAACAGGACTTGTGTGATAGTTTCGATGGGTAGGGCAGCAAAGACTTTATTCTTTGAGGATATGCTATGGCCATGAACACCAATTTCTGGACTAGGTCTTTAGAAAGCCCAAAATGTTTATATGCCACCCTTAGTTTTAGATGAATTCAAAGAGAGGGCCTAGATCATTTCCAGACAGATGTTTCCAGAATAGATTTTGAATTGTTTATAAGCAAATAAAGATGGGGCTAAACAGATGTGTTAAAAATAATGGTTATCTGATACACACAGTGATATGTATCTGGCTACCTCTCAGGTGTTTTAATAATCCACATGGTTGCTGTATGCTGATGATCCGTTGTAAGTGGTACTCTGGATGTTTTATTGCTCAGAAATAACCTCAGTGTATTTCTTTCTAAACAGCCTGTATTCAGGTGCCTATGAAATAGATGAGGTGGAATGTCTTGGACAATAAGGTTGATCCCAAGTTGTAATTTCATTTTTTTGTAGTCTATCAATGTTTAAATATACGTGAAGCATGTTTAACCACATCTGTTAACCTCTGATGGTTAAGTACCCATCTCATTGCAATAAAATGACTATGTTAATGTTACAATAAAGATTCTATGTTGTGGACTTTAAAATAAAGAACATGGAAACACTTAGGTTGTTAGAGGTGGTATTTTCAGTAATTTGTCTAAATATAGAATTTATGGGTCCATGGCCATAATAATATATTTTGGACCAGTACAGCGTATATGACTTCACACAAAAATCATAGCCTTAAAATATACACATTTCTCAATTTTTACTTTAATAGATGTGTTCATTTTGCAGGAAATTTTCATCAGGGCCTCAGAAGGCTGATGAGACCAACTTTTAGGGGCACGTTTGAAGGTATATCTATTCAATTTGAGATGCCGTGCTTTCCATATGAGCTATGTGTCTACCTTTACATTTTTATGCATTGAATATGCATACCTTTCGTTAACATAGATAGCAGAGAACAGGGGCCAACACTAAGTGACCTCATGTATTGGGGTGATCTGGTACCTTTTTGTATAGTTTAGAAGGAGGAAACCCCCATTGTATCAATTGTTTTAGCATTGCCATTGACAGCTTAAGGTTCTTACAGAAAACATCAACATATTTGTAGTTAATGATTCTTCATATATAAGTTTATATTTCTTTAACTATATAATTACATACAAAATACACTTTTTCCTGAGCATGAATGCTTTCACTTTTTTTATTCAACCAATGGACTGATAATAAATGTCTTGCTTGCAAACGAAGTTCTCATGCATTTGTATTTCTTTTTTAAGCATTGTAATAAAATTGTAAAATTTTGCAAGTTCTCAGCTTTCATGTCTTAATCATGTTATATTGTATAATCTGAGAATTCTAATTATCCGTGTTCCGTTACTTTCAGCAAAAAAAAAAAAAGAATTTCAGAATTATTTAACTTAGCCTTGTATTGAGATACGAGTAGACCACATGTAGAGTATACATGGTTTACAACATTTACTATATGGAATGTGCTTTAAAGCGTTCATGAATTTCATGTTTGCTGATCCAAATAAATAGTAAAGCCAGCAGCAATGTAATGTAGTTTATTTTCAGGAATATTAGGTATGCTTAATTAAAAGGATCTCCCAAAAATATAGAATTCAACTTTAAAAATCATGCAGGATTCCATAAGAAATAAGGTAAATCCAACAGCTTCAGCTCATGAGAACTGATGAATATTCATAATTCAGATAAACTTGTGTTGGACCTGTATAAATAAAAATAACATTTACTGAGAAAGCTATAAGCTATAAAGACCAGATCTTACTGTGTGAAGAAGCTGTGACTCCTTACATATTTTGTAGCAGGCGTGATACTTTGTCAATATTTTGGTTCTTTTAATTATATTTTGTTTCTTTAAATAAAATCTTTCTTTAAAAAGACCATGATCTGCAGTTGCTCATCTACATGTTTATTAGTCTAATTAAAACATTAATTGGTTACATATTTATTTATTTATTGGAGTACACTATATGTCAATGCAGCTTTTAGCACTTTCAGTATTTTTGTCTCATTCCAGAAGTTAAGGGTTACAGAACCACATTTCATGCAGAATCTTAGATAACTATTCCAAGCACATAGATCCTTTTATATTTCTTGGAGGTACTTGTATAAATATTTAAAAATATTATGCGTCTTCTGTTTCTGCTTAAACTGTTGAGTCCAATTCAAGTATTTATGGAATGAATGTCTAATCTTCAATCATCCTAAGCGTTAACAGCCAAGTGATGAGGACGAAAATGTACTTAAAGTTAAGCACTACCCTTTTAGCTTTTTTAATGCGTGGAGTGCACTGCAATCGTCAGATCGTTTCCACCACAAAACATGAAACGCTCATAAGACAGAAAAGACACTTATAAGATGAACTGACGTGCAGGCGTCATGCAGTTGTGTGTCTGATCTCACCAATCAAGCGTACATAAACGGTATTGGCTGCAACACTCTTATTAAAGCGGGGTATGCCTTTAATGCAATTTTATTAATGTGACAGAACTCTCCATCACTGGGGCCACTGGAGAGGCCTGACAGCCAGCCTCCTCCCTATTGACTATGGGCCCTGACTTTGTAAAGACTTCTGTGTCTACCCCCAGCAGGATATCATCTCATCACTTGCTGAGGGGATTATCTCTGGCAGACAGCCAGGATCCGCAACCAGGGAGTGACCACCATTGTTTCAGTTTAATGTCAGGCACATGATGCACTACAATATTGTCCCCCAGTTTCACCACTACAGACATTTACCCAGGCCAATTCCTGGAACTGATTTCGGCCAGTTATAGATAGTGGAGGTAGGGACCCCTATTGTATTGTTAATCCCTTTACTGCCCCTGTTGTCTCTGGGAGGCAGGTTAAGGGGGTGGTTTGTATCCCAATATCTTGTTTTATGCTAATGTGTGATTTGCTGGATATATCCAGCCCTGTGTATGAAAAAAAGCAGTCTTCGTTTTGGGTATACCCTACACTGAGTCTCGGCTAGTGACTGGGAAACCGGAGAAAGAGTGTGTTGTCCCAGGCTAAGGGAGCACAAGTCAGCGGAGGTAGTCGGTCAGGCTATCCAGATCCGTGACAATTAAGTTAAGAGTTTGTTAAATAATGCCATAGTTTAAAAGGCAGTGGACTAGTAAACAATGTGAAAAATAATAATTTAATTATTTCAAAGTCGGAACCCAAACAATAAAAGACAAATAATCTTTGTACGTTTGACATTTGCTTGCCGTTCTTAAGAATCCATGTTTCTCTAATAAAATAGCATTGTTAAAGCTGAGGTTTAAAATAAACTGTAATATGTACAGTAATTCATCTATCATGTATGACTATACTTGTTTTCCAAGGTCTGTGAAATCTAGTTCTTGTAGTTCAAAGAAAAAAAACCCATCATCCTAGATTGGCCACTGACCTAATGTGAATAATATTTGTCCAGCTTGTGAGCATTACTTTTTAAAAAGTAAATCATATAGCTGGACAAGCCAGCATTGGCTTGAGCCAAGATTTTTCCTGTTAGGCAAGAGAGGAGAGGGGTTAAACTCCTTCTTTATAATTTTGATTCTTCAGGACTAATGGTCTACTAGTGTCTACTTATCTACTTATACTTTTATCTAGTTGAACAATATTGATACAGATGAAAAACTACCTCGCTCACAGTCAGTT